>NW_022589766.1:2138468-2221488 GCF_004348235.1 Phoca vitulina | reverse complement strand
GCCCCCGCCCAGGCCCCAGGAGGTGAATTCTTAATGTCCCTCTCCCACTGCTTGAGTACTAATTTGAATGCCTTGGGCCTTTTTAGTTGGTTTTCAAGCCTGAAGGGCTGTGCGGCTCAGGTCTTTGCTTCCCTGGGCCAGGTGAGGCATCCTTTCCTCCTCTTAATGAATAAAGGGTTTTCCTATTGGAAGTTTCTTCCTGAACTCCTTACTGTTAACTCCATATATGTCCATGTGGCACACCTTGACCTTGGAATTTATAGACTTTAGAGCTCTGACTGGATGCTTTCCTGAATCCTGGGAGAAATTGGCCACTGGTTGGGAAAAGTGTTGCATGTCCCTGACACTTACCCTGGTAGATTGGGCAGGCTGGCAGCAGACAAAACAAGACACTGGGTCCTCATCCAAGGAGGTAGCTTTAGCCAGAGGCAATAGTTTTGATTTCAGGCCTAGTCTAGCTGCATACTCACTTACTTTGCCTTTTCTGATCTCAGCAAGGGGGAGACCACCCAATCATTCGCCTTTCTCCAGAAACTTCAGCCTCAGCTTTATCTCCTGGTCTTCGTAATTGCCAAGACCCATGCTCAGAAGCATCTATCTCATTCTGATTCATCCTGTTTTCTCCTGTTTCTTACCACCCCCAACATGGAGTCAACTCTCCTCTGTCCCTGTGTAGCCCATGGTTCTTCTGGCTCTCAAGACTTTGCTCCACTGTTCCTACTACTTCCCAGATTCAAGTTCTGCTCTTTCTTGGTGGCTTAGCTCAAATTCCTACGTCCTCCAGTCTGCCCCATCAGTCTTTGCCCCTCCAGAGAACTTATTTGGGGATTGATTATATTTGGTTGTCACTTTATCATTACACTGCTTCCTTCTGTCTTTTCTTCATGGTTAGACATGTAAGTAGGCTGTGAACTACTTGAGTCAGGAGTGCTCCTGTGATGCGCAGCATAGTACACACGATAATTGCTCAATGGCTTAAATCTTTAGGGTGTTGTGGAATCTCTTTGTTTAGTTATAGTATCTCCTGACACTGCAGTAGTTCTAGTGAGAGGTAATGAGAACTCTAGTCATGGGGTAGAGAATAAGGTTTTCAGGGGTTAGCACAGATAGTGCTTAGAGTTCATGGCTGTTGGGGAACAGAGGAGGGAAGAGTCTAGAACTATCCAGATTTTGGCTCCAGCAACTAGGAGCATAGTGAGGCCATTCATGGAGATAGTATAGGAAAAGGAGTGTGTGTGTGTGTGTGTGTGTGTGTGTGTGTTGCATAAATGTGTTTGTGCTGTACACGTGTCATGTGTGCGTGTGCAGAAGGGATGGTGGGGATGATGCATTCCCTTTTGGATGTGTTACATTGGAGGCACATGCAGTCCAAACCTCCTCTTGGGCCGGAGCAGACACGGTTCAGGCTGCAGCCAAGGGAGTTGTGGACAGACTTGGTCCTCAGGGATTCTCTGTGAGTTAGCCAGGAGGAGAAAGAGCCAGAGCAATGAGCCTAAGCCAAAGTCCTTAGTAATGCTGAGAGTCAAGTCAGGAAAATCAATGCAGTGTGAGTTCCCTGGCATGTCTCCGAATCCCCATGCAGGTCACCTTTGACAGGCTAGTCATAGGCTGCTGGCCTCTGATGTATAAAAGGATGACTTTTTTCTTGAGACAATCAGCCATATTGGTTTTAATCGTATTAAAAGGTGAAATATACTTTGGAAAATTTGAATTTTACAGTGTTTAAAGAACATGCACCATAAAAATGCGCCCAAGAACATTTTATTCTGCTGTATTCTGTTTTGGATGAAATATGGTATTTTTGATGAAGAGTTAGTTGAGATACCATTCCTTCTTTGAGTCTCATGATCAAAATTCACACAACTCAGCAATCTTTCCTCTTACCTCAATCTAATTTCGTATTGCAGATGACAATATTATTTGGAGGGAAGGCGAAATACATAATTCAAGTTTAAATTTAATAGGGGATGGAGGTTTGAAGATGAGAGGGACATTGCCACAGTCTGGGTCTGGAGCAGCTCAAGCTTCCTTGTGGGCTAGGGCCAGGCCTGTGTGAGGGCAGGGGTACAGCATACGGGAATTCAACTGGATGACATTTCAGGTGGGGATTCTGGTGCCATGCCACGGTACCATAGGCACTGGCCATGGAACTCAGTGGCCTCCATGTGTCAGAGTTTGAGTCCCTGAACTAAAAATGAAAACCGTTTTCACTCTTGGATTCTTCCATTCTGGAATTTTTTAGCTTTGTGGGCAAAACCCCCTTGAGGTGTGGGAATATGATCTTCAGTCATCCATGCAATCCCTTAAATACAAAAGGCACAAGGGTATTTATGTCCGTCGTATCTAGAAGAGCATAGAGCTGTGAATAAGCAAGATGACCAGCTCCAGGGAACAGTAACCATATCCTGAATCCATTACTCCATGGAGTGTCATATGTTATATACAGAGAGGAGGCCAAGCCCTAGAGGGATGCTATCTCACCCTTACCCAGGGCCTTATTGATGTCATGCAGCTTGATGTGGCTGCGGCTGTTCAGTTCTGTGTGCCCAGAAACCCAATGTTGTCTTTATAGACAGAGGCCAGGTCCATCCCTTCAGAGATGAGACGCTAACCATGCCACTGTGAGCCTGATGTGTAAGTGGGGACCAGATCATGCATTTACCATGGCACACTCCTAGATGATGACTAGAATGCTTCATCTCATCCCCCAGGACAGTCCCATCTCTGGACAGAATTTCTGGAAGGATGGGTTGTCACCTCAAACTGCTTGGTGACCAAGAAGTTAGAGCCAAGGGCCCAGGTGGAGTCTGAGAAACCACTCCCAGTCCACAGAGGAGGCCACCTCTCCAGTGGCCAAATGTCTTTGTCTCCAGTGCTGGGCCTCTCTCTCAGGTACTGCTGGACATACATCCTGGATCTTCAAGCTGTTGTTTTATCGCCCTGGTTCCCTGAGGCTATGTTGGTCATGCTGCTGTCTCCAACATTTCAGATCCTGGCTTTCCTTTGTGGCTGGCTTAGCTCTTCCCTGGTGAACCCAACTTACTGGTTTTATACTCGGAAGTTTCCTTTATTTCCAAATCTAGGAATCATCTGAATTCTCCTCCCTTAAATTATGAAGATTATAAAAATCAAGACCATATGACATGGAAACTGTAGAACTTGGGAAAAATACAAAACAGATGATAATACCACAAGAAAGAAGGATACACAATTTTACTTAGACTCTTCTTGTGGCTGGGAAAAAAATGTGTGTGTATGTGGACAAGGAAGACCAGAGATTATAGAGAAATGTAAATTTGATGTGATTAGATAGTGGGAGTTTGTATGTCATAATTTCCCCTGACATTATAAACATATTTTCATCATAAATGACAAAAAGATACCTTGACCTTTGGATACAAGAACTCCAGTGGGCCCTGAGCAAGCAATTCATCTGTCTGGGTCAGAAGAGGCTGGATCCAGCTTGTGGCCAGAATAGACCTCTCCTTGGATTCCAGCCTTTGTGATCAGAATCTTCACTTTCTGCCTAAACATACACCCCTGCCTGGTCAGACCTCCCAGGAGTGTTGCAGGGTCCTGGGGAGCTCAATTTGCAAACTTTAGCATGGGGGATTCTGATGGGTCTGAGGTCAGTACCTGGAGGACAGGTCAGGTGATTTCTGTTTCAGACAGATTCTCAAGCTTGAACTCCCCCAAAGGGAGGCCATGATGGGGAAATGACCAGGGGGCTTTTTAGCTCCCAGTTCCTATGTGTATATATATATATTTTTTTCCCCCCTTGAGTCCCACACATAGTTTTTGAATCTCTTCTTCTCTTTTTTTTTTTTCTGATGGACCCTCTGTTATGCAACTTTCTCTGCCTTTTGCATTCTTTTCTCCCTTAAACAAAGAAAGCTTTTGTTTACTTGATCAAGTGAGATAAGTGTTTTGTAAAATGCAGAAGGCTGCACAACATAGAGGGTTACTCATGGTTATTTTGCCAGCACCGATTTGGAAGGATCTAACAAAGCCATTAATTTATAAAATAGTCAATGCCATAGAATTCCATGTATGCTCATCAAGGGAGGTGGGAAGTTAGTTGGGCAAAGCAGAAAACAGACTCAGGGTTGAAACATCACTTTGGCGCCTTAGAGCTTTGAGTGCATATTGATTAAGGGGGTGACTGGCACTGGGGAGGGGTGGAAGACCTCATGGTGAAGTGTCTGGAGAGCAGGACTGAAGTGTGAAAGTCTTACTGAGTGGGACTCTTGGCTGGTGTCTCATGCCTTAGTGTCTTCATTTGTAAAATGAGGGAGTTGACTGGGGGGCTCTCCAAAGGCACTTCTAGGCATAATGTTTGTGACTCACGAAAATGTAATTGAGATATTTGGTTCCCTTATTCTCATTTTTCATCATGGTAACTTGCATGTTACTTGAGTATAATGGCCACAACTCAGAGTTAGAAATCCAGAGAGACTGTGGTGTGGTGGGGTTTCTGAGATTTGTGGTTTCTTTTTTATTGGAAGGTCTGGTTTGTAAATGAAAGTTACAAAGGTACACTCTGGAGCAGGTGCCCACAGCAGACGGAGAATTTCATAGTCCATGCCTGGTCGGCAGGTGGAACGATATCTCAGCATGAAAGAAGAGGTCGAAGACAAGAGCCCGCTGTGACAAACACAGCCCGGGCTCAGGTTTCTGCCGGGAGAAAGTTTGGCCTCTCAGGATGCATACGTGGCCTCAACCCATGAAACGATCACAGAAATCTAATCCTAGCACTTTCCATGGGTCTGCGCCTATAATGCCTCCTCACATAAAGACATACCCTAGAAGAGAAAAACCAAGATGAAGTACTTTATTTTTATGCATTGTGGGTCCTCTGCTGAAGAAAGCCGAAGAAGTTATGGCATTGGTTAAACTTAAATTGTGGTTGGGAATTACCCACAGATCAGAACATTAACTGATGATTCAAATCCCCATGCATCCTGCTCTGGTAGCTGAATGGGGCTGTGAGGGATATGCCTGCAGTATGATGTGTTTCACTGTGGCATTGTAAGGCCAGGTTTGTGCCCCATATTGAATGTTATATATAAAAAAATGATACATAAGCTGGTTCCATGTGTCCATAAAATGTTGGGTAATACACGTATACACAAATATATAAATGTGCATATGGTAAGTATAAATACAATAAAAATTTGGGGGATAAAACTTCAAATAAGAACAAGGTTAAAAAGAAAAGAACAAGGTTAGTTTTTATTTAAGCTTTATAGCAGGTTTTCAAATTTCAGTGTGCCCCTCTTAACAGCTGTCTTTTACTGTTGGAGGGTTGTTTCATTGGCCGAAGTGACATATCCACTGCCCCAGGCTCATGTTTGCATATGGCACTGTGGAAGGGACAGCTGTGGCAGGAGCTGAGATGGTCCACATAAGGCTCATCTTTCAGAAAGTAAGCTGGAGTTGAGGTACCAACAAAATACCTAGACCCCAAATCACAGTGTTGTTACTATCTGTTGGCAGCATTGCATTAACAGAAAAAGATTAAGTTCTTTTCAAAGATTATCAGTTGAGAACCAGCTATGGCAGCATCTATAGAAGATTTTAAACAAATGCAAGTTGTAGCCCCTGCCCTAAGGAATTTATTTTTTTGTGAATTCTGGAGGTTGTTGATAATTAAAAAAAACATACTATATTGTTTTAGTAAACAGACTTAGTAGAGGGGTAAGTCCAGCCGATGGGTCATTGGAGGAGGGAGGGAGAGAGAGAGAGATTAGGGAACAGATACCAGGAAGCCCAGATCTGCTGCTGAGAGGAGGCTGGGGGAATCCACCATAACTTTGAGAATTTTCCTAAAGTGGAATATTGAGAATCCATATTAGGGAAAGAAACAAAAATGATATGAGAATACAAATACATTTCTAGTAAAATGGTTTAAAAAATGTTTGCAATTCAGTCCCTTTCTAGACTTTAATCTGATTGTCCTCTGGGATAGAGAGGGGCCACGGAGGTAGTGGGAATTTGGTCTTGAGCCGCTGTGGGATGGACACTCCAGCCAAAGGGCCTCCAATGGATAGCCAAGACCTCCGATCCCTTTCAGTGGCTTTTGGAAAATGTCCATATTAGGAGCTGTTATCATACCAAAAAATCTTTTAATTTTGTCATTATTTATTTCTAAAAAGCCCTGGAAACAGAAGAGTAAAAACCATTAAGCGTTTACAGAATGTCCAGGAAAAATAAAGAGAAATATAAAATCCAGACATTTATAAAGCACTTACCACGTCTGGTACCACATGTGATCTGATTCAATCCTTGTAATTATGTATGTGGCATGTATGAGGTATGTATTATTATTCCTGTTTTATAGATTAGTCATTAATTAGGACAGCAGCCAAAATGGAATGCACGGTTGAACAGGTAGAGAACCCAACTGTCAAACCTGGTGCCCTGGTTAATTGGCGGGTTGTTGATGGATATTATCTGGCTGATGGGTCTTTGCAAAACTATGCATTGACTTTGGTGCAGGAGAAAACGTCTTTGGTAAAAATGAATTTATCTGAAATAAACATCACAATATTATGTTTTAAATCTCATGTATAAAAATTCAAATACAGAATACACATATAATTTTCCCCTTCCTTTTAGGTCCTTTTGATTTTAAAACTACTGTAACAATCACAGTCAATTTTAAAGTGTTGATGATAACAATACTGTCCTGAATTTTTATAGAGACTTTTTCTTGCAAGGACCTTGAAGTGCAAAAAATGTTGTCATCCATATAGGCAAACCTCGGGAATATCTAATTTAGCAAATGTCAGTGATAAATTCTTCTGGTGCCATTCTCCATGTCTTTGAATATATTAGAACGCCCTGGAAATAAGAATGTTTATTCTATAGCAATTGACTGCTAGTAATATGGTTAGTTGGTATAATTCCACTTGTTTATTATTATTGTTTATCTTTTAAATAGCTACTGGGATTTAAAAAAATCCTTTATGTTTTCTTTCTGTTTCTAAAGTGGTAGGTATTACCCACTTTTCAGTGCTTTCTTCAGGTGGTCTAAGGGAACACTGTCTTTAGCAAACTTCATGTGCTGCTGAGCACCCTTTCACAAACACAACTGGATTTAAAATAAAAATCGGAATGTTAAAGGCCAAAACACACAGTTCCGGTGCAAGCAGGAGCAGTGGAAACTGTGAGGTCATGGAAGGCTTGGAGCATGCTGGGAGCAGATACCATGGGCCTCCCTGGGTCTTCTGAGCCCACTCACCCATTAGTTGACCAGCCTGGTTGGAGACGCCTGGGAGGAGACTTAGCGTGTCCCATGTTTTGTTTTGTACAGATTATGAAGTCATTCTGTTTCATGGAATGATTGTGAGCTGTTCAGTCTTTGCTCTTTTAATTTTCAGTGACTTAATTAGTGACAACTAAACTTTGTTCACAATAGATGCGTTATGTTTAAGAGTCAATTAAAGGCTGGGCAGTGTCATTAAATGGAATAGTGCAGCCCACAGCATCTGCGGGAGCTTGGGAATGAGCTTGCAGTGCCTGGGCTTCTCGGGCTGTGGTCGGGCCTGGCCTCAGAGCCCCTTCCCCGGTCCCCTCTGGACCAGTCACTGTTGGCCAGGTCCCCCTGCTTCCCCGTCCTTGCCATCATGTTCATCCCCCACCCCGTGTCCTTCTCACACATCAAAAGCCTCCTTAGTCCTTAAGTTCCAATTTCAATCCCTTCATCCTCTCAAACTATCTCGGATTTCTCTGCTCATTGCCAGCCCCCAGTGATGACAGGAACCCCAGTTACAATTTGGAAATAGCTATTTGTTTCCGTATCTGGGGGTGGATCTGTTAAATCTTAGTCCAGACAGGATATAAAGGTAGAGGCATGTCTGGATTACATTTGAGGATGGGGCTTTGTTGCAACAGTGCCCGAGAGCATGAGGAGTGAGCAGGGAGAGGGCTTATCTCGAGGAATTCAGCAGTCCCTGCCTCAGGGTGGGGGGCCTGGGGAGTTCAGTGGGGTTGCTGATCACAGAGACAATGGCAAAATGTGGTCAGTGTGAACCATGGAGAGCTGGGCTGACTGATGTCCCATACCTGCATTGATCTTCTAGTTGGCCCTATATTCATAATTCCTTAAGGGCGGGGCCCCTTGCCCTGTGTAGAGACCCCTGATCTGAGTTGCCTTTTCCAGGCAGAGCTTGGAGCTCTCAGAGGGGTCATGGCTAGAAGGCAGGGACAGGTGGGACTATGTCCTCTCGTACCCAGAGAAGTAGGGTGTCTGTTTCATTTAGTATTCTAATGTGAACACTTCGGACGTGAATGATTATGCTGGGACCACAGGTGTAAGCGTGGATAGAACGGGGAGAACTAAGTGGGTGGTCTGACCCAGAAGCCACCTAGCATGATGACAGTGCGCGGGGCTCAGGGCTCTCTCTGTTTCCTCTGAACTGGGTCCTGCAAGTTTACAGCATCCCACTGTGCAGAGGGGGGAATGCAGACATGTCAGAGGGTCCTGGGGTGGTCGCCGGATACAGATGCAGCCGTGAGCTGACACCCACATCCCACTCTGCTGATGAGAAGGAACCCCCACTGGCAGCACTCTCGGCTCTGCTTCAGAGGGGCCTGTGCCCTGCGTCTGGCCGTGGGGGCTCAGACCGGGCACCCCCAAGGACTCTGCCCCTAGAATAAGGCTCTGTGTCCTCAGAGACCTGCTGACTTGAGGAGCAGGGACCCTAAACTCATAAATGCACCAGGAGATCTCTTCTTTGGTCCACTTGCTTGGCTCACAGAATTGTTTCTGGGTCTAAAGGCAGCAAGCTGCCTGTCCTCCCCCTGGAGGGGCCTCTCCCCAGGCTGTTGCCCTATTTCCCCCTGAATTCCAACAAGGTGTAGGCCGTTCATGTCACCGGAGTCATCTTCCAAATGAACAAATAGTGTTTTCTTCTTCGTTGAACCTGATATTTGAGCCAATCTGTGCAGGCAATTTCCTCCTCTTTGTTTTGCTGACCCCGAGCGCTCTCCAGCCTCGCTGTAATTATCGGGCCTCTCCTGCCGCTGGGAGTGCGGCTCCTGTCTGCAGCACTAACGGTTCTGCTGAACACAAAGGGAAAAAGGCCCTGATGCTGGGGCTTTGTCTCCCTCTTAGAGGTTGGTTTATTTACAAAGTCTTCATTTCAGTGTCGAGTTAGAATTTCCCGGTGACACGTGGGAAAGCGTGGCCCGTGCTGTGTCTTCACTCTTCCCCAGAAAGCCCGACTGCTCCCCAGAGACGGTACCCCCAGCCTACGTTCACCTCGGGGTCACATCGCTTGTCACCGCTTCCATCCTTTTCCCAATATCGTGTCTCTGTCCTGGGGCTGTGAAGGGAGCAGGGGAATTATCAAGCAGGTGCTTCCAGGAGAAAGGAGAGACTTGGGGGGAGGAGAAAGGGGTCAGCCTTTTCCAGCTCCTTGTTCCTGCCTTTGGCTCTGTCTGTCCCCAGCAAACACCTGTTTAGCAGCCATTCTCTTTTGTTGTCCATCCGTCTGTCTTTCTGTATCCCCCCAAACCCATTCCACCAAACCCACAGCATTTATTTTATTTTTATTTTTTAAAAGATTTATCCACCTATTTTAGAGAGAAAGAGAGAGAGCGCTTGAGCGAGCTTGGGGAGGGGGAGGAGCAGAGGGAGAGAGAGAGAGAATCCCAACCAGACCCTCCCTCGACTGCTGAGCGTGGAGCCTGACTTGGGGCTGGATCCCAGGGCCCCAAGATCATGACCTGAGCAGATGCCAAGTATTGGACGCTCACCTGATTGAGCCACTCAGGTGCCCCAAACCCACAACACTTATTAAGCACTTAGCAATTGTTATGGGCTGAATTATGTACCTCCCCCAATTCATATGTTGAAATCCCAATCCCCAGTAGCTCAGAATATGACTATATTTGGAGAAAGAGCCTTCAAAGAGGTAATTAAGGTAAAATGAGGCCGTAGGGGTGGGCCCTCCTCCAATCTCACTGGTGTCCTTTTAAGAAGAGATTAGGACAGACACACACAGAAGGAAGACCAGTGTGAAGATACAGCAGTAAGATGGCCATCTACAAGCCAAGGAGGAAGGCCTCAGAAGAAAGCCACTCTGCTGACACCCTGATTTTAGGCTTTCAGCCTCCAGAACTGTGAGAGCATAAATTTCTGTTGCGTAAGCCCCCCAGTCTGTGGTATTTTGTTATGACAGCCTGAGCTGACACAGTGTTCTCTTGCAATGGGAACCCAGTGATGAGTAAAGAATCTTTAAGTTGCTCAGAGCCTAGTGAGGGACCTGGAACCGTAAAGAAGTAGAGGCAAAAAGAGATAGGTGGGCAGTTCCTTGGCTTGCTCTTCTTTCACATTATCTATCAGACAACATATAAAGGAAGGAAGGATGTGCATAAGCAGTCAGAGTGGTAGCTGAAAAAATGGATCCTAGCAGGACAGTGTGGCCTGTGACACATGATTATGACATAGGGGCACCATCTTGGTAGCTTAATAAGATAGAAGAACAACAGAGCACACATGGACCACATCCAAGGACATGCTAAGGGGGTAAAGCAGTGAAGCAAAATTGATGATGATCCTAGTTTATATTCCTAGGCACGTGAAGCTGGGTTATATGAACACTGGTTTATAATTTTGACATTAATCAGTGAGTGTTTGTTAAGCAAAGAGCCTTATGCTTTGATGGGCTGATTCTGCGCTGGGGGAAGGAGGAGGAAGAAACCAAGGCCTGTCCTTGCCTTGAAAAGACCTGGTCCTGGCCTTGGGGACACTCCTGGTCACACAGGGGGAGACTTACCCATCAGGGGATGGGAGGAATGTTCTGGACAACATGGAAGTGGCAGAGTGAGTGGTTCAGACCATGAGGTCAGAGCTGAGGAAGATCAATGTGGGCTAGAGCAGTTCATTTAAGTAGCAATTAGTTATAATTAATCAATTATGTAATTGAGTAGCACTTAATTATTTACTGCCTTGTTCAGTTTTCCAACTGCTCGCAAGTGTCGGCTTTGTTTCCCTAGCCAGAGCCAAAGCTCCCTGAGAACAGGGACGGGCTCATTTATTGGTTAGATAGGGCCAGGGTCAGATTCTCACATCTCAGGGCAGTGATCTGAGGAAACAGAAACCATGGGACAATTGCTTTGAGGTCAAAATTGCACGATTCTGGGCGCCTGGGTGGCTCAGTTGGTTGGGCGACTGCCTTCGGCTCAGGTCATGATCTGGGAGTCCCTGGATCGAGTCCCACGTCAGGCTCCCTGCTCAGCGGGGAGTCTGCTTCTCCCTCTGACCCTAACCCTTCTCATGTGCTCTCTCTCATTCTCTCTCTCCCAAATAAATAAATAAAATCTTTAAAAAAAAAAAACAAAACAAAACAAAACAAAATTGCACGATTCTGCCAAGAAATGACTGTCAAGTGAATCAGCCTTTAAAATAAATACAGAACAGTGAGGAACAAAGGCAGTTCAGATGGGTGTGTGGTTTTTCAACTGAAATTGGGCAGAAGGAGTGGCAGGGGGAGGACAGGCCCCCTTGGGAATGAATGGTGATAAATAACACTCATGACATCTGAGTACAGTGTGTGAGGGTGTGTCCCCATAGCTTCCCTGGCACGGGGATATGGGCCCTATTGATGCTTTCTGAAGGGTCCTAGGCTGACCCTCTGAGCCAAAACCCAGCACGTCCATCTGGTGGTCTGAGTTAGCAACAGGGGCTGGAGAATGTCATGTGAACTCTGAGGACTTGCCAAATTCAACCTCAGGGGCTTTTGGTGCTCTAATGGTATTATTCTTTGGGATCAAGAGATGCCTAATGGAAGTCAGATAGACAGTGGAGGGTAATGCAATGAATGGTTTCGTAACAATAAGTGTAGGGTGTCCCAGGGTTTTAGGCTTATGGGAGGCCCTGCTAAGCTCCAGCTGTGTGGCTACCAAATGACTCTGAAGCTCCTGAAAGGACAGATCCCCACCGTTAATGCTTAATGAGATCCTGAGCTTTGTGGGGGAAGCCAATCAGGGCCACCTTCTAATTCCAGGTTTCCCTGGTTGGCTCAGGTCTGGCTCATTTGCAGAGAACTGTGGTGCCTCCTTTCTCTCCATGAGGTCAGTGGTATTATTACCTGTATTCACAAATGGGGCAGAACACCCCGAGACTTGCAGACTGATTGCTTTCATTAACTTTAATTGGATTCTTTCGCACTTGGAAAGAGAAGTGTAACCAGGGTTTAACTGGAAGAGCATCTCAGACCCAGGGTGACACAGGATTGTAAACATTAACAGTGCTACAGCTGCGTTGGTGGGAAATGTCGAAGTCACTTACATTGTTTGGAAGAAGAGCTTACAGATTTGGGGATATTAGGAAGTTCTGGGCGTGCCACATTTGGGGATTATTTTTGTGCCTGTTTAGAAAAAAAAGTGGTGGAATCAGATGTTTGTAACTGAAAGTATGGAGGAGACCAAACACATCCCAACTCTGCCATGTGCCCAGAGAAGCCCGCAGAAGCCGGGGGACCCTTGGAGTTGGTACATTCCCTGGGCTCGCCTGGGGCAGCATGGCAAGTCTTTACAGTTGAGTTGTACTACTTCCTACTGACTCTTCTCTCTGCTTCCTTGCTTTCCAACTATCCTATCTTCTGCCTAGCATGTTCCTCTCTCATATTTCTGCATGGCAAACTCCTACCCAATGTTTAAGACCTGGCTTTTGTGTCACAGCTCAGAAGCCTTGGCCAACGGCTCTACCGGACTTTGCTCCCCTGTGCGCCCACAGCTTTGTTCATACTCAGCAACGCAGGTAAATAAAAAGCAGGGAAGGGAGAAAGAAGGGTCACAGATTTAGGATTCCAAATAATAGTTAAAACACAATTATTTGGGGGAGTAAATGATCTTTTACAGGAGCTGATTGGGACCACGGTGCTTAATACGCATCTGTTGAACACGTAAGTGGATTGATTGATAAGCCTGGGATTGGCTCGGCCCTCTGCCAGGTCAGGACTGGGTTGCTTCGGACCGGCTGCTGGCCTGGTGGAGGCCGGTGGTGGAGGCCGGTGGTGGAGAAGTCAGGCTAATGGTGGCTAGCAGCCTGCCCTGAGAGGGCCCCAAGAATCCCGAAGAGTGGATTGTGCCTGAATCACTGCCTCAGCCCCGTGTCCCTCTCTCTCTCACGGCCTGACACGTCCTGTCTGCCCTCCTGTCTTCTTTCCTGGACTTCCCTTGTTTAGAACCTGCCTTCTTTACTCTGAAGTGAGTGACTCTGGGCTGTTCTGCCTTAACTTTCAGGCAGAGGTGCTCATGGTGGCATTGCTGAGCCCTGGGAGGAGGTCACAGGGCCACTAAGTCATTCTGAGCATTATCTAGTCACTGCTACTGGGTACGGGACATTCTGAGCTTCCTGGACGCCCTGGATTAGATTTGCAAAGAACTGTCTCCAGCACGTTTTCCTACTTAGCCCTCTAGGAACCTGCTTTAAATCTCCTTGCTCTCTGGCGGCTCTCCCACGACCTGTGGATGGCTAGTTGGCTGCAAGAGGGCTCGACACTCACCTTGCCGAGATATGATGAGCTTTCCTTCCGGAGGCCAGGCTCGTAAGTGCAAAGTGCGTGCACAGGTCACTGGTGAGGAAGCTGCTTCCCCCTAAAGATTGTTCTTTGATTTTAAAAATAGTCTTTCCTAATTCACATGAAGAAACAAGACATGCTCTCAGAAGTTTTTTAAATTTAACTATTTCATCGGGACTCAGAAGGGCAGGTCAGATAGTGGATCCTAGGTAAGAAGTGGGGCCTGGCTCGTCGGGCCAGGGCAGAGTGGGCGTCGACTGCCCAGCCGGGTCCCACAGGCGCAGGGGCCGGCTTTCTCTGGCCATTTTGGACTCACGGGTGAGGCACACTGGCCTCCGCCTTGGCCCTCGTCTAGGACATCCCCACTGGGTGTGGAGGACTTTAAAGGAGAGTATGTAGCCTGCACTGCTCAAAAGGGAGCCTGGGAGCCGTGACTGGGCATATGGAAGGTGGCCAGTCCAATTGAAGCATGCTGTATGTGTAAGGTAAGGATACACACTAGATTCAAAGACTTAGTACAAAAGGAAGAATGAGGATTGTCTCATTTCTTAATAAGTTTTTATGATAATTACATGTTGTAATGATAATATTTTGAATTTACTGTGTTAAACAAAACACACTATTAAAATTAATTTTGCCTGTTTCATCTTTTAAAGTGTGGCTACTAGAAAATCTAAAATTCTATGTGGCTTGCATTCTTTTTCTATTGGGCAGTGCTGGTCTAAGTCCTCTAAGACCAGGGAAGGTGGGGGGAGTTGGAAGACCTGGCGGGCATCAAATCTGAGAAACCCATGGGGCCAGGGACCTGAAGACATGCCACTTACCTTCTAGGGGTGAATATCCTTTGTTGACTTGCCCTGAAGACAATGGAGGTAGGATTTCCCTTGGAATATTGATTCCCTTTTCAGATCTGGGACCAGTATAATATGAAGCACATTTTGGACAGGATTGGATCTTCAGACCCTGTTCTGGGAGAGAACTAAGTTGACCAGATCTTTGTACTTGGGGCTTTGTTATTGTGACTCAAGTTGCCAGTGGGGTTTCCTGGTTGAGATAGTCTATCCACAAAAATTCCCAAACCAGTACTTCAACTCAAGCTGGATAATGACCAACACGACTAACTGAGGGCACTCATACTATGAAATAAGAACTAGGTAGAGTTTACTAACCAGTTATCCTAAGTCTGAGTACATATAAGTAACTATTCACTGTACATTTTTGGGTCTGATTTAACTTTTAATTATCTTTTGGGGTGGAATCAGAAAGTATCTTAGGAACATCTGACTAGGGGAAAACTCTTCCGTAGGGTTCCACCTTGTTCTTTTGTCTTTTGCTGCCATGGCTTTATTTCTATACAATGAGCACGTCTTCTTCGATGTCCCATGTACTCCCGTGTTTTGTGCTAGTCAGTGCCAGAAAAGTCATTTTAGACTTCTTGGTCTTACCAAATGCAATTTCTCAGGGATAGTTATAGCTCTTTATATCTGTAAATAGTGTCTACATTTAATTCATATATATGTTTGAATTAAATATTTTATTATAACATTCACTCTATAAACTTGTTATAATCATATACAATTCTTTGTGTATTTATACTAACAGTACACTGGTTTTAATAAGGAGAATTAGAAATGGTTTCAGCGTTTATCAATAAAGGAATGTTAAAACATGTATCACCAATTCTATGGAATACATCACATAACCATTAAAGAGTAATTAATAATTTGTGCATTTACATTGCATGTAATTATCGGCAGACTTGACATTGTTTCAGGCAGCCTGTGCTTTCTCCTCTTTCACCTGGTTCATATTTATGCTTTTCTACTTGGATTTTTCTTTTTTTAAATAAAAATTATATATATTTAAGGTGTACAACATGGTTTTGATAGGTATATACATTGTAAAATAATTATTATATTCAAGGTAGTTAATATATCTGTCACTTCACATAGTTACCTTTGTGAGTGTGTGTGGTGAGAGCACTTAAGATTTGCTCTCTTGTCAAGTTTTAGATACACAGTGTGATTAACTAGAATCACCATGCTGTACATTAGATCTCTAGAACTTATTCATCCTACATAACTGAAACTTCGTACCTTTGACCAGCATCTCCCCATTTCTCTTAACCCCCACCTCCTGCCTCTACCACCATTCTACACTCTGTTTCTATTAATTCTACTTTTTTAGATACCATATGTGAGATTGTACAGCATTTTCTTTCTGTGTCTGGCTTATTTCACTTAGTTCTAAGTGTTCTCCAGGTTCTCCAGGTTGTTGCAAATGACAGATTTCCTTCTTTTTAAAGGCTGAATAATATCCCATTGTGTGTGTGTGTATGTGTATGTGTGTGTATGTGTATATATATGTGTATAACCATCTCATAGTATAGTACAGTTCTTTCTTTCTCTCTCTCTACATATGTATATATAGTATGGTATATATATCGTATGATTACAATCCCTTTATTCATCTATCAACGGACACTCACACTGTTCTGTATCTTGGGTATTGTGAATAATGCTGCAGTGAACATGGGGGTGTAGATATCTCTTTGAGATACTGATTTCATTTACTTTGGATATATACCCAGAAGCAGAATTGCTGGATCATATGCTAATTCTATTTTTAATTTTTTGAGGAGCCTCCATATTATTTTCCATAATGACTGTTCCAATTTATATTTCTGCCAACAGTGCATAAGGGTTCCCTTTTCTCCACATCTTTGCCAATATTTGCTGTCTTTTGTTTTTTTGATTATAGCCATTCTAATAGGTATGAGGTGATTTCTTAATATGGTTTTGATTTGCATTTTCCCTGATAATTGATAATGGTTGAGCATCTTTTCATGTATCTACTGTCCTTTTATAGGTCTTCTTTTGAGAAATGTCTATTCAGATCCTTTCCCCATTTTTAATTGGGATGTGTGTGTGTATATATATACACATATATATACATGAGTTGTATGAGTTTCTTGTATATTTTGGATATTAACCCTGTGATACTGTGATTTATAAGAAATGTATATTTGGTCTTTGTCAACAGTTCTGGCTCACAGCTCTTCAAAGCCTTGGAATTCCTAAGTGTGGAGAGTGATAAAGGTGTCTTCTGTTATGTTAATGAGGGGATTTCTGGAAAGCATCTAAGGATTGGGGCTGGTTACCAGGGGAGCCAACCACCTGGTTAGAAGGTTGGAACTTTCAGTCCCCACCCCAACCCCCAGACCTCCAGGAGGGAAGAGTTCCGGAGGTTGAATCAATTGCCAATGGGTTAATCAGTCATGCCTATGTAATGAAGCCTCCATGAAAACCCAAGAGGCCAGGGTTTGGGGAGCTTCTGGGTTGGTGAACATGTGGAAATTCAGGGAGAGTGGTGCACCTGGAGAGGGAATGGAAGCTCCATGTCCTTTCTGTGTATATTGCCCTATGCATCTCTTCCATCTGGCTATTCCTGAGTCCTATCCTTTTATGATGAATTGGTAATCTGGTAAGTAAAATATTTCTCTATGATCTGTAAGCTGCTCTAGCAAATTAATCAAACCCAAGGAGGGGGTCTTGGGAACCTCTGATTTACAGCTAGTTGATCAGAAGTATAGGTAGCAACCTGGGTTTGCAACTGGCATCTGAAATGGGGATGGGGGGAAGTCTTGCAAGGGCTGAGCTCTTCTCCTATGAGATCTGATGTTATCTCTGGGTAAACAGTGTCAGAATTGAGTGGAATTCTCCTTAGACACCCAGAGGTCTAAGCTAGGGTGAGTCATGAACACCTTAGTGTGGCTTAGGTTACTATTTCTTTTCTCTTGCTAAGGCAACCTATAGAGGATCAAACACTAAATAGATAAAATAGACTTTGATATTGGTATGCAATTAAAATAAACACTAAACCATAAAACAAGTATAAGAAGGTCCAACAAAATTCTTTCCAGTGATTACTTGGATGTTTTTTTAAAGTATTTCCAATATCGAATTTGTTCAAACATTTATTTTGGTGCTTCTATTTTTCTGGTGTTCTGATGATGTCCAGTGTCCTGGCTAGTGGGTGCTGTACCAGAGCTGTGGGCATGAAATGGGAGGGGGGTGGATATGAGGGAGACAAATGCCCAGAGGAGACAGAACTTCCCTGATGGCCCCTGGTATGGGGTCATTGGCCTTGCATTTCAGAACTCCTGGGTGGGGCTCTAGTCCCTGAAAAGTCGGGGGTCAGTGGAGGCAAATCCCTCCACTGGATGGATTTTTTTTTTCCTATGCTGTGTTTAGTGACCTACATTCGAATATGCGTTACCATTACAGTGCTCATAGAGAAGGCAAGGCCTCACAGTCTACCCTGACCAACACCCTTGTTTTAGAGTGCAGCAAAATAATACAATCTGCCAAAGCCAGTGACAGAGTTGTCGCTGGAACCCAAAGTCCTTGGTCTGGCGCATTTCCCAGAGCCCCTCTCAGGCTGTCATAGGTATAGGGAAAATATATCCCGAGATGCTTCTTGCACAGTGCCTGGCATATGTCGGCACTTGCTGCATTTTTGCTGATTGGATGAATGAATACATAAATGATTTATCCATGATGGTTTCAAACCATACAGCATCCTTCTCAATGACACATTGGGACAACAAACCTTTTAATATTAGGCTAAATCTCTTGAAATAATAGTAGATACCAAATATTTATCTATTAGATTTTTAGAGCAGCATTCTTCATTCTAAAACCTCAGGGTGCATTCGAATAAAATTACAAATAATTAAAATCTTTTAAAAAATCATAAAAACCTTAAAAGCAAAAATGATATTTTATGGTTAATAAAGCTAGAATGTAGGCATGATTATATGCTATATAATCACGTATGTAATTATTACATAAATAATATATAATCATCCTAATAAACCATGCAATTTCAGCCACTCCTTCCCCTGAAGCTTCTCTATTTATAGGCCTGATGTAGTTGGCAGGGGGGGAAGATAGATTTAGGGGAGGCTTGAGGATTAAGCACAGTGTGTAACTTGGAAGGGCCTGTGCCGTTTACTAATTTAAGAGAATCTGTATCTGAACTGAATGAAGAAACCAACTCTGGCTCAGAAGGGCCCTTAAGGGAATCACCTGAACCCAGTGAGCTGGTTCCTCCCCATCCCCACCTACCTTGATCTCCCACTCCGAGCCACACACAAGAGTGCCCTTCCTCATTTCTGCCTTTTCACAGCCAACTAGTATCCCTGGAGACTCATTGCTCCCCTCCCCATACCCTCCCACCCCCTGTAGCAGTGCCAGTCTCTGCAAAGCAAGTGGGTCACATAGTCTGGGGGTCTTTGATCATTTGCCAATTGTGTATGGATGCCGTTCTTGCTCCATTTGGCTTGAACTCCCCACAAGGCTGGGGCAGGGGATGGGCCCTCCTCTTCCCTGGATCTCACTCACCTCTGTTCCAGTGGAGGAGGCCAGTGGACTAAGCCAGGCAGTAGCACTCATCTTGGGATGGAGACCCACCTGCTTCAAACATGCCACAAATCCTTTGGGCAGTGGCTCTCACACTTGGTCAGAATCACCTGCAGCGCTGGTTAAACCCTGTTTTCTCCACCTTCTTCCTCTTCCTCCAACCAGGATTTCTGATCCAATGGATCTGGGTCTTGATAATTTGCATTATTAACAAGGTGAGGGGACTGCACTTTGAGAACTCCTGGTTTAAGGAAATATCCTACGGGCCTGTCGTAGTTTCAAGGCTGTGATGGATTCCAGGGTGACGGTGCTAGTTCTCTCCTAGAGTTGTGTGTGCATTACTGTTTACAAAATACTTTCTCATATATTCTTCCACAACCTTCCCAGGCAATAGACAAGGTAGGTGTTGATTCTTGTCTAGTTGCAGAAAGGTTGGATGCCTTGGTCAAGGCCCCCGCTGACAGGCCGGGGAGCTGGGGTTCGGGCCCGGGCCACTCTCCCACGTGTGCCATGCCTCTCAACACTTCCTCTTTGGATGGGACTGGTTCTGCTGGTTTGAATTTGCAGGCAGCTCTTCATCTAGTGATGCAGGCAATGGAACAGAATGTTCACTCGCTTCCAGGAGGGTTGATTGCTCCAGGAGTCCTGCAGAATCCGTGATCACAGGCTCTTTTCTTTGATTGATAAAGCACACTCTTCTCACACTGCAAAGGAAACAGGTGGTAATTTGCAAGATGACACACAGCCTGAAGTTTGGACTAATTTCAGGGGCTGTTAGTAGCAGCTTCGTTGTCAGGAGAGACAAGACGCACTGAGTTTGGCCATTGCCCACTGCTCCTCATCCAGGGGATCTTTCCAGTGACATCTCTCTGACCTCAGGTTCTAGAAGGCCAGGGGCTGCTGCTCAAATCACTCACGGGAGCCAAGCAGCAGAAGGTTTGTCTTTCAAATCTGTCCAACCTGTGACCACGGCTAGGAAGTAGAAGTCTCCCTCATCTCGAGGGCCCGAAGTAATGATAGGGTACCTGGGAATATGCACATTACCAACCTCACTGTTTATTTCCATCTGAACATCGCATTCTGTTGTCAGATAAACAGAATGCGATGTTCAGATGGAAATAAACATATCCCCGGCTCCCCGGCCTGTCATATCCATTTTAGTAGGGAGATAATCTATTTATGATAGATTTCTCTCATCTATTAGAACAGAAATGCCATGTTTTGGCAGATTATTACCTAGGGATCCCTCCATTGTAGCTCGTCCCACTGTATCCTCTCCCACTTTCTGATGGAACACTCTGAACATCTGGTGCCAACAAAGCCTGTAGGTCATGGTCAGTTGCCTAAGTCTCGAGCTCCTCAAGTGACATCCAGAGAGAAGAGAATAGTGGAGATCTGTGTTTTATTTCATGATTCTACTTTGTCTTATTCAGAAAACACTTGTAGTGAAAAGAAGAATTTCTCAGAGACATTTGTATTTTCAACAATGAGTCTCATACTAAAAAAAAAAAAAAAAATCTAAGCAGCAGCTTCTAGGTAAAGAGAGCTTGGATTGAAAAGAATTTGAAATGCATGAGCCCAGTCTGAGACCTCCATTCTGGGAGGGGGTCTTGTGAATTGTTTCCCAGGCATTGATCATATCGGGGACTCAGTGGCTTTAATTGTCACCGACACACTGTCCCATCTTGCCTTTCATGGTACGATGGATGCTGAGCTGTCCTGGCTTCAATGATGTCTTTTTTTGGGCTTGTTTATCCTTGGGGCTCTGTGGGGAGCTGATGATCCTTTCACGAGATGCACATGCCTCCAGGACTGCGTTGCACTGGATGGACAATCGATGACCTTGTGGTCACTGCTGTCCTGCAGAGGGCGAGACTGGGGCTATTCACAGCTTGGTAATTGGCCCCGATGCTGAGATCTTCATCCTGAGCAAATGCTGGCATCAGGGGGCAGTTTCAGATCAAGGCAGGGGCGCCAAATACACAGGCCCCAGAAAAAAAATGCCAAAATCAAAAATGGATTTGTGTTTAGCGTGCATTGTATATCCTGGTCTGGTTATGAATAATTTAGCCTTCCCCAGGCTGAATAGACTATATTTAGCAAGTCTATTTTGCTTATAATACGTCCTATCCTTTTATGAAGAAGCATAAAGCATAGGAGAGCGGCTCTGAATTTGGGGTGACTTCGTTTGGTGGGAGCAGGAGTGTGGAGGTGTTCTCCCTGGCAGCCCTGTGCTCATAACATAGGCCTGGGACAGCCAAGGACAGAGGCCTAATGGTACTGGAGCTGAGAAAGGCATCAGGATTGTCTCTCCCTGCCTGGGCATGGGGTAGGACTACTCTTCCTGGGACATTGGTGGCTCCCGGCTGGATCACCTGTCCAAGAGAGAAGGGACGTGGCAAGATTTGAGAGGTGCCAAGTGGTTTCACTTCCCTCCTGTTTTGTGACAGTCCCAGCAGAATTGAATGGCACGCTCAAATCGAGCAATTTGAGGGGACTTTATAGACTCCATGCAAATGTGTAGGCAGGATGAAGGGGAACCCACAGGGGATGAGGCAGATTCCCAGGGCAGGAACAGCAGGGCTCAGTGAGGGTAGAGAGCAGTTTCTGGAACCCAGGAAAGGGAGGGCTGTGTGGACTGGCTATTGAACAGAAATTCAGGCTTTGGTTGGGGACAACCTGTGGTGACTCCATGGCGGGGAGGAAACTGGAAAGATAAATACCTGGACTGAACTTTCTTTTTTCTCCTCCCCTGTGGATGCTCCCCTATTGATTGACCCCAATAGAAAGCTAGGAGCAGGGGAGTCCCTCATGTCCTCTCTATAGGCCAGCCTCCCAGGGAGAGAAATGTGGAAAGCAGATCTGGAGCTATAAATGGAAGATGCCAACCCCACAACACCTCTTGTAAGGACACTTCTGCTGCGGGTTGCACTGCACTAGCTCAAGAAGGTACCTATTAACTTACAAACATCTAACCTTGGCAAAGTGGTAGAGTTAGCCATTAGTAAAAGGTCTGGGGTGTTCATCAAATTGGTTGGCCATCAGCTATCTCAAGGATGGCACATGGGACAGGCACATTTTATGGGTAAAATGGAAAGAATAGTAATGGGAGCCTAATGGGTGAGCTCTCCACTGGGGGCCTTTATTTGTGTAACTGCTCTGGACACCTGCATGGTGGGGGTGAGGGGGATGGGGATGGGGGCATGGATATGGAAAACAGAAGTCACTGGCCTGGTTTGGGGGCCTGCCAGACCTTGAGGTCCTTGGGAAGCAGATACTCAAACCCACTGCTGATTGCCAGGGGTATCCCAAGAATTCATCCCCAAGTCAGTTTTTTTAGAATGTAAAACATATTTTCCTGTAAATAGTAATTCTGTGAAAACTGATTATGATTCTCAACTGCTCCTCAAAAGTCTATTTAAATGCTGGGTGGTAAGTACAAGGGCGTTTGTTAAATTATTTTCCTTTTTTTTCCGTATGTTTGAGATATTTCATAAGTAAAAATAAAATAGATTAAAAATTTAGTTTAATACATAATATTCTGACCTCCCCATGTCCTGGGAGGTGGGCCACTGGAGATAGAGAAGTTAAAGAAGTTAAAGAAGGAAGAGAGTCCTCTTTCCCTTATTTTTGGGGGCAAAACTTTGAAACAGGGTATGTATGTCCTTGACTTCCTCCCATGTTCCCTTCTGCACCTTCAACGAGCTCCTGCCTCATCCAGTGTGACAGCTCCACACCCCAAGTCAGCCCTTTGAACACCATGCCTTCCTGTTCACCCCCTTTAGAACCACCTTGTGGCTAGTCTTGGGAAGTGGTTAAGGATGCTCAATGAATGGTCTTAAAGCAATCATCATTTTATTTGCTCATGCTTCTGTGGGTCAGGAATTTGAAGAGAACATATGGAGATAGATGACAGTGTGTATGTGATCCTTGATGTCTGATTTTGATTGGAAAGGTTCACATGGCCAGGGGCTGGTTGGGACAGCTCAATGGGATCATATGTTTGGGGTTCTGCTCCTGGCTGCCGGTCGGTTCTCTGGTTTTCCTCCATGTGGCTTTTTCATGAGCCCAGCTTAGGCTTCTTCACAGCATGGTGGACTCAGAATATTTTGATATCCTACATGGTATTCAACTTCCCCTGGAGGAAGTGGAAGCTGCTGGCTCTTTGAAAGACTAGGCCAATTACTGTAGAGCCACTTTACCACATGCTGTATTGATAAAGCTGGCCCAGATTCAAGGGGAGGGGAAAGAGTAGTACCTTTGATGAGTGATGTGACATGAGTGTAACAGCGGGGGAAGGAGTCAATGGTGGCCATTCTTGGAGACTGACTTTCCCACAAAGGAATCAAGCTGACTTAAATTTTTCCTGGGGTGAATGTCAATAGCCTTGTATGGTGTTAAAAAAGATGGCTGCAAATTCTTTGATATTCCTTCCTAGAGACAAGGTCTTCTCTTGGATCTGGGTGGGCATGTGGCTGGTTAACTAAAAGAATGTGGTGGAAGTAAGTCTGGTGACTTTCAAGGCTAGATCAAAAGGGCCATGAAGCTTCTGCCTGGTTCTCTCCAGATGTTCGCTCAGGGAAAAGCCAGGTGCCCACGTACGTCTGACCATCCTGGGGCCACCATGGTGGAGAGACCACGTAAAGGGGCTCTAGTCTGCGCCTCAGCCGAGCTGTCAGCCAACAGCCAGCATCAACTGCTCCCTATCTGAGTGCGCCATCTTGGACATCCAGGCCAGTCAAATCTTTACATGTTGCAGCCCCAGCTGACATCCACAACCCCAAACTTGAACATCCTGAGAGGCCAGAAGTAAGAACCCCTCAGACAAGCCCTTCCCAAATTCCTGACCCACAAAATTGTCAGGAAAGAAAATGGTTATTTTAAGCCTTTAAGTTTGGGGGGATTTGTTATGCAGCAGTATTACCAGAACATCTTATAAAGCTCCTGGAGATATCTCCATTTAAGCTGTTTCCATGTGAGGAATGGAATTCAGCAGTGAGATAAAAATGTGGGTAATGGGGAAAGACATGAGTTGGTGGTGATATAAAGTAGTCAGATTTGCTTTGGCTGAGAGTCTGGCTTCCCTAAGTGGCTCCTGCTTTTCACAGACTCTTGTTTACTCCTATACGAACCTGCAGATTGTCACAACCTCCAGGCAAGACAGAAGCCATTTCTCTTTCTAAGCTCCAGGGCCCTCATCTGAAAACAGGGGTACAAATACTTCCCTGAGTTCCTGCGAGACTTAGATTAGGTAACATTCAAGAAATCATCTAGCACATTGTCTGCCATATAATTGTGCAAAAATTTACTGAACATGAATCTGAGAACACATTCATTCACCAAATATTTACTGAGCAATTAGTTTGTAAAACCTTGTGTTAGGTGCCAGGATTCAGGAGGTTCTTGGGACAAGAGATTGTCTGTATCTCTTGATTACTTTATATCCAGTTTCTGTACATACAAGGTCTCCCCCGAGCTGAGGCTGTGAAAGGGGGCAAATAGTCATGGCTCAGGGACGGAATTTCATTCCTGAATTGTGGCTCTATCTGGTCTCTCACTGTGAGGTGTGCAAGGAGCCCAGGGCCCAGAAGGGCCCGGGAGTTACATGTCAGGAAAAGTTTAACATTTAACATAGTGATTAGGAACATGGGGATGTGGGGTGAGATTGCCAGGACCCAATCCCAGATTTCCCACTTAATAGCTAATGAAATAGTGATAATAATAGTAACTAACCTCATAGGATTATTGTGAGTCTTCAGTCTGAGTGTCAGGCACACTCCTGTGTTTCATCTAGACCAGCCCAGCTCTGATGATAATGAGGATATTGTTATATTATCATTGTCATTACATTTAACCTTGAAAACTCAGCACAGATATGAACAGGCAAATTCCGGGGTTAGGCTGTTAAGGTCTTGAATGGGGGACATAGACACTGTGTCCTATAGACAAAGGGGAATTTCTAGCTGGAGTATGACAGGATCAAGCTCCTTCTCCCCTCCTCTCTCCTGCCCCTTCTGCCCTTGCTTTCTCATTTCCTCTTCTCTCCCCTCCTTCAAAATGATGACAGTATGTTCAAATTGCGCAAATCAAAGGAATAGATTAGAAACAGGAGAATAAATGTGCTTAGCAGACCCCGGAAATCTCCAGGGGATTGGAATTGATTACCTAGCATGTGACATACAAAACAATCATTTTTCTGCATGTGGTGAACAATGGGAATGAAGTAACTCCCCACTCCAATCCCCCTAATCTTATGGGGTTTTCTCAATAAAAAAATGGAGTGGAGTCATAGGGGTGAACAGGCTTGAACTGGGCCACCTCCCAATGACCTTTTTTTTTTTTTTACTGGAAGTGTGGATGGCAGAGGGAAGAACAGAACACTTTCCAGTGCGCTTACCTCATTTAATTTGGAGAGGAGACTGTGCATTTCCTGGGAGATGCCAGGACCTTGAGAAGTTTCGTGGGTGAAAGGATTGATGCTTTATATTGAAAGTCACTGAGGCTTATAAAATGTATCCTGTTGCCTTTCCCTATGTGAGGAAGGACCTCTTCACATGGGCTCTGTGGGAACCACATGGCCTCATTATCATCTGGGGTGGTTTCCTGGTGTTGGACTTAGCTGGGAGCCCAATATTCCTTCAATACTTGGAGAACCCCAGTTGTAGGATGGGTGCAGGTTGGAGAATGTCGTGCAGGCCATGAGCGTCAGAGTTTTGTCATTTTAGTTTCAGTTGGGATTGACCATAAGATCCTGGCTCAGATGAATTGAAGTCACTATAAGGAACAGTCACCAGTTTTGGTTGAGTTGCTGATCCATCCATCTGGAAGGGTAAGGTTCTGATTTCTACCTGTTGCTCATTTTCTTTCATTCTGAAGGTTGAGACCTATTTGAATAAAGGGATGAAGATGACATGAGTTGACAACCTATATGATGTCTTTGTGTTTATCAGGGAAAAAAACCACACACTTTCAGGGCATATTAAACTAAAGACTTAGGAGCAAGCATGGCCTACATTGTAACCTCCTATTATCCCCTGGTTAGGGAGAACTTGTGTAGTACCCACCTTGCACGTCTAGATGTGGCAGTCTTGCATAAAAGGAAAATTCATAAGAATAGGCTGACCCAGTGCTTCAGAGAAGTGCATGAGCCTGGAAATCCTTTCTGATTTAGTGGTCTCTGATTAATAGTTTAGGGTTTCTGACTTATTAGATCTGAGGTAGGCCCCAAGAATTTGGATTTCTACTAAGTTCGGGAGTGATGCTGATGCCCTTGGTCTGGGGGCCCCATTTTGAGATCCACTTCTCTGGAGCATAATTCCCTGACCCAGAATTTCCCACTGCCAGGCATGTGACTTGCTCATGCATTCTTATTTAGTGGTGCAGTTTGGTCCCAAATACATGGCTCCCCTTTCTGGAAGAGGTGCTCTCTAGCTTGTAGCAGTTTCCTGTTCTCTTGGAACCCATGGATATATTTGGAGAGAGTCCGCAGCACCTCGACCAGCACAGCCACCAGCATCAGAGTGGAGTAGAACCAGTTCTCCTTTCCCAAACCCCTCATAGTCTTCATAATCGCTTCCTGGACTCAGACATCTCCTGCTTGGTTTTAGTCTGGAGACCTAATTTTTATAGTCTGCAGAGAATATGCTCTGCTCTTTTTTGTTACCTAAGTGTAAAACAATAGGACAAAACTTAGTGTATTAAGAATGAGGCAGAGACAATTTGGTACTTAGGCACCTTAGAACACACACGTGTGCAAACACACACAGGATGTACACAGGGTGACACAAGCTTTGGAGACATCCCTGAGTCAGGATGAATGAAAAATGGGCTGTCCTGATACTTAGAGCTGAGCCCATGAAGTTTAGACTTACTGGAGCTTGGTTGTTGGTGTTACCATGCTCCCTCTGGGCCTGCAAGGAGTGAATTGGGACACTAATTTTTAGAGCTGTTGGAATTTCAAGCTCCTTTGAAGTCTTGGCAGTGGAACTGGTACGCTTTGAGATGTGGATGGCTTTCCCACTGACACCTCGCAGGACCACAGGACGTTTTTTAAAAGGTTGAGCACCAAGTCACCACATCTCATTAGTGACAGCAGTTGCTTTATTTGTGAGAATAACTGTCCTTCTTAGTTTCACACTTTGTCACCTGTGCAGTGATTTATTACCTTCCAAAGCTGCAGTCATTGTATAATGATGCAAAAATAATGACAATCCATAAATTTAAATAAGATATTCTCAACGTAATTACACAATAAAAGAATTTAAAAAAAAAAAAAAAAATAATGACAATCCACTCTGATAAACTTTATTACCTGTAGCATCTTGTATTCCAACTGCATTCCAGGATGCTCTATAGGATTACAGAGCACACCCACATGGACGACAGCTAGCAGGGAGGGTAGCTTCCCAGGCCTGGGAGGAAAAGAGAAAAATAAATGGTTCCCGAACTTCCTGAACAGAGGTGAAGAAGAAATGGGCTGGGGTGAGTTGATTCCATTTGGGGCACACATGTCAAATGGAGTTACCTTCATTTTTATCCCAAGAATGCTGTATTCACTTGACTATGTTAAATTGGGAATATAGAAGTGGCTTTTAAAAAAATCTTTAATGAAATATATGTTCACAAGAATGTATATAAATGGTATGCAATTGAATTTCCATTTTTTCTTTAACCCCCACCTTTAGAGCCTCTCCTTTTTATCAAATGACTAAGCTTTCAGCTCTCGCACGGGCTCAGATGATACCTTCCCTTGAGCTGGGTTGTAAAACACTGCACAGTGTTCTAGTGCTAAGGGTTTAAAGGACTCAAGAAGGCTGCATTATGAAGTAACTTTCAGATTTGCTTCTCATTTTGGAAAAATATATGAAGTTAAAAAACCCTTCATCTGGAATTGAGAACTGGGATACAAAATTTTAATCAAATATGGCTGATAAGAGTGTTCTTCCAGTAACCAGAGCTTACTTGATTTTGGTCTATGGTTGGGGGTTGACAGGGGTAGGTCACCCCATTAATTTCCTGAATCAAGAGTAGTGAGGGCCCTTCTATAGCTAACTGTGGAGGCAAAGATAGGAATCCTGTGTCACCTTCCATCTCCTTCATGAGGACATGCCATGACCTGAGGCAATACCTCATTATTTTTTTTTTTAAAGATTTGTTTATTTTAGAGAGAGAATGTGCACAAGTAGGGGGAAAGGCAGAGGGAGAGAATCTTCAAGCAGACTCCCCACTGAGTGTGGATCCTGATGTGGGGCTCAATCTCATGACCCATGAGATCATGATGTGAGCCAAAACCAAGAGTCAGATGCTTAACTGACTGGGCCACACAGCACCTAATGCCTCATTCTTTAATGATAGATTCCCTTGGGATTGTACCAGTGGGCCTGGGCCAAGCCTGTGTCCTGAGTGTGGGGCTCGGTGGTGAGGACTGGGAGAGACTAGAGTACAGATGTTGCTAGTGCTGACCAATGTTCACTTCTCATCTTCACAGGCTCAGAGTAGGACTACATTTCCCAGCCTCTCTTACAGCTAGTTGGGACCATGTGACTTGTTCTGGCCAATGGAATGTAGGCATTTCCAGGACTGGCACCGAATCTCCCATGTGTGATCTTCCTTTCTCTCTTTCCACCGCATGCCATTGCACAAGACCAATGCAAGCAGAAAAACCAGAGATGGGTGTGGCCTTGGGGGTTGAGTCACTGCTTGGAAGAGAGACTCCTATGATTTCAGTGGACTGTGTTGTGAATGAGAAATACATCTTTTTTTGTGTCAAGACACTGAGATTCCAGTTTATTTGTTAGCACAGTATAATCTATCCTATTCTGACTTCTTGGCTCTGAGAACCTGTGGAAGAGGTTAGTCCTAAGCCCACAGCTATGTCCTGGCCTCCAGGAATTGACCTAGGTCTTTCTAATTGACCAAGGTTTTATTTTCCTCTTCTGAGTTTTCAGAATTGGACATTTCAGTGTGAGAGTCCAAATGGTGATTCGAACTCTGGAGAGGCCCAGAGTTACAGCTGCTTTAAGGGAGACAGTGGTTTCAAGGCAAGGGCTAGAGCAGCCTTTCTCTATCGAGCGGTCTTGGCTCTATCGACAGTTGGGTTAGATAGTTCTTTGTTGTGGGGGCTGATCTGTATATTGTAGTAAGCTTAGCAGCATCATTGGCTTCTCCCTACTAGATACTAGTAAGTGTACCCCATAGTTGTGGCAACCAAAATATTTCAAGATGTTGCTAAATGTCAGTGGGGCAAAGTCACTCCTAGTCAAGAACCACTGGGCTAGAGAAAGGCACATCCCCAGCCTGAGACATTGGGAATGTGAGTTTCCTTCTAGTCTGTGGCCAAAGAAATGCTTTCCTGTTTCTTTTCTCTATGTCATGTTGCATGTTGAAACATTCCTTGCTTCCTCATAATACATTAAGACCAAAGCTGGCTTTTTGGCATTCAAGGCTCCTTATGAGTGGAAATGTGTTGCCTCTACTAGCTTCCTTTCTTCTCCCATATCATATTAGTTATCTGTAGCTGTAAAACAAATCACCCCAGAAGGTAGTGGCTTCGAGCAATAATAATTGATTATATTATAGTTCCGGTGGGCCAGGAATTGAGGAGCAGCTTTGTTGGATGGGTCTAGTTGAGTGTCTCTCGTGGTTGCAGTCAGGGCATTGGTGGGGGTAGTCATCTGAAAGTTTGAGTAGGGGTTGGGGGATTTACTTCCAAGATGGCTCCCTCCCATGGTTGTTGGCAGAAGGCCTCTGTTCCTCACCATTGTAGGTTCTCCATGGCTGCTTGAGCATTGTCACAACATGGCATCTTGCTCCCTGAGAGCAAATGGTCTGAGAGAGTGAGAGAAAACCAGGAGGAGGCCTCAGTGTCCTTTATGACCTGGTCTCTGGTGTCACACACCATCACTTTTCCTTTGTTCCTTTGATTAGAAGCAAGTCACTAAGTTCAGTCCATGTTCAAGAGAAGGAGAATTGGCCTCCACCTCTTGAAGAGAGGAGTATCCAGGAATTTGGGGACATAATTGGAAAACCATCATATCCCTCAGCACCAGGCTCTGTCTGCTTAGATACACTGGGCTGCTTGCTGGGCTGAGGCCACATGAAGCTTATTCCTAGATTTTGAACACCCCCCTGCCTTCTCCTACCCACAGTACCTTCACTCCATCTTTCAGACTCCCCAATTCCCACTGGATCGTGAACTCACCCAGGGCTCCCCTTTGGAGAAACGTCTGATAAGCTCATTCAGGGAAGTTGTAAAATAAAGAAGGTTTGGAGTTTGGCCCTTCCTAGAGGTAGTTGGCACTTTGTAGGAACTCCTAAATTTTGTTGCCCCATGACCAAGTAAGTCATGCTAATGGTGGGATTTCAGATCCTATGACAGGTGTGTGGAGGAAATTGAGAAAGGCTGTTCAGTGCTGACACTGGAGAGCTGACTGCCACCTGCCTCCCAATCTCAGCCCTGTCCAGATTCCCAGCTCCACCTGAGCCTAGTGAATGCCTCCCCAGCAGCTCTTGAACCCAGATCAGGTAGCACAATGGTAAAGAGGACAGACTCTGGAGCCGGGCTGCTTAGGGTTAGATCCCAGATCCAAAACTGTGGCAGACGTGGCCTGCTGACCGCCTGAGCTTTGTGTTTCCTTTCATAGTGTAGAATGGTGACCAGAAGTGGCCACCCAGCCTGGGTCAACATTTCTCAGTCTTTACTTGAATCCGGGCAGGTCTATGTGACTGAGCTTGGGCCCCTGGAAAATGGATGGAAGTCATATGCTCCTTCTGGGTGTGGCCCATGAGCACCTCCCCTGTGATTCTCCATGTTCCCCACCCCTCATATGTTCTGGAGGTAGGTTCCCAGAATGACGCCGGACATCACCACGTGAGGATGGCAGGCTGCACCTGTCAGTGGGGTCCTGACTGACTGTGTGGGACTGAGCCTCTGATCTTCCCACCAACAATGCTTTCCGTGAGTGAGATAACAAGGTTCTATCATGTCACACCTGGAAGATTCCAGAGTTTATTATAGCAGTTAGCATTACTTAATGAATGGAATTATTTTTTAACGGTATAATGTTGGGAAGATTCACCTTTCTTGCCTCGGTTTCTTTTTCTATAAACTGGGTATCCTGAAAGTCATTATCTCATTATCTCATAGGGTTGTGAAAATGGATAAATGAGATCAATCCACATAAAGCACTTAGAACAGTGTCTGGCTCATAGAACATGCTCACTAAGCTTATCTATTCTTATTGCTAATTGGAATAAATAATTGCCATCTGCCTGAGCTCTGTTGTGTGGAAAAGACTTTTTGGTTCAGAATAATTTCCCCTTCTGATTTATGGAGACTTGCTGGGATCCATCTGGGATCCAGCTACAAGGCAAAGCTCTTGTGTATTCTGACTTAGGGAAAATCCAGGTGGGTGGTGGAGCTGGGGCTGCATCATGGTCCTCTGTGGTCCTAGCTCTCCACAGGCTTGACAGTTGCTTCTGGCCGTGGACATAGGCAGTGTCCTCACTATGCAAACATCTGATAGTCAGGCCACACCAAACCAATGCACTGGGTGGACAGCTGGCCTCAGAGAAAGGGGAGTGGGATTCTGCAGCTGGGCGGTGTCCATGGAAGCCGTGTAGTGGCATCCAGCATGCACCTTCCCCATCCAGGCTGCTGGTCCTTGCTAAGCCCACTCCTAAAACCAGAGAAGTAAAGCCCCTCCCCGTTTCTCCTTAAACAGCCCTCGTTCCTGTTTAGCCAAGCCCATTTCCCCACTTGCACAAACATAGAATGGCCATTTTTGTTTTGGTGATGGAGCTGGGGCAGGGGGCGGGGTTTGCTGGGCAGCAGGAATTCACTTAGACTTTGCATCATGACCCGTTCTCCTCACCACCATTTTTCTGTTTGGATACGTCAGGCGCTCTGCGGGTATTTGTAGTAGTCCTAAACAGTATTGCCGAGCTGGGAGATGCACTTGGGGAAGCGTTCACTGCCTCAACATTTTGGCCACAGCTGTACAGGCTGGGGATTTACTGAGGTCAGCAATGGTTGGAGGATCAATAAAGCATTTCAGATAAAACTCCATTTTTGCCTCCAGCAAATTCCCCGCATTACTTTGCCTTTGTAAACAACATCTTAAGGAATGCTGATTGTAAATCATCTCCAGTGCACCTTAACACCCCTCTTGCCATGTGTTCTTCCTGATAATTTTTATACTAGAGGCAAGAAGGGGTCTTTGTGCCAGTGAAGACATGGAAGCCCAGAGCATTCAGGTGACTTGCCTTAGGTCATGGTGAATTAGTGTGGGAACATATAGACTCCCAGGCTCTCAGCTTCTGGCCCAGGGGCTTTGCCCCTGCTTGGCCTAGTCTCCAGTGCCTCCCTTAACTCAGGGCTTGGAAGCGCTCCTGACCTGGCTCTTTGCTCCTGCGGGTCTGATGAGCGCTAACCAGTGGGCGGGCTGCAGGCAGCCACAAGCTCAGGAACGCTGTCTGCACCTGACGCTTCCCTCACCTGCTGGCTGGGCAGGCTGGCAGGAGATCGAATTTGCCTCTGGACCTAATTACCCGAGAAGAAAAGAACATCTCCCTGTCAGTTCCTTGAAATACCCTTTAAGCAGCCTGCAGGGAGGGGTAAGCTGAGGATGGGTCCTGCCTAGGAGGGAAAAATCCAGATGTGGATGTACCATGCAGCTGACCTAATGCTTGCTGGGTGGGTCTAGAATATCGGCTCCGCTGGGTTCTCATCAATCTGGAGAGAAGCACCGTCCAGGCTGTGGTCAGTGTGGTGGATGTCAGTGCGGGTCTGGACGTGGTGATGGACCAGGGGGTGCTGGAGAGCATTGCCCCATTCCCAAGCAAAATGGCAGCGTGAAAGGGGCCTAAAACACACATCATATCCTTGTACTGAGCCTGAAGAATGCAGGGCACGGGGCTGAAGATCTCGCCGGGGTTCTTTTGTCCAACCCTGCAGACATCCCATTTCTGGAGAGCCAGCACATTTCTGCCCCAAGCAAGGCTTTCCCTGAGGTGCTGACAGCGGATGTGTGTAGGAATGGCTCCTCACCTGTGGAACGAGGGTTGGGATCCAGTTTTATACCTGCAGTGGCTCTGTCCCTTACCCCAAGCTACCAAGTCACCTTCTGGGAGGAGAGAGAGGGGAGTCGGCTGGCAGCACCCATAGGTGCCAGAGCAGGTCAGGAGCCCAGCGGAAGACACAGCTATGGGCCAACTATGGCTAGGGAGCACCTAGCGTGGATTAGCGAGGGCTAAGGGTCTGCCCTCATGTCACTTAGGGTTCAGAGCCAACTGTTAAATTTTGGTGAACTGATTGATATCTTCTTGATAGTTTCTCATTGGCCATGGTGGGAATATTTACACCATGAAAATTGGCAATGCTCCCACCCTGTTGTTAAACATTAACCGATACATCCCTACAGAGGGTTTCCCGATGGTGGGGTTTTCTTAGGCTTATGCTCGACATGCCCCGATCTTGCTACGACTTACATATTTCCTCTCAGTGACTTCCAGGCAACCTCTCTCCTGATGTGGCGTGATCCCGGGTCTCTTCATCTCTCTGTTCTGGCAGGTGCACAGCAGGCTGTGGGGCTCTCCTGCTGGGGAGGAATTCTGTGTCCCCCTCAGCTGGGGGAGAGGCCGGTCGACCTTGAGGTGCCACTGCGATTCCTCTTGGTGCTGCTTGTCAGACACACGAGCCGAGCTGCTCTGATCTCCGGCTTCTCTTGTTTCTCCTCCTTCCCGGGCCCCATAGCCCATGGCCGCCATCTGCTCAGGCCTCCTCCCTGCTCTCAGGGTGGACCCTCCGCGGGGCCAGCAGATGTTGCAGAGGTGCGCCCTGGGCTGCGTCAGTCCCCGGCATTGGTTGGTCGCATCTCAGATCTTTGTTTTTCTGTACCTTTCAGAGCTTAGCTGATCTAAGGGATGACCCCTAATTTCATTTCACCTTCCTGAGCCAGCTCCCATCTCTGGGTGCTCACCATGTGCCAGGAACTGTGATGCACCCTGTTCTTTCTCAGGTGCTCTCCCCCAGCACCCCGTGAAGCCAGCCTGGCTGCAGGCTCCGTGTCACCGACAGGGAATGGCAGCCAGGGGTGTCAGCCATGAAACTAGTAAGTGGCAGGAGAGGGATCCAGATGCAGATGGTTGGCTTCAAAGTCTCCAACCATAATGACTCTATTTCACTGTCCTTCTATCACAGCGATGGTCCAGGACATGCTATGAGGGTCAGGAGTGAGACATCACCTTCGACCTGTGTAGCACCTACAGGGTTCTGGAAGCCTTCGGTGGCCAGGAGTGTTGTGGTGTTGGTGCAGAGATTTTAGAGGTAGTTCACTGTGTTTGGGATGGACATGAGTTGGAAAATACTTTTGAGATACACTGCTTGCTTTTTGTATTAGTTTGCTGGGGCTGCCATAATAAGGGGCTACAAACTGGTTGGTTTAAATAACTGAAATTTATTGTCTCACAGTTCTGGAGGCCAGAAGCCTGAGACTGAGGTATTGGCAGGGTTGGGCCCTTCTGAGGGCTGTGAGGGAGAATCTGTCCAGTCTTCTAGCTTCTGGTTTACTGGCAATCTGTGGTGTCCTTGGCTTAGAAGGCATCACCCAGATCTTTACCTTCATCTGCACATGGTGTCCTCACTGTGTGCATGTTTCTCTCTGTGTCCACATTCCCTGGGTTGTAAGGACACATTCTTGTTGGGTTAGGGCCCACCTTGATGGCCTCATCTTAACTAGATATCTCTTTAGTGACCCTATTTCCAAATAAGGTCACGTTCTGCTGTGGTGCCATACTGGGGGCTAGGACTTCAGCATATGAATTTTGGGGAGACACAGTTCAACCCATAACATGTTTGTTCATATTAGCTCTCAAGCTGAGAAAAACTATTTAAGGAAAATCTTTGTTCTTTCTGTTTCTTGTTGTAAAACTTTTCTGTGCTGAAACTCCTGATCAAAATGAAGTAGCCACATGCTCTCTTTTCTGCACGGATCCCTTCTCCTAACTGGATTGAAAGCAGCTCCTGAGGCCATCTGGGAGTGTATTTCTTGACCCCCTGAGGACTTGTCCAAGCCCAGTCCCTTGGATGTAGTGAAACCACATGCAGGGTCAGTGCTTTGCCCTTTTCCTTCCCCAGTCGTCTGAACTGTTTCCCTCCAAGACCCCAGAGTTTTCTCCTCTACTGGGCTTTATTTTGATTCTCATCTGAATATTCTGTGGAACACGCAGCAGGGATGAAAGGCTTTGGGTACCTCTGGCTAAGCTAGTGGCCGCTGCTGACAGGGCTGTGAGGAGCTTACCCGAAGTGGGTGGTCCACCAATGGAATGAGTGCTCTTACACAGACTAGGTGGGATGTGGCTCCTGGGGGGAGGGAAGGTGAGCCTTGACTGAGAGCTGAGGACCTGGACCGACTGCAGGATAGGTGGGGGCCGGGGAGTGGGCAGAAGCCGCTTTGCCCTGGGGTGCTGCTCCTGGGGTGCTCATTGGCATTCTTTCAGGGGTGCAGCCTTGAGACCCTAGAGGACCCTCTGTGTCTCCCTGACCCACCGGCTGATGCAGCTCTTTCAGTCATGGACTAAAAGTGTTAGGGGTCACATGATGACACCCTGAACTCAATCCGTGACCCAAAGATTTCTCCCAGACTGGACATTTCCACTTGATCATTTATTCACCCCTCTCTTCACTCAACCAAGGACAGAACTGGCTGGAAGGGGGCAAGTGGGGGACGGGGGAGTGTTCTGGGTTCAGAAACAAAGGGCCAAAGGGTCAAAGAGGGTGAGAATGTAGTCTGTGCCTGAAATGAGAGAGGGTGGACCTGGCTGGAGGGAGAGTGAAGGGGAGTGAGTGTGAGAGAAGGGGAGACACTGGGCATCACATCAGTGAAGTCGGCACTAAGCCTGGATGTATCCCAAGGGCATTGGGTGTCTGATGCATGAGAGGTGGAGGGGGCCTGATTCCGATGCAGGTAATGTCAGGGGCAGAAGTTGTATAGGGGGCTCTTGTAATAATGCAGATATTGGCCCACTCACGGGTTCCTGCATCCTCTCTGTGTTGCCAGGGAGCGGCTGGAGTTGGAGGGGGCACTGCGCGTGGGGAACTTGGCTTTCAGCACCGCAGAGGTGCTCTCCCTTCTCTTCCCTGCGCTGACGCCACTGCGGCACTGGCATGCTCTGGCCTGTGAGCCCTGTGCATTTCTCTCCTTCTGAAAAAACACTGGGAGAGTGGGAGGCTGTCAGCTGTGTTTCCTGCTTTACAAGGAGAGCTTTGTTTGAAGAAGTTTCTGAGTGCAAAAGCCAGATTGAATACAATGGAGACACAAAATGAAATTGCTCTTTACAGGAAACCCAGGTGCAGTAAAGTGGAGATACACTTGTTTCAACACTGCGAATGTCCTGAGCATGTCTTAGGGCTACTGAGTAGGTGAAGCACAGGTGGGAGCCAGCCAAGGAAAGGACGAAGGCCGGTCAGAGAGGTTGCTGGGGTGCGTGCGTCCATGTGTGCACACTCACACGGACCCACACGCATAACTGGGATACCCGGACTGGACAGACTTGAGGGATCTGGCCTTACGCCTGGAAGCGCAGGATAAGAGAAGAACAGGGAGAGAGGGCAGTGTGAACACAGAGGTGAACAAAGAAGACTCTGTATGTGTGTGTTTTGGTGTCTCAAGGGGGCACGAGTGTCCCATGGGTCTAGCAGACAATGTGGAGATGGCTGGGCTTGCGTATCCTGCCTGTGGATGGTGGATCCTTAGACTGGAATGTGCAGGGGCTCAGCATCTTAGTCAGTAAGTGCCACTGTAACAAAATTACCATATCCTTGGGGGCTCAAACAAGAGACATTACTTCTCACACTTATGGGGGCTGGGAAGTCCAAGATCAAGTCGCCATCAGATCAGGCATTTGACGAGGATCTGCTTCTTGGTTCCTAGATGGCAGTCTTCTTGCTGTGTCCTCACATGGTGGGAGGGGAGGAGGAGCTTTCTGGGGCCTCTTTTGTAAGGACACTAATCCCATTCATGGCAGCTCCACCCTCATGGCCTCATCACCTCCCAAAGGCCCCTCCTCCTAATAGCATGACACTAGGAGGTAGGATTTCAATTAATAAGAAATTTCGGGGGGAAACAAAAACATTCAGTCCATTTGCACAATAATATAAGGGCTGGAATTGGACTTCCATGCTCCCATTTTAAGGAACCTTAGAGCGGAGGGGATGGCCCCAAAGAGGTCCACTTGTGCCCTGCTGAGGACCACCAACACCGAGTTAGGTAGCCTTGCTTGCATTCTTGTTCCACTCTCTTCCCAGCCTGGTGCCAGAGTAGCCTGGCCTTGACAGGTTGGGAGGACTAAGGGGTCAGAGTCCCCTAGGGCAAGCAGTCAAGCCCTGTCCCTAGCTTAGAGGGAGGGGAGCAGATGACATATAAATTACCCTTGACTTTTAATAAAGAAGCCATCAGAAAGTCATGAAGTTTGAGGAAGGTGTTAGAGAACCAGAATGGGGCCTCCGATGAGCCTTAACCAAAGGCAGGGGATGGAGAGAACTCATGTTTCTAGGCCATCACGTTGAGACGACTCCATAAACTAGTTGCATGGCATTTTATATTACTGAAGCATGATTAAGTTCAGAAGAAACATCGGTGATTCAGACCACCCCTGCCCTGGGCTCGCTGGTCAATGCGGAGTCCCAGTGGCATCACCTGGATTCCCTCAGTGAGTGGGCGGCATCGAGCTCTCACAGTTCCTCTGGCCAAGGTGCAGAACCCAGTTGTCGGCCACATCACAGAAACAAGGGGAAAAGGTCTCCGGAAACATTTAGTGAGCACCGAGTGATTAAATTAATCATTAAAGTCTACAAAACAAGGAGGAAACAAAAAGAAGACTTTCCTAAGCATCTTACAATTGGGAAAACCCCAAAGAGGCGGCAGGCAGCCACCATCTGGTACAAGCCTCATGCACACCGGAGAATGTTCTTGGCCAACTCTTTCTGATGGTGAATTTTATGGACTATTTGGAACAATGACAGCCACAGGGGCTGCCTGAACTCTGAACCCTCACGAGTCAGGGAGTGTTCCCAAACAGCTGGGAACTGGCTGATGAAGGGCATCTTCTTTGTGTGTAAACCTTCTCATAAAAGCACTGAGGACTTTTCTTTTTTTAAAGAGGGAAAACACATTCCTAATTCCCAGCTCTCTTTCTTTCTAACAGGATAACTAGCTTTTTCTTGGCATGTTTTGTGTTTTGGCCACAGCATATATATTTTTACACAGCGAAAATCACAGTGTAGATACAGCTTTGGTCTCTCCTTGAAAGGTAAGCATAGACTTCCAGTTCCTCCCCTTCATAGCTCCAGAATATTTTATTATAAATCCCAGGGCACATTCCACTGTCCTCATATGGATATTTGTATTTTTAAGATCATATGTGCTACTGTAGTGAACATCTTCATTCATGTAGTTGTTTTCTTTTGAAGAATGTTCTGTGGAGAGATTCCCAAGGGTGGGATTTCAGAGTCAGGCTGAGTGGCTCTTGTTGCCCATGGCTGTGTTTTCCTGTCGCTGGTCCTGACTTGCACAATGCACACGGGGTAATGCGTGCTCCTGGCAGGTGCGGGTGGGCTGCCCCATGAGGATACCTCGCAGGCAGGGCCACACTGCACGGGAGAGGGAATGCCTGACTATTTGTAGGCAACTTACTCACCAGGATAAAGAGTTTTGAAGGAATGGAGTTGGCTTTCTAAGGCTTATGCAGAGAGGGCATTTATTCATCTCTCATACTTACCCAAGATCAAGTATGGTTAAACTCTTGAGAGCCTACTTACTGTCTGCCACTCTCAGCCCTTCAGGTAGGATGGAGTGCAAGTCGTTTATTCACATAAATCTTGTTTCGGAAATGGTTCCTGTACCTAGACCCATGTGGCTAGGTCTCACGGGGAGGGGACTGGTGAAGAACGTATAACCCTTGCTTCGATGCAGCTTCCTTTCACGTATTGCCATTCTCTGAGGCTGCTGTAGTGTGATGATAATCATCACCGCTCACATTGGAACACTGACTCTGAGCCAGGCACTGCCTGCACCTGACCATCTCATTTCGTCTGCACGGCCATCCTCTGATCTAGGTTATGTGATTGTCCCTCTTTACATAGAAGGAAATTGAGGCACGGAGGGCACATAGCTAACAAGTGGTCATATTGGACCATGAGGTGGAAAGTTGACTAAGACTCAGCCTCCAGCACCTGTGTGTGTGTTCACATGAGATACACTAGTAAGCTGATAGAACAAAACTTCCAGTGGTGCTGAAAGCTCTCAGAAGGGGACACCTACCCCATACTTGGTGGGGGGTGGGGTTATAGTCAAAGTTTACAGAGGGGGCAGATGATAAGCTAAATTTTTAATTGGGAATAGGAGTTAGATAGGAGAAGGATACCTTATGGTTAAGGAAAGACAAGATTTACTCAGAAAAGACTAAAATATAATACATGACTCAAGATTAGGGGTAAATGCAGGCCCCGGCCCTCTGGGGGAGTTGTTGAATCGAGGGGGTCAAATCATTGTTGAGGTGGAGAGAACATGGTAGGAGCCACACTTCTGAATGTGGGGGCAATGTGTGGCGGAAGAATATGCTGGGTCTCTAGCTTCCCACTGGTGGCTGGACCTGGGCCCGGGGGACAGTCCGCAACGGGTCACACAGGCTGCTGGAGCTCACTGGCTGACAGAGAAGGTGTGATGCTGTATTTTGTTTTCTTCAACGACACTCATTTCTTTTCTTTTATTATGAGGATTCCACTGTATTTCCTTGATTCTAAGTCACCATTGATATTATGGACTGAACTGTTGCCTCCCAAATTCATATGTTGAAGCCCTAATCCACCAGTGTTAAATAATAGGGATAAATAAGGGCATAAGAGAGGTCCGCAATCCAATAGGACTGGTGTCCTTGTAGAAAGAGGAAAAGTCACCAAGACTGCAAGAGTACACAGAGGGAAGGACACGTGAGGACACAGCAGGAAGGCGACTGTCTCCCAGCCAACGGGAGAGGTCTCAGAAGAAACTAAACTTGTCCACATTTTGATCTTGGATTTCCAGCCTCCAGATCTGTGAGAAAATAAATTTCAGTTGTTTAAACCACTCCATCTGTGATATTTTGGCAGCCAAGCACACCAATACAATTGATTTAAGAAACACCATCAATTTAATTGTACTTTCGTGGGGGGAAGTAAAAAAATCCCACTTCATTCCATGTGTATATCAATTGCAAGGGTGTACCAAACTTCAAAAATGTTAAAATGTGAAAAACGGTGCCTAATTCCCAGATTTGGAATCAGTGGAGCAGAGGATGTAAACATTTTTATGATTATTGATACATATTGCCAAAAATTATAGGTAATGCTATTATTCCCTCTCCTAACCTGGACACTGGATTTCAGATCTAATGTGAGCAGCAGATATAAAACAAAACCATGATTTCTCTTTCCTGGATACAATGGACAAGTTAATTTCAGTATAAACACAAGGGTATTTTTATCTTTTTGTGTTTGATTTGACTTTAAACGAGAAAGTAATGGCTCTCTTTCAGAAACAGATCTGATAGAATATGTAAGACAGAATCCCATTGTTCCGGAATTTGTGATGGCAGTGCAGTGGGGCTGTGGGTGAAGTATGGGACAGGGTTGTATCATCCACACCCTTATACAGGAACCCCCAGGTCACTGCCAGGTCAGGACCCCCTGGGGACAGCGGGTCTCTCATCTCTGACCCTCAGTGGGGCTGGCTTGAATAATGGAAGGCTCCAGCACTGATGACCCAAGACCCAGACTGTTATCTGAGTACTTTGGCCACCCTTCATTGCTTACACTGTCCCCAGCTACATGAAGTCAGCTAGAAAGCTGTGCAGAAACCCCACTTAGGAGAGCCCTTCCTCACCGTGGGTGGAGTCTGTGACTTTGCTTCTCTTCTGGGATCCCATCCTTAAGGGGCCCCTTCACTCCCCTACCCAGGACAACATCGTGTTTTTTTTTTTTTTTTTTTTTAAAGATTTTATTTATTTATTTGGCAGAGAGATAGAGAGCACAAGTAGGCAGAGCGGCAGGCAGAGGGAGAGGGAGAAGCAGACTCCCCACTGAGCAGGGAGCCTGATGCGGGGCTTGATCCCAGGACCCTGGGACCATGACCTGAGCCGAAGGCAGACGCTTAACTGACTGAGCCACCCAGGTGCCCCGACAACATCATGTTTTTAGAAGAATTAGTATGTCATAGCAGTTTTAAGATAATGAGCCAAAAGATAGGACCTTGTATTTTATTTGGACCATGCTTTGCTTCAACCTTGTTCTTGGTACAATATCTTTAATATAGATCTGTATGTCACATACATTGCTGTAACATTGTTTTCATATAACCATATTTGACACCCCGTTTGACAATGTCAACATTCACAGTGGTTCCTCAATACATTTGACAGTATCAGCCCTTAAAATGTTTTCACAATACTTACATGTAAGCACATTTGACAGGATCAGCTGTTGAAATGTTCCACAAACCATGCACTCACAGTTTTGAATACCAGCAGCTATTGTGTTCACCATATCTCTGTATAGTGACTGCTCATTTATTCAACTCACTTTTCTTTTCTTTTTTTTTTGAGAACTTATGAAACACCAGGCTTTGTGATAGGTTCTTTCCGACATCAGGTACAAAGATCATTAAAATTTAACTGACATAAAAAAGAGTTTTCATAAAACTCTTAGCAAAATCAAGTAAATATTAACCAACATTTATTGAGCACTTACTATGTATCACATACATTGATCCAAGTGGTTTTCATGCAGCAACTCCCTTAATCCTTGCAACTACCTTATTGATCTAACATAGCTTATATCAATCCCATTTTACAGATGAGGAAACACGGTACAGAATGGATAGAAGTTTGCCTGAGAGCACATAGCTAGAGAAAGGCAAAACTGGGATTTGAATCGAAGCAGTTTGCCTGTAGAACTCTTTGTGCTTTCTCCCCTCACTATGCACTCTCTGTTACACCGTAATTATTACAATAGTGCGTGAGCACATAGTGTGAGTAATATGCTTTGGGGGCAAGGCAAAGGAGCCATCTACTGTCAGGTGGTGTTGAAAGAAGCCTTCAGGAGAGGGTAATATTTGAAGAGACCTCAAAGGTTTAGTAGGAGTTGGGTCTAATGGAGAAGCTGGGAAAATGTAAGAGTGTGTATAAATTCTAGGAGACACTTACTGGTAACACTGGTTAGGGGACTGGGTCAAGTTTGGGGTGGGGCTGGGAGGTGTGTATGATAGAGGCAACATTGGGAAGGACTTTGAATATGTTAGGAGGAAAAATTTTTCCTCTACCCTCTTAGGTTCAGTACCTGAGGCCTGCATGTTAAATTAAGAACATATGGGGGGGGGGGGAAGGCACACAATTTTTTACCAATATTTATGTGCCTAGAAGTTCACAGAAAATAAGTGAAACTCAAAGAAGTGGTTAGATTTGGATGCCTGTGTACCATTTTAACAAGGGAAAAGGGCCCGGGCTCCAAGAACAATAAATTGTGGAGAAGTAACTAGAACATATAAAAAGGAACTAATCAAAGATTAAGGTTATTTTAATAAGATCTTTTCTGCAAACTCATCTCAGTGTTGACTCTATCTCCAGTGACAGGAGTCCCTCTTCCCTTCCTGGTATTGGTGGGGGCAGGGGCGGGCTGTTAAACATCTTCATGAAGGGAAATATATGTCCCATTTACAGGTGAATAAGGAGAGGGCAGAGAAGTCTTCCTACATCTGTTCATTCTCAGTGGCCTTCAAGTCAAAATAATCCTTATAACAATGTGGCATATTCTGGGGTGGTGTCTTCTGATCCCCTTCAAATGCCATGCTAGGAAATTTGGGCTTTATTTTATAGGATAGGTGGTTTTAAGCCTTAAGTGACATGGTCAGATTTGGGTGCTTGAAAACGCATTCTGGCTGCAGTGTGGGGAAAGGTTTAGCAGGGGAGATGCTGGAACAGGGAGGCTTGTTCCATGGGGCTCCACGCAAGTACAGAAGAAAGAGAGGGAAGGCACTGCGTTGGGATTCCCTCTCCCCTTTATGTCCTCCTGAGAAAGCTGGGGTTTCCATTTCCCTTCCCCTGTGTGGCTACAGTTTGGAGGCCACTTCATCTGTGCAGGGCTTATTGCTGCTGCTTCCAAGACACAGAACCCTGAAGCCTTTTGAATTCTACAAAACCCACCTGGAGAGCAAGAGCACACAGGTCACCCCAGACCTCTTGAAGGACCTCCTCAGAGGCTGTGCATGAGAAGTCGCCTCTGTCTTGTCCACCGTTGTCTGGTCCTCAGCAGGTCTGTCTTGCTCAGTGCTGCTTCCAACCCGCTTCATCCCTCCTTGCAAACGTTTAACTTTGGAGATCAGCTGTTCCTAGGGGACATGCAATGGGGGCTTCACTTTTCTTTTTTGTTTTAGAGTGTGGGGAAGCACCCGTAGCTACATGCACTGGGGCAGGAGTTAAGGAGGGGGTCCCCTTGCTCCCCTCTCTTGGCACCGACAGGCAGAGAGTATGCCCCTGCCCACGCCTGCGCAGCCCCAGGAAGCCAGCCCTTCCTCATCCACTCTTCCTGCTCGGTGCCCTCCCCCCTGCCACCCTGCTCCCCAGGTTCCTGAGAGACTAACAGCCCAGTTGAGCTCTCCCAGCTGCTCCCCTCCCCGAGACAGTATCTTTCCAGAGCTGGTGTCATAGCTTAATGATGTCCCTTCAATAAGGGGAAGGTAATTGGTTGTTAAGTGAAAATATAAATTGTAATTAAATCCGTCACATTTCAGTTTTTCATTGTCATGTGACAAGTCTCATAGTGCCTTCACAAGGACTGCAGGGATGGGAGAAGGATGGAGAGAGAGAAGAGGAGAACTGTCCTGTGTTGCCACATCCAGCGTGGTAGGTGGGCTTCACTGGGACTCTTGCACACGTGGGAGTATGTGTGGTGTGCACGTTCACTATGCACAAGGTCACATGAAATGAGGTGAAATACTTCCAGGCCCTTGGCTGCAGTATGCAGGTCTGGTTTGAGCTTCAAGTCTGTATTTCTAGCTTTCTTTTGGACATTTGGATTCTTTAAGAAGCTCATATACGCTAGAGGCATCATGCCAAGTGTGTTCACTGTTGTGATCTCATTTCCTGTTAAGTAGGAGGTATAACATGGTGATTAAGAAGTGGGCTTATGCTCCAGGCTGCTTGGGTTAGTGTAGTCGTTCTGCCGCTTACTGTGTAGGCTTCTAAGTTACTAACCTACCTGTGCCTCTGTTTTCCCATCTGTAAACTAGGCATAATTCCTGTTTACTGCTTAGGACTATCATGAGGATTGCATAGGGTTAACTTAGGGAAAGCACTTAGAAAAATAGATGCGGTAAAAACCCAATAATTATTAAAAACTATTTTTCAGGAACAGTGTTGTGTTAGTATGAGTCTGGGTACCTAGAAAACAGAGCCCAGGGCCAAGCTCCTGAGTTAGTGGTTTATTGGGAAGAGGGGAGGGTTAACCCCCAGGTAGCAGGAGTGATGGAAAAGGGGAGGTAGGGCAGGGAAGGAAGGACAGCACATAATGGTGGGACTTGTGTGGGGTTTCCAGTTTGCCCCAGCTTCAGGAAAACACAGCCTGTGTCTCTGTCACAGGAGATGTCTCCGCAGGGGCTATATGGAATGATGCATCTCAGAATAGTCGGGGGTGGGGGAGGAGGAATGGAAGGAAATTTATCTTTTGGCCTTTCCTAGCTCCTGTTTCTGGCCAAAATTCACTCCACAGGGCCTTGAGTCCCTGGAATATCCCCTGGCAGATGCAGGGGAAGTCCGAGCCTCTGTGCCTCTGGTCAGGCCAGACCTAACTGCCAGAGCTCTGGAGGCTCCTGCCCCAGGGAATGAACAGGAAGCCTCGTGTGTGCCATCCCTGTGTTTAGGGCGCAGGGGAAACGGTGGCCGAGGTTCTCCATTCACCCCATAGCTTAGGCCTGGGGGATATGTGGCGCCAAGTGAACCCTTGCAGACGGATAAACTAGGCCCCAAATATTTTCCCCTGTGTCACATCAACTCATACCCTCATATGAGTTTTTTGTTTAATTTTTCAAAATTTCTTATGAGGAAACCATGCTCTAAATTTTTCCCTGAACAGAAAGGTGCTAACTCAGTCCTTTAAGGAATGTAGCCTCTATGAAGGCAATATATGTATGTGTATGTATATATATATATATATATTTTTTTTTTTTTAAAGATTTTGTTTATTTATTTGACAGAGAGAGAGACACAGCGAGAGAGGGAACACAAGCAGGGCGAGTGGGAGAGGGAGAAGCAGGCTTCCCGCGGAGCAGGGAGCCCGATGCAGGGTTCCCAGGACCCTGGGATCATGACCTGAGCTGAAGGCAGACGTTCAACGACTGAGCCACCCAGGCGCCACCTGTATATATATTTTTGAAACAATTTATAGTCCCATCTTGTGGTAGAGTATCTGCCATCTACAGATATCAGTAAATGTGTTGAATAACACCTATCCATATTTTCATCCATTCATGTCTTACTGACACTTAATTCACATAAGATAAAATGCATAGATCTTAAGGGAGGTTCAATGTGATGGGGTTTGACAATTGTGTACGCTTGTGTGACCGTCTATCAGCTTTCATTTCTCTGATCAAATTCCTCATCTTTTCACACATGTCGTTGATGATTTCTTTTAGATCCTTTAACATGTTTGGCATAGATTTTCTTTCTTTCAGATTCCTTGTATGAGAAATCCAACATCTGGGCCTTCTCTCAGTTTGATTGTTTTGCTCTTTTCTTATTTAGACCATGGGCCACATTTTCTTGCTTCTTTGTGTGTTTCCTAGTTTTTTAAACTCTACCAGAACATAGGTATGAAGGGACAGAAGAGGCAAAAGTAAGTGAGCTGTACACCTAGAAACGGGAAAGCCCCTCCTGTTGGGCTGGTAGAGTAGAATGAGGAGAAAATCCACCATACAGTTGAGCTGGGCCTCAACAACATTGCAGCTTTGCTTAGATTGGGTTCACTTCTGGCTTTAAATGCTTTGAGGGTGTGATCAAGACTCTCCCTTCAGCTGGGGATCTGAACAGAGGTGAGATTCAAGAGATCGCTTTCAACTTTATAGCTTTCTGAACTGTGGGAGATTCTGTTCATTTTGTAGCCCACCTGCCCGCTTTTTCGGTCCCTTGAGAATTCTGTTTTCTCCAGTCCTGCTGCTGCTTTTTTGTTCCTTCAGAAGGTTCTTTCTGTCCTGCTTCCCTGCTCTCAGTCTTTGGAGGGCTATTCTGGTGAACCAAGTGAAGCCCCTCAGAGCCTTTGTAGGGATTGGTCTTGGCTTTCCTGCCTGCCCCAGTCCCAGCCTTCAATGGCCTACACCTGGGCACTGGATCGAAGTCCAGGATGTCTGAGAGAGATGTTCTCAGATCTCTTGCTCTGCCTCTACCTTACAGTGGGTCCCTGTCTTGTGCTTAAGGAGGGTCCCCTATGTTTTGCAAGGGGAGATCTCTTTCAGGTCTCTGCCCTGCCCGCAGCCTTTAATATACTGCTCCCATACACTCGGTGAAGGCCTATGAGAAAGAAGTGGGGCATGGGTGCAGAGTTATCTTGTGGAAGGGATGCCATGGGCTTCCTATCTCACTAGCTCACACGGGGCCACGAGAGACTTATAGAATGTTTGGCTGGTTTCTCCTTACCTTTGTGTATATTGAATTCCTTCTTCTACTACTACTCTGCCAAGGATGAGAGCAACTGTGGGTCTCTACTCCCCAAGGAAGTGCTCATTGCTTTCTGGAATTTAATTCATGTAGGCTAATTGACATCTTCAGCTCTCTGATGGGCTTAAACACTACAATTTTACAGCTTATCTGGCTCCTTCTGCTCTTAGCATGGGGGTGACCCTCCTCTGTGATTTTCTGCATTTTAAACCCAACATCCATGTTTCGTAGCATGACTCTCTAGAAGTCTTTGCTGTGGGAAATAGCAGGTTTCATCTCTGGACAGTGAAAGATTATTAAACTCCAACCAATGGTTGTTTTGTTCTTCTGACATCCAAAGATCCATCCATATAGATGCAGATGTCAACATTCTTAAATAAAGCTTCTCACTTTTTCAGGTCATCGCTCCTAGCATTTGGGAAGCAATATCGGGAGGCAATATTAATCTGAATAGGCTGATTTTGGTTAGGGGGGTTTAATAAAGCAAATATTTTCTCTCTGACTTTAAGCAATGGTTCAAACCAGGTCTGCAGCATCATGGAGACCAGGGCATCCCCTGTACTTTTCTGTTCAAGCTAGAAACCTACAGTCAGGGGAGGGAGATGAGTTTCACAAAGTACAGGGTCCTCTTCATTTTTCATTCTGTAATCAGGGATGACTAGTCTGAATGATCCCCAATATTTACCACCCATTTCACATAAGAGCACCTTCTACTCTGTCTGGGGTCTTATTTCTTCTGGAGGCCCAATTTCCCTTTGGGTTTAGGGCTTTTTCTACTCCTGATCATGGTATCTTAACATCCCATAATGTCCTTTGGGAGAAGTGCTGAGAAATCACTAGACACTGACAGGATACCTTGGAGGGCAGAAGGGCTCAGTAAATTAGGAGGAGGTGGTGAGTGTGTGCTTTGTCAAACATCACAGTGACTGCAAGGAATACTGCAGTTACTGTAAATCCCTGGGCTCTGTTATGTTGAAGCACTATGGGTATGGTTACAGTGCCAGAGCTAATGAGGCACTTTTCATAGTATAGTAATAATAATTTTAATTAGTGAAGATCAGCGTGTAGCTCTTCATGCTCACAGGCAATCATGCACCCCAATGTACGTAGGAGGTGTGCATCTAGAGACAGGCAGGCGGGCTGGAGAGGCCGCTCTTTATACTTTCCCATTCCATGGCTCATGGTGGCAAGGTCACCCCCTTTTACTTGCGTTTGGCCTGTGATGGTGAAGTGAGGAGTGCTAACTCCAAGGCTGATTTCTGGTGAAGGATAGAAATACTTTCTTCAGTAAGATGCCTAAACAGACCCATAAAATCTTACAGAGGTAGATTTCCCACAACTGTATCCTGAAATCATAGGAATAATTGTCCCAGATCTGTGAGGACAACATGATTGAGAAGCTGGTAATACAGAGCATGGACCCTGAGTCCTAGGTCAATTTGCCACTAGATATGGTGAGTGTCAATGTTATTGCAAGTAGCCTTGTAGATTTTCGACCTACTTCCATTGACTTTTTAGGTGGCACTGATGAAACCATCTGGCGTGGATATGTTTTCATAGCCATAGTCTGTGGAGCCATACATGATGTCACCACTGGGCACCTAATACACAACCCAGACTTGGCAAGTTCAACATAGAACTCTTGATTCTTCCCTAAAACTCGTCATGCCTCAGTCGCCCTCATCCACCACTTTAAAGCCACAAATCTAAGCACCATATTTGATGTTATTTTTTTCTTTTATTCTCTATATCCAAACCATTTGCAAATCCTATTGCCTTTTCTTACAACACATACCTCAACCCACCTACCATGTCAATGCATATGTACGTGTATGTGATATTCATGGGCATGTGTGCATGTACATATGTGTGTGCTTGTGTATGCATATGTATGTATATATGGATGGATGGCGATATATTTTATGCCTCTCTTCCCACCCTCCCAACTAGCATGTGAACTGCATGAGAGCAGGTCCCTTGACTACCAGCATTGTATCCCTAGTGCTTAGGCCATTCTGAATACCTGAATAAATCCTGAAAGGAAATGCCTGGAATTGCAGTTGGGAATTAAATATCTTCTACACAGGGGGCACCAAGCTCCAGAGAGGCAGAATCATTTACCTAATTTCATTGGAGAAACAAGTTCTTGGCCCAAACAGATACTGGGGAGATGCCTGGTAATGGATAAAGATCATGGATTTAATGTTCTGTGGAACAAAGTCGCCCACCACCAGTCTAAGGTCTAAATCTGGCCTGCACAATGTTGAAAAAATTTTGAATTATTTGACAATGTAAAACACAATAGTTGTTCTGTGTCTCTTGAAAGTCTGGGTTGTCTGGCAACACAGGACTCGTAATCCTGTCTAGCGACACACTCGTAATGGTACTGAGCAGTGGCTGCCCTTGAGCCAGGACCCTGCTGTCTGGTTGGCCACAGAAGGTTCTTCCTTGGCCCATTTCACTCATTTGCATTACCTGCCTGGCCTCTGTAGGCCTCTGAGTTTGAGACTGGGCCAATTTAGATTTCTACAGACCATCCTTATGAGCGGGCGTGTGGCAAGGACGCTTCCCCGGCACCTTTTCCTTATCACCCGCCTTGGATCGGTCTCCAGGTATAAATAGGCTTGTGGAGACTTGACGGCCAGTGTCTGGTCCCCTTTGGGCCTGGTCATGTCATACCACAACCCAATATATTCCTTGTTCTCTGGTTATTTCCCAGACGTGTTCCTAAGAGCACGGTGAAGCGAGGGTGAATGCTAGTGTCAACCATAGCCTTTAGGCCTGAGGCAATGATTTAACACGTAAGTCCTGACAATTTGGCCTCTAGGGTCATCTGCCCAGGGCTATGTTGACTACGTGGAAGAAGTAAAGGCCCACGTGTCAAGCTCTTCCATGTCAACCACAACCAGAACATTTTATCCTCCACTTCCCTTGACCAAAGGATGCCAGTGTTAGGCAGGAAGGCCTCTGAAATCCTGTTCTTCAGCCTCGTTACACATTTGTGCTTAGAAGCCAGGGGTCTTCCAGGAGAAGAATTAGCCAGCCTGGGTCAGAATCAGGGCGTCACTCATCCCGTGTTCTTGTTCTCCTTGTATATGTGGCCAATTTCCTGGAGATTTTTATATTTCTCAAGGGTGGCAGGAGGTCAGACTTCTGTGAGAAATTACTCCCTAAGATGAAGTTGTGAATCAGAATTTCTCTTAATGTTTCCACAACCATACAGTGCAGCCATGGAGCCCAGGAGATTTCCCCTGGGTTGGAAATGTCTATTCATTTTGTTATGTTGGTGGGTTATTTTTAAGTCACAGAAGGAATATAAATAGACAACACCAACTAGCACATGCATGGCATAAAACTCGGGCTCAGACGGCAACCTCTACATCCTTTACCATGGTCACAGCCTGGCCATCTCCTCATTTATCCAGTTGTTGTTTTAGAACATTCCAGTGATCAATATGTTTAACTCCTGTCTGGGAGGGTCCAATGAACAAAAAGGCATTGGCTGCAGAGGATGCCACTTTCTATGATTACAAGCAATTTGCTACTTTTCTTAGAAGAGCTTAAGAGGGGGGCACCTGGGTGGCTCAGTGAGCCCCACATTGGGTTCCCTGCTCAGTGGGGAGCCTGCTTCTCCTTCTCCCTCTGCTCTTGTGCTTTCTCTCACTCTCTCTGTCAAATAAATAAATAAAATCTTTAAAAAAAAAAAGAAGAGCTTAAGAGGATTTCATGAAATGTCTGTTTTCAGAATCATTAACCATCGATTAAACTCTTTGTTTTACTTTGGGAAAATTCTGTTAAAAACAAAGGGTGAATAACAGTGCGGACCACTGGGCACTCACAGGACAGTCCAGCCTGGGTCTGCCTGTGGTGTGCTCAGTTTCAGGCTCTTTGGAAGGCAGGGCTGACTGGGAACCTTCTGCCTGTCCGGGGTATTTGGTTTCTCTGACAGCTGTGTGTTTTGCTGCCCAGGTTCATCCTTTATGCTGATTTCTATTAGTGAATTTATAAATACAGCCTGAAGAATGCTACCTGTCCCTTAGCTCTTGAACCATCATTATGATCCAGACTGGTAAAGCCTTTGTAGGAGTCACCTTGGCTCAGCTGGGGAAAAAAAAAAATTACTGATGTGCTTTGAAAAGGTAGAGAGAGTTAGAGTGTTTTTTTTTTTTTTTTTTTTAATATAGCTGAATAGGATTTTAAGAAAGCAGAATTATAATGTGGAGTGAAAAGAAAAGCGAGAGGTTGGGTCAGAAACTGGGTTATCAGTACAATGCAGAAAGGGAAAATAAATGCTAATAGACTGCACATGTGCCCTTCCCGCTAGATTAGAGACCAGGAGGGCGCCTGCTCAATGCGGCCCATTGTGCAGCGGGACAGAACACAGGTCTGGGCTATTATCCCCTCCACACCCCCTTGTGCCACAGATGGTGGTTCTTGCTTCTCTTATCAGGTGGTGCATTCAGTCTCTGTAGCTTGATCTCTTCCTCACGCTTGTGCTCATGCAAAATGGATTGATCTGCTGAAAGAGAGGGGCTGGGAGAGGGGCTGTCGGGAGAAAGAGGGGGCACATGGGGACAGACAGCCTGGGGGGCCAGGTGCAGGGACAGCGGGGGTGGGGAGAAGGGAACAAGCCACTGGGTGCAGCACAGGGACAGCCCTCCGCTGCCTGGAAAATGGCCTCGTGCCTTTGCGCTCTGGAGTGCCAAAGCTCGCAGCTGTTGAACAAGCAGCCTGACCCCTTCCGTGGGGACATGGAACCTCCAGGGGGGCCTTGCTTTCTGCCCTTGCTGCTCCCTTCCCAGGAGAGCCCAAGCTCTGCGTCTGAGGTGGCGGGCTGGAGCTGCGAATTCAGTGAAGGTGAGCTGGTGCCCGGGACAGAGGGCTTGCGGGGGGAGGGATTCCTCCCAGGAGAGCCCACCTGGAGGGATGGAAGGGGTCACGCTCAGGGCTGAATCCAGAGCCCCGGGGTGGCCTGGCCATAGCTGCACATGAAGCCTGATGAATGAGTTCACATCGGGCTCTCCAAGTTACCAGCTGGGAACCTTGGGAAATGTACTCAGCTTCTCTGGGCTGTAGTTTCTCCTCTACAAAATGGTACCTAATTCAGAGTTCTACTGTGAAGATGAGATGCGTTAATTCAAAGAAGGGGCTTAGAACAATGAATGGCTTAGAACAGGACCTTAGAAAGTGAGCTGTTATTATGACCATCATCATCATTATCATTACATTGTATCATCATTATACATCACCATGATATTACCATGACCTGTTATCATCATTATAACATACATATGCTATAACATGTATGTCGCATGTGTGTATGCATATATTTATATATGGAGTCATGGTCTAATTGAAAGGACATGGGCTTTGGGGGCAGGCAGTTTGAGACCTCACTCTGACGCTTAGCATGGGTGTGATTTCAGTAAGTCACTTAGTCTCTTCCAGCCTCCTTATCTGTGAAGTGGGGCTCAGTGGTGGGATGGGTGGGAGGATAATGAGGTAATGCCTCTAAATCCCCCAGTACAGAGGCCGGCACATTGAGGAAATTGGTCAATGGGGCTTGTGTTACTTTAACTCACCTGTGCAGACATGTGTTGTATGCATCTGCCTGTGTGCTGTTGGTGTCCGGGTGGCGTGTTTCTGTTTTGGATGCATTTGTAGGACCATGCATGTGTCTGTTGGCAGGTGCCTGTGGGCTGGAGGCCCGAGGCATAATTGGTTGGGTCCTGTTTATGGCTTCTGTGAACCTTCAAGCCCAACTTTATGTCTCTCCCAGAACTCAGCTGCCTAATATAGCTTAAAGCTCCCAAATGCAGTTTTTAGGGGTGAGCTTTGGTCAGGGAGTTAAGAGAGGAGTTAATCCTCCTCACCAGCAAAAAATGGGAACTGGGGCATGGCTTTTCCCCTCCCTGTGCCTTAGTTTCACCAGGGGCTGCCCCACATGAGCCCCAGATGCCCCCCCGCCACCCAGCTCTGTCACATGTTGGTTTCTTGAGTTCTAAGTTCTTATGCATCTCTGGTCTCCCCTTTCCACACTTTCATCAGCCCTAGGGTCCCCAAAGAGCCCTTCTTTTCCATTCCTCTAGAAGAGAAGTATGCTTGTAGAAAAGAATGAACAGTGTATGCCCTGGGGAATCCTATCAGGATGAAGTGTCCTGTCCCCTGAGTGTCTCTCGCTCTACCTTTACAATGGAGGCTGGAACGTCAGAGTGAACCCAGAGGCAAGTGTCTGGTGCAGCAACCCAGGCTGGAGAGAGGAAGAGGTTGGCAAGAACTGATATAATCAGAAAGATGACCTCAGGATTCCTTGACTCATTGCCCTCATATACATTTCCCCTTTGTTGTGGGACGAGATGTCCTTGTCTGAGTGAGGACTGGAGGAGACCCTAAGTGGGGAGGCTGAGCTTCCCCAGGTTCCAGGTGCTGCCCCCTGATGGATGACACAGCTGTGCCTTACCCCTGACTGGCACAGAGGTACAGGGCCCACATGGTTGTGAGCCGTGCCCGAATGACCCAGGAAGCACCATTCACATTCCTAGTCATCCCAAGTTTACATCACCATTATGACAATTTTCTAGCAGATGGCCATGAAAGTGTCTTGAGAAAGCAAGGGCCATTTCTTTATGATTTATACAAGGTCACCATATTGGCTAGTAAGGGGTCTGTGATTCAGGATCTCCTTGGCTGCCTCTATCTGTTCGCCAGCCCTCCCTGGGGCCCCCTTCCAGGTCCCGTGCCACAACTCTTTCCTCCTCCCTCACCCCCACTCTTGGTTTAACCCTGAGATTTGCACTAAGTAATTGCAGGAATCAGGTCAAAATTAACAGGGAAGGCATACAGCTGGAGAAGCTTTAAAGCATGCCCATCTCTGTTTTCCCCAGAGTCCCAAGGGGTGTGATGGGGTTGAGCTCCTTCCTTGATTGTTTTCATTTCTTACCTCTCCTCTTTCTAGTTTCCTAAGCTGGCGCTCCTTCCTTCCCATTCAGTCTTGCTTGTTAAATATTCCTGGGTTGAAGAGCCTCCGTTTCCTCTCCCCATCCTTGTAGGTGGCAGTAGGTCTTGCCCCTGACTGCAGAGGTGAGGCCCTCTTAATGTGTAAGTCCTATTGAGCCTCCAAATCCATTTGCTGATGGTAAGAGGAGGGGCCAGCTTCTCTCTCCTTAGGATTTCGCTCATCCATCAAAGCTATGACCCCAGGCAGTTCTCAGAAACAAAGCAATATTACCGGAAAGGTAATATTTTTAGAATGGGCATTCATGAGTGTGGAGGGCATGGAGCTCCTAGGTCCCAGAGTGTCCTGGTTTGTAGTCCCTTTAGCCTTCGTGAAGAAGGTCATCTTTTGAAAAGAGCTTGGACTAGGAGGTAGGGACTAGAAGTCTGAGTCCCAGCTGTTACTTTCTACCTCTGCCACTTTTGGTAGTGATATAAATTTTGGATCTCAACTTTCTTATCTGTAAAATGGAATGCAGTTGTGTCCTCTTACCTGCGATTTTGCTTTCTATAGTTTCAGTTACCCGTAGTCAACCACAGTCCGGAAACAGATGCTCCTCCTTCTTAAAGTCAGTAGTAGCCTGATGCTCCATCACAGTGCTTACATCATTCCCCTCACATTATCACAAGAGGAAGGGTGAGTACAGTGCAAGGTATTTTGAGAGAGTGAGAGAGAGGCCACATTCACATAACTTTTATTATAATATATCGTTACAATTTTTCTATTTTGTTATCAGTTATTATTGTTAATCTCTTACTGTGCCTAATTTATAAATTAAACTTTATGAGAACAGTATAGTGTATATATATAGGGTTCAGTACTACCTGTGGTTTCAGGAGTCCACTGGGGATCTGGGAACATGTCCCCCAGGGATAAGGGGGGGGGACTACTGTAATAGTAGTTAACTTGTCTATAGAACTGGATTTTCTGACACAAATTGGAAGAAAGCATGAAAAAGAGTTTGAGGACTGAAAATATTAAGTGGAAAGTACCCATATGCACGGCAGGAATTCTTGACCTATGCCCTTCCCCCTCCCCCTCCTCTCTTGGGCAGTAACACAATTTTGAGATCCTGGCAGTTTTGTACCGGCTGTCTCCACCAAGGGTAAATAAACATTAGTTATGTTTGATGATTTATCTTAACACCCTTCCTTATTTTTCCAGCATCTGGTATTAAGTCCCTGCTAAACATCAAACTTGTGAAGAGATGTGATCAGTACATGACGGGGATGCCCACTGGGGAACCCCCCTCCTTCCGTTACCCCGTTGCGACCAACTGGCCCAATGCTTGACCAGGGGAAGGATAAATCCAGCCTTAGGTGTAAGCTCCTGTGTTTAATGTTGTTCCACTGCCCCCAGGCAGTGATGCCTTCCAAGTCTTCCCTCCCCGAACTGGCTAATTCTCATGTGCTAGGGCTCTGACTGAGGGCTGAGATGTACACTGCAACCTCTGGCTGGCCTTCTCAGCTCTCCACACCAGTTAGGTTCCTAGGACATGAATCTGCAGATGATCCCTTTTCCCATATGCACAGCCCAACCCTGACGAGGAAGCGGGACATCACCCCTTGCCCTACTGTGGCTCTGCCCGGAAGGCTGCCTCTGAAGGATGGGGCCCCATTGCTTCCCTGCTGAGAAGAGCCAGGAGTCCAGACCCTTCAAATGAGGCCTCCCTTGGGGGCAGTTCATGGGTCTGCCTGAACCACTTCCTTCTTTTGTTTCCCACAGGGTCACTTGCCAAAACAAAATTGACTCTGAGACAAAAGAAAAAAAAAATTCCTCAGCATTTTGAATACATTGATACATATGTGAAACAAATCAGTTTGAGTTTTCTCTACACTTTCCACACTTTGTTTCTGAATAATAATAATAAAAAATCCTTGCAGCAAATACTATTTTGAGACTAATTTCTGGAGGCTCCCAGCAGGCAAATCATTCTTTTTCTTGCTGTGATGTTCCTTTTAGTCTTAAAAAGAAAAGACTTAGGGAAGATGAAGGCTTGTATTTTTCAAACATTGAGCAGGTGTGTGGAGGAGGAAGCCCTGAAAGTTTTGGTGGCTACAGGGAGCGGAGCTGGGGGAGACCGGCAGAGGGGCTAGCTGGAGGTTGAGGCTGGCAAATAGGATACTCCAGTGCTGTGATTCCCAACCAGCCTTGCCTCGGTAATCGCAATTGAGCTTGACTCTGGTATAGAGCCTGGGAATTGTGTTCTTTTAAAGACCCATTCTATACCTAGGGAATCAGAATTACCATAGGAGAAAAACATTTTTTAAATTGTCTACAGTGATTTCTGATGAGGCAGGTCCCAGTGCCCAGAAAGGCATTTTCCTAAAACGACTGGCCCTTTCAAGATGCCCTCTGAAGTTTTGGGGCTCCTGTTGGGATAGAGACCGCAGAGCAGGCATGTGTACGTACAGGTGCGGCAGGCAGCTCCTTGCTAGGGGTGGGTGTGAAGCTGACTGATGGTCTCAGGGACTTGCTTTGATTTTGCATCAGTAGCTGGAGATGTTGCCCTTGTCCCCCAAAGCTATCTGTCTGATGTAAAGCCATGTTCACGTCAAGTCCAAGGTGAATGGAAGATGTGGTTGGAAGGAAAGAGGCCACTGAGGAGGTGGTGGTGGTAATGCGACCTCTTTAAACTCTGGGAGTAAGCTATGGACTTTCCTACCTTGGCAGTTTTGTTTTAGAAAATCTTCCCTCATCAAACACTTTGCACATTCCCCTCTGTGTATCCACTTAACCATCCGTGAAGACTCATCTCACATTCCATCCTCCATGAAGCCTCCTTTTGCAGGCATGTCAGGTGTGGAGCCGAGTGGTAGAAAGAATTGGAGGAAAATTAACAGTCACCTGTGCACAGCCAAGCTGGAGGATAGTACTGGCCCCATGAGATGAGAGATCCAGGTCCTATCCCGGGATCTTGGATTTAGGGCAAGAGCTGGTGGTGCCTGTGCCTCTGGAAGCTTCCACGCCCGGCACACCTAGGAGGTCATGGTAGAGAATTCAGGGCTGATGATGGCTGGCATATCTGTGGGAGAGAAGCACTAAGGTTTTGCCCACATTAGGAGGCAGTGAGCTTAATTTATCCCCAGGTAATGTTCTGTTGTAAAAACAATCCAAAGCAAACCTTAAATCCAAAGACCTAGTTTCGGGTCAAAGTTCTGTTCATTTTTAGTCATACGCCAGAGATCTTGGATAAGTCAGTATTTTTGATCTTTAGATTTCTCATCTGTAATATTGGGGTAATAGTACATAATTGGGTTGTCAAGAGATTCAGTAGAATTATGTTCAGTGCTGTGTAAATTATAAATGTTCTAGAAATGTGAACTATTAGTGTTACCCAAAACTCTAGTTTTGCGAGAATTAGGGAAAGCTTGTATCTGAATCTAAAGGATTTTACAAAATCGTTTAGACCTTTAATTTTCAGAAAAAAAAAGTCTCTCTTCCTCCTTCTCTCCCTCCATGCAAGACACACATGTATTGGACACTTACTATGGGGCTTGGAACTGGCGATGCCAAGAGGGACTGGGTCAGGTTTATGCCTTGGTACAGCTCATAGTGTAGTGAGGGACAGAATTAATGAAGAAATAAATTATTCTAAATTGTGATATGTACCATGACAGAGTGGAATGCCCTAGGTTCAGAGATTGGGCAGAGGAGGGAGTGATTAAGGATGAAGGCAGGAATCACTTCTTAATAAAACCGATATTTTCACTGATCTTGAAGGAATTCTCCAGGAAGATAGGGAGGATTGAAGTGTCTAGTCTTTTTGGATTGTATCCAGGACTTTCTAAATGATACATTGTAGACACTCTGAATTATTCTGTTTAATTCCTCGGATTTTTTTTTTTTTTTTTAAGTAGGAAGTTTAACTTCACTGAACTAAAACTCTAAACTCTGTCTCCACTTGTGGTGGCAGCAGCATGACTGTCCCGTTCGAGTCTCAGTTGGCCTTCTTCATGTCTGTCCCACACATGTGTTGTTTAGGGACAGCCAGAGATTTGGGCAGAATTTATATGTAATACATAGGGCTCCCCCTCCTCAGCTCATTTCCTTTAGGGTTATTTTCCCCTCTTTTCCAGCAACTAGGGGTACCCTGAATTCTGTCCTCTGGTTCTTCAAGTCAGTAAGATTATGGGGTTCCTACCAAGTTTTAGCTGTTCTACTTGCTGCTGACTGAAGTCTGCCTTCAGGTAAAAAAAAATGTCAAAGTGGAGAATTGACCCAGTGCCATTCCTTTCTTCCAAAGGTAGTCTTCCTTTACATTTTTCTTGTTCTTCATACCTTCATGTGGCGGCCTTGAAAATATTTTCTAGTTTATAATTGTTATCTGCAGGAGGGTTGGTTTAATACCTGGTCATCATACTTGAGGAGCAGACTGTTTAATTAGAGGGACAGGAATCAAACACCGGGAGAAACCAGAGAATGAGTCCAGGAACATGATACGGATGAGTACCTCATTCATTCATGTATTTATTTATCCAAAAAACAGTTTGGAGCATCTGCTGTTGGGTAGAGCTCTTCTCAAGGCACAAGATAAGATAATGTTGGCTATGGATATATATTCTACAGTCATTCAAGATAAGAGATTATTTGGAAAATGTTGATTTAAGAAGAGATTTAGGAAAAAAAAACAGGATTCAGCTTCTCAAAGGGGAGATAAAAGTGGCCTACATATTTGCTTTCCTGTACGGTTTCCATCAACCACAGATGGCTATTGATCACTTGAAATGTGATTAGTCTGAAATGAGATGTGCTGTAAGTATAAAATACACATCAGATTTTATAGACTCAGTGTGGAAAAAGAATGTAAAATATCTCATTAATTTTTTCATAATGTACTATTTTGGATATATTTGGTTAGATAGATTATTACAATTAATTTCACCTGTTTCTTTTTACTTTTTTAATGTGTAGAATTCCGACACCAATTTCAATGTGGGTGGTTTTTCCACACCATCAAACAATTCTGTGACACCAGCTGGGTGTTCCACATATTTAACTCAATTCTGACACTGTCTACCTAGAAATAGCATCAGATCCCACAGGTCAGGGGCTCAGTCCCACAAGACTGCCCCCACTTCAGATGCTCATCACCAGTCCAGCTGGTCACCTGTGCTTCTGACTGACTGGCTGGAGATTGGAGGCCCCCACCACTCTCTCCTCGGGGTTGATTAATTTTCTAGAGTGGCTCACCGAGCTCAGAGGAACATTTTCCTTACAAGATTGCCAGTTTTTTAATTTGTTTGTTTCTTTGTTTTTAAGATTTTATTTATTTGACAGAGAGAGAGAGAGAGAGAGAGCACAAGCAGGGGAAGCAGCAGGCAGAGGGAGAGGGAGAAACAGGCTCCCAGCAAGCAGAGAGCCTGATGTAGGACTCGATCCCAGAACCCTGGGATCATGACCTGAGCTGAAGGCAGACGCTTAACTGACTGAGCCACCCAGGCGCCCCTAGATTGCCAGTTTATTACAAAAGGCTGTAACTCAGGATCAGCCAGATAGAAGAGACACATAAGGTGAGATATGTGGGAAAGGGCGTGGAGCTTTCATGCTCTCTGAGAGCACCATTCTGCCCAAATCTCCATGTGTTCTCCATGTGAACCCCGTCCTTTGGGTTTTTGGGGAGACTTCATTACATAGGCACGATTGATTAAATCATTGGCTATTGGCAATTGATTCAATCTCCAGCCCTGACCCCTTCCCTGGAGGTCAGAGGGGTGAGACTGAAAATTCCAACTCTCCAATCACAGGGTTAGCTCCCCTGGCAACCAGCCTCCATCCTTAGGTGTGGTCCAAAAGCCACCTCATTAACATAAACTCAACCGTGGTTGAAAGGGACTTGTTGTGAATATCAAGACATCTTCATTGCTCTTATTACTTAGAAAATTGCAAGAGTTTAATTTTATTATTTTTTAAAAAATTTTTATTTATCTTCTAGTTAACATACAGTGTAGTATTAGTTTCAGGTATACGATACAGTGATTCAACAGTTCTGTACAGCACCCGGTGAAATTTCCAAGAGTTTTAGGAGCTCTGTGCCAGAAACGGGATGAAGACCAAATATATATATTTCTTATTTTAAATCACAGTATCACAGTGTTCATACTAGAAAATGTAAAGTTACATATGTGGCTCACATTATTTTTCTATTGGACAGCAGTGGTCTAGATTAGGGTCAGCACACATTTTTTTTTTTTTATTTGAAGTGTAACGAACATACAGTGTTACATTAGTTTCGGGTATACATTTCACCCACCTCCCCTTTGGCAACCACCAGTTTGTTCTCTGCATTTAAGAGTCTGCTTTTTTTTGTTTGTCTCTTTTTTCTTTGTTCATTTGTTTTGTTTCTTAAATTTCACATATGAGTGAAATCATATGGGATTTGTCTTTCTCTGATTGGTTTATTTCACTTAGCATTATACTTTCTAGCTCCATCTATGTTGTAGTAAATGGCAAGATCTCTTTCTTTTCTTTAAACAGTCGGCTAGTAAATAGTTTAGACCTTGCAGGCCACATGGTGTCTGTTGTTAACTACTCAACTCAGCCATTGTATTGTAAAAGCAGCATAGCTAATCCATAAACAAATGAGTGTGGCTATGTCCTACTAAAGCTTTATTTATAGACACTGATATTTGAATGTCTTATAATTTTAATGTGTCCCCCCAAATCATTATTCTTTTGACTGTTCCCCCCACCCCATCGTTTAAAATATAAAAACCATTCTTAGTTTGCAGAACATAAAAAACAGGGGACAGGGTAAATGTAGCTTATGGGCCATTGTTTGCCAAGTCATTCTGAAGGACTGAGAAACAATTTGCTTTGAAAAGTGTCATGGTAAATCAAACCCATGGTAGAATGAATTACTGTCTGCAGTTCTTGCTCATCTCCTGCATTGGAATTCCATATCCACAACCTATCCCATGTGACTTTGTGGTACCAGTTAGTAGAGGGGGTGCAGGGTACATCTTGACTATGGCACTTGGCTAATGGGATGAAGGTAAGCATGGCAGTGTGCCAGGTCCAGCTTAAGACTTCAGAGGTTTTATGTGTTTCCACCTACCTTCATGAGATTTCTGTCATTATCACAAATAAAGCTTCTCTTCATTCCTGTTGTTTCATCCTATCTCCCAGAATAAGTACACATGGAATAGACCAGAGCATGGACGTCAGTTGAGATACACCAATCTTAGCCCAATCTGCAGCTTGAAGCAGAGCCACCTAGACAAGCCCAGGATAGATCAGCAAACTCACAACTGACCCACAAATATGAGAAAAGTAAATGTTTATTGTTGTGTTACTAAGATTCTGTGATTATTCATTACACAGCATTTGCTGACCATTACAAATTCCGTTTTCATTTTCCTTTCATTGTATCTTACTTTATGTCTGTCCATCTTGTCCTAATCAGCAAAATCTGGGCTCTTCCCTGCCCATCAAGAGAGGTGCCATGGCAGCTGCATTAGTTTTGCACTTATTTCTAGGATTTCTCAGTTGAAGGTATTGTTTATTTCATGCTGACAATGGGAAAAAGTACAGCTAGTTAATCTAGATGCAATTGATTTTAGAAGTAACTCAAATCTAATTTTACTCACTTCTTCATTCCCAAGTTACTCTTTCTGCTTCCTTTGGTTGTGTGTGCTTCAAATCATTTCCCACTGTTTATTTTTAATTTCTACTTTATTTTAATTATTTAATAGGTGGCATCTGTGCAGCGCCTGTCATTCATCGAGCCGTTTGTTTTCTGCTTATGGAATCACAAAAATACTTAATCTGCTGCTTCAGTGGTGTCACCGTCACTCAGACTCTAGAACATGGGATCCTTCCTTCTCGGGAAGAACAAAATTCTCTAAGGTGACCACAGTCCTTTGAAAGCCCAGCACCCAAACTGAACCTGAGCCCCAGTGAAAGGCAAGTAAAGAGGCTTTCCCTCTGTCTCTGTTGCTTTTGAGCAAATGCATATCTTCTTAAATGTCCCGGGTAACATGACATGGATGACCTGCTCAGTGATTCGTGTTAGGGACCAGTGCTTAGACCTATTCACGTTTTCCCAAGTCACATCACCTCTCCTTTTTAGGGGTGGGGTATGCTGGAGGGGGTGAGCCAAAATGCATATCTGTAGGATTATATCTACTCATACTCTAGGTACATGACTCTAGAAGCCAAGTGAGTTTTGAGACATCAAATGTAGTTTCCACAGAAAGGAAGAGGTTGGAGGAGATGGAGAAAGGCTCCCTGGAACATAATTAGCAGGATAATAATGATTATCAGCAGCATTCTATCCATTCCCAGAGTGTTTTGCAACTTTCAGAGGTTAGAACAAACCAATTTTGTGGGTTTCCTGCTGATGCCTTCCAATTTGGAGATTTCTGTTCCCTCATCTCTAAAATGGGTTGGCTCCATTAAACAGCCTCTTACAGCTTTGCCATCCCAGGCATTGGATGAATTCCATGTTCTTCATCTAATTTGAGAAAATTTCAAATTTGAAAGAGATGGTATCACTTTTTCTCTTGTACTGCTCCAAAGGGCTTAGCATTCTGCTAGAGTCTTTACATTTGTGCCAAGTCTCTTGTGGTTTCTGAAATGATATTGCTAGAGGTCCATTTTTTGAATAGGAGCTGAAGAAATGCCCCTTGGACAGGCAATATCATTACACTGGCCATCTTAGTGAGAATCAGTGTGTGAGGTTAGTTAGTCTGCTAGCACCATCTGAACAGGAGAGGACTGTGGGTAGGGGCAGGTTGAGCATTTGCGGGAAGGGTATGGTGTCCAGGAAACAGTGGTATGGGCATATTTGCTTGCATTACAAAGGAAAGGAAAGCACAGGGAGGGGAATATAGGGAAGCTGTTTTGGGCCCTAAAAGGTTCCCTGGAGCCAAGCAGTGGGGTTTCCAGACAGACCAGAACAGTCTGCCCTGGAACAGATTGCAAGTGAGCTTGGAAGATGATACACAGGAAGCAGCAGGAACAAGCAAAGAGAGACTCCTGCCTGGGCTCCCAGCCTCCACTCTGGGTCCCAAGCAAGCTGTTCTCTTCAACACAGAGCAGCCAATGTGAGCATTGTGAGACTCACATCAGACTGTGACTTTCTTCAAAGCCCTTCAATGGCTTCCTGTCACACCAACAGTGGACTCAACACACTTACCATCCTTGATCGAACCCTGTCTCATCCCTGACCTCATGTCTTCTCTGCCTCCTTCTTGCTCATGGTTTTCTAGATGCGTAGGCCTTGGTTTTATTCATCTAACACACTTCCTACCTCAGCCTTGGCTCTAGGCGTTCCCTCCCGCTGAAAGCTGCTTCTGTCAGATTCTAACGTAGTTCATTTCTTCACTGAATCAGGTCTCTTTCCAGATGTCACCCTCTCCACTTTCTTTTACCACCTGAAATAGACATCCTCAGTCACTGTCCATCGATACCACTTTATTTTCCTCTCTAGCACTTATCACTACGTTCTTATATACATATAGCTGTAATTTCTTGTTTGTCTCATGAGAGCAGAGACTCTTTGAAAGGACAGGAACTTTGCTTCTTTTTTTTTCCTGCTGTAGCCCTAGTTTGAAGAACTGTGCCTGGCATATTGTAGATATTCCCACAGAAAGTATTGAATGAATAAACTCACAGATAGCTTCAGTGTCTGGTTATAAGGCAGTAAGGCTACAGGTGCTTGGGAGGACTTGGCTTGTTGAAATTTCATCCATCTGGTTGAACATTTGTACTAAGTAGGTGATAGTAGTTAGATTGCGATAGATGATGGATAGAATCAGCAAACTGTCACTCTGTACAGACATTGTATGGGGGTAGATGGTATGAAAGGATGAATGGAAGAGGTCAGCTTAATAATGTCGTTCCATTATCACACAAGGAAAGAGACTATAAGCCATCCTGTGGAATTGATACTGACTTTCAGAGATGTTCCAGAAGTGAGCTGGGGAGAGGAAATGCTTCCTCTGTTGCCACAAGGATTCAAGTAGGACCAGCATGGAAGCCTTGTTAGAAATGTTGTTTCTTTCTTTTTTTTTTTTAGAAGAATTTATTTATTTCAGAGCTAGATGAATCATGATGTACCTCCACGATTCTCAATTTTTTCTAGTCTCTCGTTTTCATCTGAAAGCAGCATAGTCTGAACTCATGTTGCTCCTTGTTCGTTTTTTCTTCTTTCTTTTTAATTGTAATTTTTCTACTTTATCTTGTTTATGTCTGGAAAAGTCCTTCAAATAGCTAAATCAGATGTTGGCGTCACCTGTAGGGCTGAGTAGGTGAAACGTGCTTCTTGGCAGATTGAACTTTATTCTTGAAGGGGTGATTGCTCCTAGCCGGTGTAGTTGGGGCGGGTTTCTGGAGGAGGCAAGGCTTGAGCTGGACACTGACAGATGGATAAACTTAGGAAGAGAGGAAAGGAGGAAATTTAAGTACCACGGTGCCAGCAAAGGGCTCTGAGCTCTGCACGTGGTGGCAGCGCCCTCCTAGGTTTCCTGCTATGGAAGAAAATCCTCTCTCCAGGGCCTCATTACGTGTAAAAAGGAGGGAACTAGGATGGTATGTCCCCCTTGCTTAGCACTGAGCTTCATGTGAGCTCTCTCCCTTCACACGTGCATCCACCTCACTTCTGGGAATACACTTGTAGTGAGCACTAATTCTTGCCCAAATTCTAATCCTCTAAGTCTCCAAAACCCTGCCTCCACCTACACTACCCTTCTCCCCTTGGGCCTCAAGGAGTAGGAAGGGAGAAAAAGACACAAACCCGACAAATTGGTATAAATTTGAACCACAACCAAGTTTATTTAGATAGGCAACCAAAGTGGGCTAATAAGGTGGGGTCCTGGACCTGTAACTGGGGTAAGTGGAAAGCAAATTACTGAAACCAAATGTTTAAAATAAAAATGGTAAAAAAGGGGGGCGGAGCAAGATGGCGGAGGAGTAGGAGACCTGGATTTGCTCTGGTCTCAGGAATTCAGCTGGATAGGGATCAAACCATTCTGAACACCTACAAACTCAATAGGAGATCTAAAAAAAGAATAGCAACAACTCTCTGAACAGAAGAGCGACCACTTTCTGGAAGGGACCCAACAAGCGGCAGATCCAGGGAGATTCCCCTTCCTCCCCTGGGAGGAGGGGCGCGGGAGCGCACCGCAGGGATCTGCTGGGTTTGGAGACTCCACACCGAGTCAGGTGCCAGAGATAGAAACGCTTGGTCACAGGCTGGGTGAGCACGGAGTGCAGCTGGAGACCGGGGAGACGGGAGTGATTGACTGCTTTTCTCTGGGGGCTCACTGAGGAGCGGGGCCCCGAGTTCTCGGCTCCTCCGGGGTGGAGATTGGGAGGCCGCCATTTTCACTCCCTCCTCCAAAGCTGTACCGAAAGCTTGCAGGGAACAAAAGCTCCTGAGAGCAAACCCGAGCAGATTACTTAGCCCAGATCGGCAAGGGTGGGGCAATTCCGCCTCTGGCAGACATTTGGGAACCACGGCAACAGGCCCCTCCCCCAGAAGATCAGTGAGAACAGCCAGCCAAGACCAAGTTTACCCATCAATGAGAACGGCAGAACTCCAGTGCTAGGGGAATACTGCACATAGAATCCATGGCTTTTTTACCATGATTCTTTAGTCTTTCAAAGTTAATTTTTTTTTAACTGTTTTTTTTTTAATTTTTCTTTTTCCCTTTTTCAATCAACATCTTATCAATCCCTTTTTTAAAAAACACTTTTATTTTTCATTTTTAGAGTCATACATATATTTTTTTTCATTTTTAGAGTCATATTCTATCCCTTCATAGTAGTTACCCTTATTTTTGGCATATATATATATAAGTTGTTCTCTCTTTAAAATTTTGAGCTACAGTTTCTTCTAACAGATCAAAATATACCCTAAATCTCTGGTGTATGGCTTTGTTCTAGTCTCCTGCCTGATCACATTCTTTTCCTTTTTTTTTTTTTAAATCCTCTTCTTTCCTTTTTCAAACAACTTCTTATCAATTCCTTTTATAAAATTTTTTGTAATTTTCGTCTTTACAGTCATATTCTATCCCTTCATCATATCAACCCTTATTTTTGTACATATATAAGTTTTTCTTTCTTTAAATTTTGGGAGACACTTTCTTCTAACAGACCAAAATACACCCAAAATCTAGTGTGTGGCACTGATCTATGCACCAGCCTGATCATATTTGATCATACTCTGTTTTTTATTTGTTTTGTTCTGTTTTTGTTTGTTTTTATCTTTATCTTTTTCTTTTTCTTTTTCTTTTTTCTTTCTTTCCCTTTCTTTTCCACCAGCTTCAGGTCTTTTCTGATTTGTTTAGAGTATATTTTCTGGGGACATTGTTACCCTGTTAGCATTTTGTTCTCTCATTCACCTATTCTCCTCTGGACAAAATGACAAGATGGAAAAAATCACCTCAACAAAAAGAACAAGAGGTAGTATTGACTGCCAGAGACCTACTCAATACAGACATTGGTACGATGTCGGATCTAGAGTTCAGAATCATCACTTTAAAGATACTAGCTGGGCTTGAAAAAAGCATGGAAGTTATTAGAGAAACCCTTTCTGGAGAAATAAAAGAACTACAGTCTAACCAAGTCGAAATCAAAAAGGCTATTAATGAGGTGCAATAAAAAATGGGGGCGCTAACTGCTAGGATAAATGAGGCAGAACAGAGAATCAGTGATATAGAAGACCAAATGATGGAAAATAAAGCTGAGAAAAAGAGAGAAAACAACTACTGGATCACGAGGGCAGAATTCGAGACATAAGCGATACCATAAGATGAAACAACATTAGAATAATTGGGATCCCAGAAGAAGAAGAAAGAGAGAGAAGGGCAGAAGGTATATTGGAACAAATTATAGCAGAGAACTTCCCTAATTTGGGGAAGGAAACAGGCATCAAAATCCAGGAGGCACAGAGAACCCCTCTCAAAATCAATAAAAATAGGTCAACACCCCAATATCTAATAGTAAAACTTATGAGTCTCAGAGACAGAGAAAATCCTGAAAGCAGCTCGGGACAAGAGGTCTGTAACCTACAATGGTAGAAACATTAGATTGGCAACAGACCTATCCACAGACCCTGGCAGGCCAGAAAGGACTGGCAGGATATATTCAGAGCACTAAATGAGAAAAATATGCAGCCAAGAATACTATATCCAGCTAGGCTGTCATTGAGAATAGAAGGAGAGATAAAAAGCTTCCAGGACAAACAAAAACTAAAGGAATTTGCAAACACGAAACCAGCCCTACAAGAAATCTTGAAAGGGGTCCTCTAAGCAAAGAGAGAGCCTGAAAACAACATAGACCAGAAAGGAACACAGACAATATACAGTAACAGTCACCTTACAGGCAATACAATGGCACTAAATTCCTATCTTTCAATAGTTACCCTGAATGTAAATGGGCTAAATGCCCCAATCAAAAGACACAGGCTATCAGATTGGATTAAAAAACAAGAGCCATCGATATGCTGTCTGCAAGAGACTCATTTTAGACCCAAAGACACCCCCAGATTGAAAGTGAGGGGGTGGAAAACCATTTACCATGCTAATGGACACCAAAAGAAACCTGGGGTGGCAATCCTTATATCAGACAAATTAGATTTTAAACCAAAGACTGTAATAAGAGATGAGGAAGGACACTATATCCTACTTAAAGGGTCTATCCAGCAAGAAGATCTAACAATTGTAAATATCTACGCCCCTAACATGGGAGCGGCCAATTATATAAGGCAATTAATAACAAAAGCAAAGAAACACATTGACAACAATGCAGTAATAGTGGGGGACTTTAACAACCCCGTCACTGAAATGGACAGATCATCTAGGCAAAAGATCAACAAAGAAATAAAGACTTTAAATGACACACTGGACCAATTGGACTTCACAGACATATTCAGAACATTCCATCCCAAAGCAACGGAATACACATTCTTCTCTAGTGCCCGTGGAACAATCTCCAGAATCAATCACATCCTAGGTCACAAATCAGGTCTCAACTGGTACCAAAAGATTGGGATCATTCCCTGCCTATTTTCAGACCACAGTGCTTTGAAACTAGAACTCAATCACAAGAGGAAAGTCGGAAAGAACTCAAATACATGAAGGCTAAAGAGCATCCTACTAAAGAATGAATGGGTCAACCAGGAAATTAAAGAAGAATTAAAAAAATTCATGGAAACCAATGAAAATGAAAACACAACTATTCAAAATCTTTGGGATGCAGCAAAGGCAGTCCTAAGAGGAAAGTATATAGCAATACAAGCCTTTCTCAAGAAACAAGAAAGGCTCAAATATACAACCTAACCCTACACCTAAAGGAGCTGTAGAAAAAACAGCAAATAAAGCCTAAACCAAGCAGGAAAGAGAAATAATAAAGATCAGAGCAGAAATCAATGAAATAGAAACCAAAAAACAGTAGAACAGATCAACGAAACTAGGAGCTGGTTCTTTGAAAGAACTAACAAGATTGATAAACCCCTGGCCAGACTTATCAAAAAGAAAAGAGAAATGACCCAAATCAACAAAATCATGAATGAAAGAGGAGAGATCACAATCAACACCAAAGAAATACAAACAATTCTAAGAACATATTATGAGCAACTCTATGCCAGCAAATTAGATAACCTGGAAGAAATGGATGCATTCCTAGAGATGTATCAACTACCAAAACTGAACCAGGAAGAAATAGAAAACCTCAACAGACCTATAACCACTAAGGAAATTGAAGCAGTCATCAAAAATCTCCCAACCAACAAGAGCCCAGGGCCAGATGGCTTCCCATGGGAATTCTACCACACATTTAAAGAAGAATTAATACCTATTCTTCTGAAACTGTTTCAAAAAATAGAAATGGAAGGAAAACTTCCAAACTCGTTTTATGAGGCCACCATTACCTTGATCCCCAAACCAGACAAAGACCCCATCAAAAAGGAGAATTACACACCAATATCCTTGATGAACATGGATGCAAAAATTCTCACCAAAATACTAGCCAATAGGATCCAACAGTACATTAAAAGGATTATTCACCACAACCAAGTGGGATTTATTCTTGGGCTGCAAGGTTGGTTCAACATCCGCAAATCAATCAACGTGATACAATACATTAACAAAAGAAAGAACAAGAATCATATGATCCTCTCAATAGATGCAGAAAAAGCCTTTGACAAAGTACAGCATCCTTTCTTGATCAAAACTCTTCAGAGTATAGGGATAGAGGGTCCATACCTCAATATCATAAAAGCCATCTATGAAAAACCTACAGCGAATATCATTCTCGATGGGGAAAAACTGAGAGCTTTCCCCCTAAGGTCAGGAACGCGGCAGGGATGTCCACTATCACCACTGCTATTCAACATAGTACTAGAAGTCCTAGCCACAGCAATCAGACAACGAAAAGAAATAAAAGGTATCCAAATCAGCAAAGAAGAAGTCAAACTCTCACTCTTTGCAGATGATATGATACTTTATGTTGAAAACCCAAAAGACTCCACCCCAAAACTGCTAGAACTCATACAGGAATTCAGTAAAGTGGCAGGATATAAAATCAATGCACAGAAATCAGGGCATTCCTATACACCAACAACAAGACAGAAGAAAGAGAAATTAAGGAGTCGATCCCATTTACAATTGCACCCAAAACCATAAGATACCTAGGAAGATATCTAACCAAAGAGGCAAAGGATCTGTACTCAGAAAACTATAAAATACTCATGAAAGAAATTGAGGAAGACACAAAGAAATGGAAAAACGTTCCATGCTCATGGACTGGAAGAACAAATATTGTGAAGATGTCAATGCTACCTAGAGCAATCTACACATTCAATGCAATCCCCATCAAAATACCATCCCCTTTTTTCAAAGAAATGGAACAAATAATCCTAAAATTTGTATGGAACCAGAAAAGACCCCAAATAGCCAGAGGAATGTTGAAAAAGAAAAGCAAAGCTGGCGGCATCACAATTCCGGACTTCCAGCTCTATTACAAAGCTGTCATCATCAAGACAGTATGGTACTGGCACAAAAACAGACACATAGATCAATGGAACAGAATAGAGAGCCCAGAAATGGACCCTCAACTCTATGGCCAACTCATCTTTGACAAAGCAGGAAAGAATGTCCAATGGAAAAAAGACAGTCTCTTCAACAAATGGTGTTGGGAAAACTGGACAGCCACATGCAGAAGAATGAAACTGGACCATTTCCTTACACCACACACAAAAATAGACTCCAAATGGTTGAAAGACCTCAATGTGAGACAGGAGTCCGTCAAAAGCCTAAAGGAGAACACAGGCAGCAACCTCTTCGACCTCAGCTGCATCAACTTCTTCCTATAAACATCGCCAAAGCAAGGGAAGCAAGGGCAAAAATGAACTATTGGGACTTCATCAGGATAAAAAGCTTTTGCACAGCAAAAGAAACAGTCAACAAAACCCAAAGACAACTGACAGAATGGGAGAAGATATTTGCAAATGACATATCAGATAAAGGGCTAGTATCCAAAATCTACAAAGAACTTATCAAACTCAACACCCAAAGAACAAAGAATCCAATCAAGAAATGGGCAGAAGACATGAACAGACATTTTTCTAAAGAAGACATCCAAATGGCCAACAGACACATGAAAAAGTGCTCAACATTGCTCGGCATCAGGGAAATCCAAATCAAAACCTTAATGAGATACCATCTCACACCAGTCAGAATGGCTAAAATTAACAAGTCAGGAAACGACAGATGTTGGCAGGGATGTGGAGAAAGGGGAACCCTCCTACACTGTTGGTGGGAATGCAAGCTGGTGCAACCACTCTGGAAAACAGTATGGAGGTTCCTCAAAAGGTTGAAAATAGAGCTACCATATGATCCAGCAATTGCACTACTGGGTATTTACCCCAAAGATACAAAAGTAGGGATCCGAAAGTGTACGTGCACCCCGATGTTTATAGCAGCAATGTCCACAATAGCCAAACTGTGGAAAGAGCCAAGATGTCCATCGACAGATGAATGGATAAAGAAGAAGTGGTATATATATACAATGGAATATTATGCAGCCATCAAAATGAATGAGATCTTGCCATTTGCAACGACGTGGATGGAACTGGAGGGTGTTATGCTGAGCGAAATAAGTCAATCAGAGAAAGACATATATCATATGACCTCACTGATATGAGGAATTCTTAATCTCAGGAAACAAACTGAGGGTTGCTGGAGTGGGGCATGGGGTAGGAAGAATGGGGTGGCTGGGTGATAGACATTGGGGAGGGTGTGTGCTATGGTGAACACTGTGAACTGTGCAAGACTGTTGAATCACAGATCTGTACCTTTGAAACAAATAAGGCAATATATGTTAAGGAAAAAAAAAAAGAAGAAGATAGCAGGAGGGAAAGAATGAAGGGGGGGAAATCGGAGGGGGAGACGAACCATGAGAAACGATGGACTCTGAGAAACAAACTGAGGGTTCTAGAGGGGAGGGGGTAGGAGGATGGTTTAGCCTGGTGATGGGTATTAAAGAGGGCACGTTCTGCATGGAGCACTGGGTGTTATGCACAAACAATGAATCATGGAACACTACATCTAAAACTAATGATGTAATGTATGGTGATTAACATAACAATAAAAATTTTTAAAAAAAGGTAAAAGAGAAAAACAAAACCCACAATAGCCCCAAATTTGAATTTCTGTTTTCCCAACCCATGATATCACATCACTGTGTTTGGGGCTGAAGATGTGTACTTATTCCTCATCTTCCTTAGGGCAGAAAGTGATCTAAGAGCTTTGGGTAAAAGAAGATGGTATTGATAGACGAGCACATGAGCCAATGTGAAGAGAACACATTTCCTGGTACCGGGAGGTAGCCGCAGCCTCTAGATGATCTAAGACTTTGTGAACAGTCCCTCAAAGAGTATATATATGTATAATCTCGAGACCTGTGGCAGATAGAGAACAAATATCGACCCTTGCTCCCTAAAAGGCACAGACTTTAGACTTATTGAAGGAACTAGAATCACAAAATTATCTCATCTCAGAAAAAAAAAAAAGATCCTTTACATCTTTGCCTTTTAAAAGAAAACTGTGTAATCAGCTGGCCTGTTAGGCTGTTTAGCAAGGTAAAGAATATTAAAATATTTGTCTTGGCTTCTACACTTTCTCAGTGCTATAAAAATCATGGAATAGAGCCTGCCAATCATTTATTTGGCTGCTTGGATGAAGGAGCTTAATGGGCACAACAGTCTGTAACTACACAAGACGCCTGCAAAATTGGGTTCTTGGGGCTGATGGAATCCTCCGGAGTGGGTCCTGGAGCCGAAGTAGAGGCGGCTTCCTCAGTGGGCATGTGGCTGGCACTAATGAAGCTGCTGGGCTCCTTTGGAAGATCGTCACCAATGTCTTCCTTGCATTTGGTTATGGAGGGGTCAAAACCTACCCTGGAGCTGCCAGTGCCATGGGGTTTGTGCTAAGAATCCCTTTGTTTTCTTAATCCATAATGTTGTCATCTGTTGGGTTCTCTAAGGAAGCTTCCTATGAGTAGGAATCCTCTGGTCTTCATGGCTCTGAAGAAGTTATGAATTGAAGAGTAAGGATGGGTTCCAAATGCATCACTGATAACAGCTAAGTTGGAGGTCATGAGCATAATTTGGTTAGCTTGTAGGCTGGTTAATTCTAAGCCCCAGATGGAAGCAGGCACATCCACCCAGTGATCGTCACACTGAACGGGACAGGGTTTTTCACAGAGGGACAGCTGCCCAGGCCAGTGTTTTGGGAAAACTCCTTGTCCTGCATGGATTGGCTGGCTCCCACAGGTAATAAAGTTAGAGTTCAGCTGAGCATCCTCAGTTATTTTTCTCAAATTCACCAATCAAATGAGTGATGTGGGAGATGGGCAGAGGCCAGAGTTTGTCGATGATAGAGTTCCCGCCACTTGCAAGGAAACATCAGGAATGGAGAAAAAGCTTTGTTTACCTTTAAAATCAGCTTGGGCAGGAAGGGTCCCTGGCCAGTAGGCCAAGGTCTCAGGCTTGTCTGCTCAAGTGTACTCCATCTTCTGTGTTCTGTAGCCTCCCCAATTCTTAACACAGACACGGTTGCTCCAGCTTTAACCTACTGTGTTCAAGATTAGTGCCATGCACCAAACGCAAATGGAGGGACTTTGCAGTAAGGCGGCTCTTAGATCCTCTCTCTGCTGTGTTTCCCAAGGCTTCTGTCATGCCACGGATTGATATTATCTCCCATTTATGGGAAGGCACTAGTCTTCTCAGGGACCTCCTGGAATTCTCTTTCCCACACTGTAATTCACACTGCATGCTATCACTGGACTAATTTTCTGAAAACACTACTCTTTCTGAGTCAGTCAAATTCTCTGAGCCTCCATCTCCTCATTGCTAAAATGGATATGTTTATGTTTTCCCTGCTTGCCTACCTCATATTGTTCCTAAAAGGATCAAAGAAGATCCTGGAGGCAAAAGTGCCCTGTAAATTGAAAAGTGTTGTGGATATGAGGGTGTGCCTTCCCATCAGAGGATCTGTCATTTCTTCCTGTGGTCTATCAAGTCAGGTTTGTGCTGTTGGGCTTGGTGTTCAAGGCTTCATTCAGGCATGTTCCAGATCTCTCCTCCCTACGACCCTGGCTCTCTTTCCCTTCCCTGCCTGTCCCTTTGGGAAGCCTTCCTGATTGCTCCTACCCTCAGGAGTCTCCCTCTCATCTGAACTTTACAGATTCTACATTTGGAATAAATGGGTCTCAACCATGGCTACACAAAGCTTTGATTTTTTTTTAAAGATTTTATTTATTTATTTGACAGAGAGAGAGACAGTGAGAGCAGGGACACAGCAGGGGGAGTGGGAGAGGGAGAAGCAGGCTTCCCGCAGAGCAGGGAGCCTGATGTGGGGCTCTATCCCAGGACCCTGGGATCATGACCTGAGCCGAAGGCAGACGCTTAAAGACTGAGCCACCCAGGTGCCCCCCCAGAAAGCTTTTTAAATGACATCATTGACTGAATCTCAACCCAGAACAATTTAATGAAATCTCACAGGATGGGACCAGGAAAACTGTGTTTTCTAAAACTCTCCAGTGGCTCTAATGTACGGTCTAGGTAAGGAACTCCTAGTTTGTACCTTAGACTTAACATTGAATTGCTTTTGTCTCATGATTGCATCTTTCCCCCATGTGCTCTGTGGATTCCTTGTAGTACAGAGGCCCTGCCCCATCTCCTCAACCCTTTCCTTCCTTCTGTTGTCCTTGTCTTTCCAGATCACGTCTGGTTTCTATGAGTTGTACTGCGTGAATTTGCTTACTCTCCCTGTCTTCCAAATCTAACTCAGCAAGCTTTAGTGAATATTGTGTGGAGGGCCATAGATGAGTCCAATCTGTGCTCACTGACAGTGTTCAAATTCATCATGTATGCTTGGTTGATTGATGAAGGGCATCACAAGAAGCCTCTTTGTATCTCTTGGGAGAGATCTACCTCTCTCAAGAGGTGGTCCCTTCCACCTCTTGGGAGAGATCCATTTTTTGAGGTTATGAGAGTCAGGAATCAACAGAAGTAAACATTTAGAACTGAGCATCTAGAACCAACATTAGGAAGCAATGGTAAGACATTTTCACGCAAAAAAGAAAATCTGGAAGATACATATGTTCAAGGCCTGGATGCTTAAGACAAATGTCTTTTCGTGATGACATTGTAGTTCACACATTGTAGTACACAGTGGCCTTCCTTTATGTTCTGGGCTCACTATCCCAACGGGATCCTATGTGGGGGTTTGTCAAATCCTTCTGGAGATTGGATGGTTCTAACTATGGAGGAGAGCAACATTTAGAGCTTAAGAATAGAATTCCTGTTTTCAACAGATACATGCACTCGTGCATTTATTTCTCAGGCACCATTCAGGCACATGCGCATAGAGAGACGCTGTGCACGGAAGTGATTGCATGCCTGCTCAAGTATACCCTTCCTGCAGAGGGGTTGTTCTAATTACGATGATTCTTTCAACCTGATCAGCTCTGGACAGCTTCAATTTGGTTGCAGTTTTAATGGAATGGTTCCATTTCATTTCTGTTTTTTTTTTTTTTTCTTTTTATATGATGTTGGAGTTTGTGTGACAAATTCCAAGCATCATACAAGGTCTTCTGCTTTTCCAGGGTTTTCTTGACTATCTGCTCTGCTTAGTTTCTCTTCAGAACACATCTGGTCATTATGGGCTGCACTTAGCAATTTTGCTTTGGGACACATCTATTCTTTGGTGCCTGTTACCTGAGATGCCTTGCTTTGGTTTGTGGAAAACAAACAAACAAAGAAACAAAGAAACAAACATGCTTGATTGTATCGTGCTGCTGCTCTATGCTGAGTATCTTTCTTATAGATACAAAAACCAGACTGTCCACTGTACTTCATTTCTAACCTAATCTACCAACCATTTAAATCTCACTCCTAATCAGTCATTTGGCATAAACTCAATAGCAGGCTTGGCTTGACAGGCTCATTGTTAACAGTGACTAAGGCACCTTATAAAGTCAATAGTGCCCGTTACAAATGTCTTACCTTAGCTCATACCGGGACGATTCTCTATCTACTGAATACCTGATTCTCGAGGACACTCAATCCGTGTCCAATAGTGAACATTGTGCTATAGTATGCAGTGGGATCATAGTTGAGTCTGATTGGTGATCACCAATGGAACTCTGACGTGGTGCGTGCTTGGTAGACTGATACAGTGGGCCAAACAGAAGTACTTTTTGGTTTACTAGCTGGCTCTCTGCTGGCTAACTCGCTTAAATGCTTCTTGGCTTGTCTTTTTCCCTAGGTTTGTTCATCTCTTTCTTATCTCTTATTCCTGGAAGTCCTCATGACTCTCCCTCGGGATCCCTGAGCACTTAGAGCTCCAAGAACTTTCCTCTTCATGGTCAGAAAAATAATATGTTCATGAGCTCAGAACTTGGAGAGGGGTGCCTGTGTTTCTTGGGCTTTCGTCTATTGTAGATCAAGCTGTGAGGTGCTCTCCTTTATGATGGGAAGTTTTACACTAAGTAGGCCATAGGTTCATCTCCTTTGCAACAGTTTCTTCTGAAATAGTTACAACAAATTGTTTAGATTACTTTGTAGTAGTCAACATGTTTAGTAAGACATAGTCCAGATACAGTGACTCAAAGATTTGGGCTGATAAAGTACATCAATACTCTTCATTTGCCCTGACATTATACATGTGTGTGAATGTGTATGGTCCGCAGTAATTATGGTGTATGCCACCTGCTACAGCCCAGAAGGTAGCATGAGAGCATTTTTGCATTGGTGGAATATTTTCCAAAATTGACATTTACTTCAGTAATTTCTCCTCCCTCTCTCAGGGTCAGTTGGCACATCTGTGGAGATTATTACCCCTCGTGTCCTGGCACTGGAGGAGATTGGTGAGGACACCTGCTCCCTTCCTGTTCATCACAGAGGGAGAGGCACAAGGGTTGTGAGCTCAGCAGTGAACATCTGAGTCTCATGGAGACATTTCAGCAAATATGCTGGGAGGGCATATGCTTGGAGTTATTTTTCCAGAGTTGGGAATAGAGCCAGAAGTACTTTATTTCACTCATTCCTTTGTTCAACATGATTTAGGTTGCTAATGTGTGTCATTCCTTGTTTTGAGAGCTGTGAGGGTTAGAGAAGACAGATTTTCATAAGATATTTCTGCCCTGGAGTCTGGGGAGACCACACACACACACACGCACGCACACACACACACACACACCCCTCAAGAGTGACCTGAGTGAGGAGAAGCAGCCCTGGATGCTCATTAGGTGGGGTGAGGGGCGCCATTTTGAGAGCTGCCCCCTAGTTCCTGCCGTGATCAGTTTTCAGCTCTACGTTCATTCACAGGCCTAACTGGTCTATCTGCTGAGTGAAATCAGCACAAAGAAGGAAAAGGAATATTCTGTTTATGTTGAATACCAGGAGGCTGGATGGAGAAAGCAGGGGTCCATCTGTTTTGCATCAGTGTTGCAAGACTCAGACATGCCTTTGTTGAATGCCTTTTGAATGTATCCTCGAGTTTCTGGGGTTTTGGCCCAGAAAAAGATGCATTTGCTGCAAAAGGTGCATTTGCTGTAAACAAACATTCTTGTCTGAAATGAAAGCAGTAGATGTGTTTACTCAGTGCTTAGTGACTCCAGCCCTTTGAAGGATCTGAAAGAGATCCCAACTCCACCCACAACTGTGCCTAGCAGGGATACAAACAGGTGGGGATATTGTGGGGAAAAAGCGGTTTACTCAGAGGACTGAGTAAAATCTATACCAGGTGGTCAGGCGATAGAAGCTTTGGTTAGGGGCCCTTCCCCCAGGCCCTCATCCTCCCCCAGAGGGTGGGAGGATACTTGGAAAATAGGAAGGAAGAGAGACCAATGGCCTGGGCTGCATTTTTGATGGGTCCAAGTGTTCCAGAAAAAAAAAAGATGAGCGTCTCCCCCTTCCCCAACTGGGAGGTGGATCTCTAGGGTATCCCAGTTTGTGATCTTTTATTCATGCACACAATCTGTTTGGCTCTGTCTTTGGGAAATTACTTGTATTTAGTGCTCTTAATTGCTTAAATTGCTGTGGGTTTGCTGCATTTTAAAAAATTTGGTAAAAGACATGAGGAAAGATTGACAGTAAAATGTTTATCAGGTGAAAATCTTCACAGATTCACGGACCCAGTTTCATCTTGTGAATACTGAATTTGGAGGCCCAGGAAACAGATGAGAAGCCATTGATTTTTCACTTGTCCACAGATAGCAAGTAATAGAAATAATAACAGTCATGGTTACGAATTTTTGAATAGCCCCAATATGTTAAGCACTGAGGATTTTACATCAAATTCAATAGACAAAATGAAAGAACTGTGATTCTGCTCCTGGCAACTCTGTGACTTCTAGGTCTTAATCTTTATGACCATTCCTAGTGCTCTGTGAAGCCCATCCAGCCAAGCTAGGGAAAGTTCCAGAAAGATCCTGCCCCCCCGCCCCCCCACCTCCTGCTCTGAGGAGAACCCTATAATGCCTTCCCGTTTTTATTCATGGCCACACCTCAGGAGGGAACTGAAGAGGAGAGGTTCTGGGAACCTGTTTCCAGTAAGCCCGCAGAACTGGCACTGGGCCTCGAACCCAAGAAAGTCAGAGCTGCCTAATAGCAGAGAAGTGACCACAGCAGCTGCTGCACAGATGCCTTTGAACCTTGGCTCTGTTCCCCAGCTGCGACTCTTGACTCTTTGTAACTGGGCATCTAAGGGCATGTTCCCTTTTTTATTTACACTTGGTGTTAGTTGATCTTGCTGACCTCTTTCCAGACAACATCTGTATTGTTTGTTACAGCAAATCCGAAAAGTGACCTGTTCATTCATTCATAGAGTTTTATCAGTTGCCTGTGGTGGGTACATCATTGCAGAAGGGCGTAAAGCAAATGTTCTGAGCTGAAATGTCCAAACTTCTTTAGCATTGGTGCTTGCTGGAGCAGGAATGAATGCTATCTGTCTGGGGTTCCCAGATCTGTGGACCACGTGATCATGATTCTGTTCCCAATCTAATCAGTAGTTTACAGAGCACCCTTGATCTCTGGAGACATTCCATCTCTGAGGGGGCATTTGGAAGTGGGTCAGGGGCCTTTGGTTGACCCCATGATGTGGGCAGGAGGGGTAGGGATGGGTCCTGTATATGAGGAATTGTCCTACATCCTACATGAATCTCCAAAGTTTCAAGGGATGTTGATGTGTGTGAAAAACTCTTGATAATTAGCTGAGCATAGATCTTAACTGTTCTATATGCAACATAAGGTGTCTGTGCACAATTCTGATCTGCACTGACTTTCTCAGGGACGTTTCTACTGTGCAAATTTTGAGAAAAGATTGCATTTTATTACATTCGGAAATTTACCAGGAATTGTTCACATTATTCTGATCATGGAAAAGCATTATCACCAATGGCAACGCCTCTCATGGTATCAGAGTTGCCTTACAACATACCTGGAGCAATCTGTGCTCATAGCTATCTCATTCCTGGTGAGTCTATGTAGACACGAGCCTCTGCGCACTTCTTTATGTCTCCTAGTGAGGGATCCTCCTCTGCATTTGCAGATTGAAAACTACATTATTTTGTACGTTGTTTTCCACCTATTTCTCCGTTACATTGGAATAAGTTCATTATATTGGTGATTGTCTCTGCATGTTTTAAATGAATGCATCTTTTCTGCTAAGAATGCAGGTCTATTGTGAAACGAGGTAAGGTTGTACTTTATTGTGCTCAGAACTTTACCAAGAGTTTTTCACCATCTTGAAAAATGAGCTCAGTGATAGAAACAGTCTCCAGTAATCTCAGCCATAAATACAAGACGCTTGAATCTGCCAGCATTTTTAGGTGTCACATTCATGATGATTCTTTCAGATAGAGGGGTGACCATCTGACGACTTGATGTCTTCTAGTGCAGTTATGATCGCTTACATATGGAGATATGGATTTTACTATAAGTTATTTCCTTTAATCTCTCTACTTATAGTTAGGATGATGTATTTCTCGTTTTAAAAATCATGTTGGTAGGATATATTACCCGTGACTTTTGTTTCGGGGTAGTAAAGAGCATGACTCGAAGCTTGTTATTAAAAGGGGACATTGGTTTTTACAGGGCTCTGATGGGAAGCGCCGAGGAAAAGCTTGGATGCAGGCATTCCCTGGCATTAGGAAGGTTCTAGTTCATCTGCTTCAAGCCTTCATGGGTCAACATGGGCATCCAGCTTTCTGTAGTCAGGTTTTCTTTCCCTAGACACTCACATGACTTGTTAAATATCAGTTGGAAATTTATCTATTGACCAGTTGGTCTAAAATTCAACTTCCTTCCAAGTGTTTTACTTTTCATTCAGGTGTTCTATAACCTTTTTACATTTTTTCCCCCTAAAACACACTACCACATTTGCCTTACCATTCTCTCTTTCTCCCTCTCTCTCTCTCCCTCTCTTTCTGTATATCTACATATAATATATATGCACATACATACTTCTTTTTATTCTAATACATTTGAGATTATGTGCACAATGATACTCCTCTAAGTACTTTAATATGCAATTCCTAAAAAACAAGGACACTCTCCTCTAAAGCCACACTGCACCTCTCATGATCGGGAAATGAAGATCGACATCTTACCACCACACACATGTATTGCCGTGGATCCCATTCACAGACCTTGCACGTCCCAGTACTGTTCTTTGTAGGTGCAGTTCAACAACACTCATTTAGTTGTCATGACTCTCTAGTCTCGTTCAACCTGACATTTTTTAAGAGGACAGGTCAGTTACTTGGAAGACTGTCCCATAGATGGGTGTTGTGTGGTGCTTTCTCCGCAGTATATCAGATTATGCATTTTGGGGAGCAGTGTCACAGAAGTGATGCTGTGTGCTCCTGGGTATACAATTTCAGAAGGCACATGATGTCGGTGTCCCCATTCCTGATAAAGACAAAACACTGAACTTTTTTTTTTTTTTTTTCAGCAGATGTCTGATACAACTTTATTGAGATTATTTCATGCATTTCTGCATCTCTCTTTATTCTGCATTCTACTTTCCTGAGGTTTATTCTATTTTTCTTCATCTTTTTTCTTTTTTTTTTTTTTTGAATTTTTTTTTTATTTAAATTTTTTATTGTTATGTTAATCCCCATACATTACATCATTAGTTTTAGATATAGTGTTCCATGATTCATTGTTTGTGCATAACACCCAGTGCTCCATGCAGAACGTGCCCTCCTCAATACCCATCACCAGGCTAACCCATCCTCCCACCCCCTCTAGAACCCTCTAGAACCCTCTAGAACCCTCAGTTTGTTTTTCAGAGTCCATCATCTCTCATGGTTCTTCTCCCCCTCCGATTTCCCCCCCTTTATTCTTCCCCTCCTGCTACATTCTTCTTCTTCTTTTTTTCTTTCTTAACATATATTGCATTATTTGTTTCAGAGGTACAGATCTGAGATTGAACAGTCTTGCACAATTCACAGCGCTTACCAGAACACATACCCTCCCCAGTGTCCATCACCCAGTCACCCCATCCCTCGCACCCCACCCCCCACTCCAGCAACCCTCAGTTTGTTTCCTGAGATTAAGAATTCCTCATATCAGTGAGGTCATATGATACATGTCTTTCTCTGTTTGACTTATTTCACTCAGCATAATACCCTCCAGTTCCATCCACGTCGTTGCAAATGGCAAGATCTCATTCCTTTTGATGGCTGCATAATATTCCATTGTATATATATACCACATCTTCTTTATCCATTCATCTGTCGATGGACATCTTGGCTCTTTCCACAGTTTGGCTATTGTGGACATTGCTGCTATAAACATCGGGGTGCACGTACCCTTTTGGGTCCCTACTTTTGTATCTTTGGGGTAAATACCCAGTAGTGCAATTGCTGGATCATATGGTAGCTCTATTTTCAACTTTTTGAGGAACCTCCATACGGTTTTCCAGAGTGGCTGCACCAGCTTGCATTCTAAGGGGGGGTTCTTTGAGACTGTGTACATAAAGCTCCTCCTTATCAAAACTTCACCCTAGAGCATGAGCATCCTTTGTTGAATCTTGCCTGAATCAGTTCTCGAATGGCCATTTTCTCCATGTATGAGTTAGCAGTCTACCATCAGGTAGAACTTCTATGTATGTATGTATTCAAGGGTCTCTGTTTATTCAGTGGGTTATAATCCCTCACCATCATCATCTATTTTGGTGCTCAGGTTGTCCTGCATTTGGCCATGGGACAGCTGTCAAGATGGATCCCTATCTTTTGGATAGGTTCCTAGCATTCTGGCACAAGATGGTCAGGCTTGTATATTCCCTTCCCCAGCCCTGGAATCAGCCATTTTTTTCCCCAAGAATTCCTGACTTCCTTTAGAAACCAGGGTCTGATACTGGATGTGCTCATTGCTACTGGTTTCTCTTGCTTCCAGCCCTCTCAGACAGAGCTAGAATATTTAGCTAGCTAGCTAGCTGCATATCTATATCTGTTCCTATATACATGCATATTTATCTGTCTACTAGGAACCATAAGTTCACATCAGTATCCCTAAATTCAACCCAACATCATATGGATTATTCTAACATTCTCCTTTCCATATTTGTACACTCATTCTCAGTAGAGAGAAACCTGGTTTGCCTATCTTAATTTATTTGCTTATTTTCTCAGTCACCTTGTATGTAACTTATCTCTCAACTACAGGAGCTGTCTCTTTGGCTAAGCACTGCAAACTCCCACTGCTTCTCCCATGCGGAGACATTTCTCCCTCCTTCAGCCCTGGTTGATGCCACCTTACAGTTTGCCTATACTGATATTTTTGAGGTTATGTGGAAAAGAAAGGTTATATTACCTGTAAATTTTATTTCAGGATAATGGGGCAGTGTTGGAGGAGGACGTGACCTCTGGTTGACCCATGAGCCCAATCTAGGCAATAGGAGGCTCCTTCCCACTCCTCTGTCCTTGGAATCTACCTTCTGCCCACTGTTCCCATAACCAGAGCCATTTTCAAGGACACAGCCTTGAGAGAGCATCAGGTTGTCGAGACTTATCTGGACAGTATATCCAATGAACCCAGTTATTGCCTGGGTTCATTGCCTATGAACTTTTAAGATCCTGGCCTGCAGACCTGGAGATCTCCTCCTCTGGTGGTGCCCAAGACAAGCCTCTTAGGTAAGTTCCCTTGGGTATTAAACCTGCCACCTCCCAGTCTGGAGTGGCCTGCTTCTCTCTCCCCTCCCTCCTTGCCCTCCGAGGATGGGGGCCAGCTTGCAAACCAACAGACAGTTTATCTTTATAATGATATATATTAAGAAGTATTTATTTTTAATGATATCTCTTATCAGTTGCCTTTTCTGTGCTCAAAATTGTTTCTCATATATCATATCTTCCATCTCGTTTCAATTTTCTGTCTGAAAAGTGACTTTATTTTGCCTTTTTCCTGAAATAAGAGTTAAGCTGGCTATAAACACTGCCAAGTGTTTCTCCTTCCACCTTTTGAGTATGTTAGTCCTTTCTCTTCTGGGATCTAGTTTTGACTTTGGGAAGCCTGTTTTCAATCTACATGTGATAGCTTTCTTTTCAAAGATAGGTTTTAAGATTCTTTGCATTACCTGTAACGTTCTATAGTTGCACTACGCTTTGTCTAGGTATAGATTCATTTTTATTTTTCCCCTCCTGATAAATTGAGGGCACTTTATTCTCAAGATTTCTGTCTTTCTCAGGACACCTGGGTGGTGCAGTTGGTTGAGCACCTGACTCTTGGTTTCAGCTCAGGTCATGATCTCAGGGTTGTGAGATTGAGCCCTGCCTCAGGCTCTGTGCTTGGAGATTCTCTTCCTCTGCCCCATTCCCCA
>NW_022589766.1:1849298-2138368 GCF_004348235.1 Phoca vitulina | reverse complement strand
CCCCCCCCCCCGCCCCGGTCTGTCTCTCTCTAAAGTAAATAAATAAATCTTAAAAAAAAAAAAGATGTCTGTTTTTGTCTACTTCTGGAACATTCTCAGTTTCCAGATGCTGTTTCTGTGCCCCTGCCTCCATTCCCTTCTTCCGGAGCGCTTATTCAACCTGTGTTTGCACCTCTCCCTTTACTCCATCTTTCTTAAGGAATCTTTCCTATCTCTTACCTTTTTCTCTCTGTGCCTGCAGCCTCTGGATGTACTTCTCCACACCATCTTTGCCTTTACTACTTTGCTTTCACTTCCGTTTCAGAGCTAGAGTTTCTCTCGTTTATCGATTTAAAAATCCTGCTTCCATCTATTACTATGATTTTCATTTCTGATTCTTACTGATTCATTTTCATATCATTTTCTTGTTTCACTTTTGCCTTTTCACCATAGAACAAGAGTTCATTGAAAGGATGTTATTCTTTCATTAATCCCCTAAACATGCTTATTTCCACACTTCAATAAAGGGATATAGATTGATTTTGTGTTTCAAGTGCTCATTTTGTATGCTTGCTTTCTTAGTGTAATATTTCTTTACATGGTTTGGAGTTTTGATTTATGGCTTCATTTTGAGGGGGGAGGTCCTATTGGTTCTTTCTTATTCTCCCTCTTTTCTCCTATGAAGGCTCATTCCTATCTGAGTGGTTATGTGGTTGCCATTACGTAATCCCAATCCCTGATCCTGAACAGATCCTGCAGGGGTGGTAGTTGTTTCCAGCCCAATTATATAATCAGAGAAATTATTAGCCCTGTTCCCAACTAGTGGGTGCCTTGCTTCCTTCTTGATCCTGGGCTGGATTTGTATTTCTGTGCCTCCTGGAGTACATGGGAGTAGTCCTTTTCTGCTTCCTTTCTCAAGTATTCTGTGTGTGTGTGTGTGTTGGGGGGTGGGGGAAGGATCTACCCCCTAGCTTTAAGCAGTGAGCCTGCTTCTCACCTCCTATTGTCCCAGAGGAATTGAACTCTGGGTCACCGAAGTGTTGGTCTGGGCCTGTGATTTCGGAGCTGTTTATGTTTTGGAATTGCTGTTCTATTTCTGATCCATGAAGATATTTACTTGTTTCTGAGCCTGGCTGTGTTTCTTTGGTTGTTTTAAATAGACCATGGCTACATGTTTGGAGCCAGAGTGGTAATGTCAAAATGTAAATTTACTGGAGCTATTTGGATCGAAAGTTTCTTACTTCCACTAAGCAGCAGTAACATTCCAGTAGGATAGTCATTAACTTCAGCGAGGCTGCTGGCACACATTCTCAGGTCAGAGCATTGAGAGATTTTATTCCCATCCTTCACCTAGTAGCAGATTCCCAGTAAGCACCGCTAAGATGGACCGTGCCTATCTTTCAGTGCAGGGAATTTTCCATGGCAAGTTGCTGTGTCTCGGTGCCTTTCATTGTGGTTCTTGTGTGTAAAAACCTCCAGTTTATTTCCCTCTCTTGGTGGAGCACAAAGGGCACACTTGACACATGTATTCTTATAGAAGAAACTCAGAGATGTGTAAACCCAGCATCCCTCCCCACACTGGCATACACGTTAGTGGTTTTAGGGAAGGCAATTGAATTTTTCAAAACCCATACAATGGTTGCCCAAGGCAATCTTTATAGATCCTAAAGAGCAATATGACCCTTGCTGACATCTGCAGAGTTACAAAGTTTCCTTACTATCACGTCCAAATTGACCTCCTTGTAACTGCTACCATAATGATACTCCTGGCGTGGGAGCTGTTGAGACATAGGAAGACATTCAGTGTTTTACATTCCGACTTTTCTCCTTTGGGCTAAATTCCCCTATTTCCTTTAGCACTGTCACCTATAGTTCAGATGCCTTATTATTCTGTTGCCACCTCGTTGATAGGTGTTGGGTGTTTCTTGGCCATTTGTTTGGCTCAAGTGCTTATGCAAAGGATCAGGCAGTGCTATAATTTTTAAAGGAGGAGTGGAGAGTCCCATTTGGTATCGCATTCCCAGCTCCCCTCAGCTGTGAAGAGGAAGGATTCAGTTGACTCTGTGGCCGGCTTCGAGGGTTAGTGGGATGGTGTGATTACATTTGCTTGTAGCCTGGGTTGTGCAGGCCACACTTCCCCCAGGCATGTGTCCACAATCCTGAGCTTCTCCTTTGGGCTGGTAAGCAATTCAAGCAGTTCTGCAATCCTGCCTCGCTCCTACTGCAGCCTGGGAATGGTTGCTTGCAAACCCCTTCTGTAGACAGGGTAATGGGGTATTGATTGGTGAACGAACAGGTGGTAGGGGTAGAGTTTGATTTTTAGATATAATTCTGTTTTCTGCCTTTTGGCTTGTTGCTGGAAGGTGTTTATGCTGTAAACTTATTGTGGGATAATTTTGATTTCAATGCTTGCCAGTAGTTTTCATTTCTATTGTGTCCCCCTCCCCTTTTTTTTAAAACATAGACTGACTGACATGGTGCACTGGGACCATGTGATGATTAGGCCAAGAAAAACTGTGATGTGATTTGCTAAACTGGGTATGTGCAAAGAATGGATTCTCACTCAGGGACCTAAGTGAACCTGTGGGCTGAATCTTTTAGGGAAATGTTTCACAATACATGCTTCATGGAATGCTGTAACCCTGTGGGATACTCTGTCAATAAAGGGTTCCATGATCATATTATTTGCAAGTGATGTATAATATGCCTCCTTCTTGGGAAGAACTTTAAATCTGACCATATGGAAGGCTGTGAGGTTTTCAGCAGCAAAGGAATATTTTTAGCTTTCTTTAATTTAACGTTGACCATGCTTATTTGGCCATGAAAATCCTGGAAGAGAAAACTGTGGTACCCATTAACATCTTGGGAAATCAGCATTCCATTGGACACACGCTGGGAAATGCTTGACCACTCTGTGTGGTGTGGCTAGGAGTGTGTGTGTTCCGTGCCTGCTCTCACACATGCCAAATGCCTCTCCTGTCCCACCACTGTCCAGAAGACATTCTCTTGCCTCTTGCTGGGGAATTAATTGAACAATTCATCCTCAAGGGGATAGCACTAACCCCACAGAAGTGTGGTCCCTGAGTGAGAGGGCATTGAGCCGTTTGTGTCAGGAAATGGGGAATGGCCAAGAGGGAGAATCTCAAAATGAGTTGGAGTTCATCCTAATGCCCTCTGGTAGATCTCTGAAGTGAAAATTTTGGTAGCTGGAGGCACCAATTCGGCCAAGCCAAGGCGGAAAAGAATTAATGAATAGAAGATGGGTGGAGAGCAAGCATGTTCCATGTCTTGGCTGATGCACGAGAGATACGCGTTGACAAAGAAGAAAGAACATTGCTGTAGATGGACAAATTTAGAAGACAACTAATGAAAGACAATCCTCCCTGCAGAGTTTGAAATAGCTGTGAATGGTGTTCAAGACCCCCTTAAAAACCTCCAGGGAGGGCACGCTAGGATATAAATAATTTTCATGGGCCAGGGCCCCTTTGTCTGCTGTCAGACATATTTGAGGTGATTCCTGGCCTGAGTGGAGGCTGTAGGGATGGGGGATGGGGACAATTTGGGAGAACTTGATGATTACAAAGGACAGAGAGAAGAATCCAGATCAAATCAGCTGCTAGGGTCATAGTGACTGGGATCCAGGTGTTTCTGAAGGGTATCCTCAGGTCTCATAAAAATTGGTTTCCCCTCCCTCCTTGAAACAACATTGGGGTTGTCAATGAAGTTCTTAGCTGGAGGCTACCCAATCGCCATCCAGTCATTAGGAGATAAAAACTATCGATCATTATTTGTCTGCTGCTTGTTGGAACCAGCAGGCCTCCTGCTAATATCTTTATCCACTTCTAAGGCTGTCAGCCTATTGACTGTTTTTTTTTTTTTTTCAAACCAGCTGATTGGAGTGTGAGGTGCTGAAGAAATTACTCTTAACCAAATGATGGGAAATTTGAGCATGGGACATCTGTAGCAGAGCATTCAGAACTTAAGGGGACTCTTTTCCAGTCTAGTGAGGGGGGAGGGGTGGCAGCGAGAGGTTTGTCTTTTCTATTTACCTTACCATCTCGTCACTTGAGAAAAGCCCAAAGCACAAACAGAGTCAGAATGAAGAAGCAAGGTTCAGCAAGTGACCCAGAACTGCCTCCTCAGCCTCGGTTTACTCATCTGGAAAGGAGTTACTTGGCACCAGACCCTGTCTTATGTTCTGAGGCTGTGGTAATGACAGGGGAGCATAGCACGTGGCTTCTCTGCCAAGGCTGCTGGACCCCTGGGGTATGCAAAGCACGGAGAGGACCAAAGCAGCCCTTGGTCTCTGGTTTTCGGCAGTGAGTGCCGCACTGTAGCCACCTGCAGGGAGTTCTAACATGAGCAAGCACACAAGACCTTTCCTGGGACATGCTCTGATAGGAAACACAGCTGTCCCTGACAGAGGCAAAAAGGCTAAAGGCACAGAAAATGCTCTTCTTTTAAAAAATTAATCACATGTCATGACAGAGTGAAGAGTAGCCTCATGAGGGGGATCTCTCAGTGGGAGATTCATCAGCAAAATCATCAATGTTTTAACTGAGGCTTCTTGGGCCCAGACCTAGGCAGGTAGAGGAAGGACCCTGATGACAGGGTTCCTGGTCTTGGGATCACTGCTGGGGACAATGGTCAATGGTCTTTAATGGGTGCTGGTCACACTGTCTGTTTTAAACAACTTTATTGGGGTATAACTGACATATAATAAACTTCCCATATTTGAAGTATACATTCTGATAAGGCTTGACTGATATGTACACTCATGAAACTATGCCCAATCAAGATAATGAACTATTACCCACAAAAGATCCTTGGAGCCCCTCTATAATCCCTCACTCCCACCAGTGTCTGCTCCCCATCCCCTGTTAACTGGTGATCTGCTGACATGATAAATTTGCATTTGTGAGTATTTCATATAAATGGAATCTGACACTAAGTACTATTTGACTGGCTTTTCCCACAAAGCATAATTATTTTGATATTCAGCCATGTTTTGTGTGTGTGACTAGTTCATTTCTTTTATGGCTGAGTAGTGTTCCACTTTATGGATAAACCATCATTTGTTTATCTATTTACCAGTTGATGGGCATTTGGGTCTTTCCAGTTTTTGCTCTTACAAATAAAGCTGTTATGAACATTTGTGGACAAATTTTGCATGTACATATGATAGCATTGTTCAAGTGTTCTATATTCTTTCCAATTACTTTTTGTACTTGTTTCTATCAATTTTTGGGAGATGAATGTTGAAAACTCTGACTGTAATTGTGGACTTGTCTATTTCTTCTTCAAGTTCTATCAGTTATTTTCATGTATTTTAAAACTCTGTTATAAGTTGCATAAACATTTAGGATTGTTCTGTGACTCTGGTGAATTGACCCCTTTATCATTATGACATGACTTTCTTTAACTTTGATAATATTCAGTGCTCTGAAATCCACTTCATATGCTATTAATATAGCCATTCCAGCTTTCTTTTTATTAATATTAGCATTTATATATACACATATGTGTAAATGTACAGGTAATATATATATATATTCCATTATTTTACATTTAACCATTTATGTTTTTTATATTTAAAATAATTTTTATGACAGCATAAATTTGGTCTTATATATTTTTTGAATCTGAAAATCTCTCCCTTATAAAAGATTTTTATTTTGAGATAGTTGTAGATTCATATGCAGTTGTAAGAAATAATGTAGATAAATCCTTTGCTCCCTTTGCTCAATTTCCTTTGATAACAACTTGAAAACTGCAGTACAATATCAAAATCAGGATATTGACATTAATACAATTCATCAGACTTGTTTATATTTCCTGTTTTGCTTGTACTTATTTGTGTGTGTGTGTGTGTTCCCCAGTCAAGATGTAGAAAGTTCAGTCAACACAAAGATCTTTCATGTTTCTCCTTCCTCTGCTCTACCCTGCCCCTGTTTTTAATACCTAACAACTACCAGTCTGTCCCCCATTTCAGAAATTCAATCTTTGACCATAACTATGCTGTGAGCTGTGGCTTTTTTTGGTAGATGCTCTTTACCAGGTTAAAGTAATTCCCCTTAATTCCTAATTTGCTGAGAGTTTTTATTGTGAATGGATATTGGACTTTGTCAAACATTTTTTTTCTGAATCAGTTGAAATTATCATATTATTTTTCTTTAGCATGTTGACGTAGGTTATTGATTGATTTTTCAATGTTGAACGAGCCTTGCATACTTGGAATAAATCCCATTTAGTCATGGGACATAATTCTTTTTATACATCATTGGATTTGATTTGCTAATATTTTGTTAAGGATTTTTGTATCTAAATTCATGTGAAATATTGGTGTGTAGTTTTCTTTTTTGTACTTTATTTGTCTGGTTTTGGTAATCTCTGTCTTTCAATTGGAGTGTTTAGATCATTTATATTTAATATGACTATTGATATGGGTAGGTTTAAATCTATCATCTTGCTATTTGTTTTTTTTTTTCTTAAGATTTTATTTATTTATTTGACAGAAAGAGAGATAGCGAGAGCAGGAACACAAGCAGGGGGAGTGGGAGAGGGAGAAGCAGGCTTCCCGACGAGCAGGGAGCCCGGTGTGGGACTCGATCCCAGGACCCTGGGATCATGACCTGAGCCGAAGGCAGACGCTTAACGACTGAGCCACCCAGGCCCCCTTGCTATTTGTTTTCTATTTATTCCATCTATTTTGAGTTTTCCTTTCCCTCTTTTTCTACCTTATTTTTGATTAACTAAGCACTTAATTTTTTTTCTATTTTGTCTCCTTTATTGGTTGACTTACAGCTATAACTCTTTGTCTAATTATTCTAATGGTTTCTTTATAAATTATAGAACACATATTTAATCATGATCTACTTTCAAGTGATATTATATTATCTCACATGTGGTAAAAGTCCTTATAATAGTAAAGTCCAGGTCCTTTGGACTTTCAACTCTACCTGCTTGGCTCAGGCTATGTGCTGGTCTCTGCCTAGGTCCCTCTGTTTGGGTCATGACATAGAGACTCTCTCAAGGCAGTAACTGGGGCATTTATAAGGCTCTAAGGCTCTACTCATTTGTTCTTCCTCTTTCAGGGATCACTGTCCTTTATTCTCTGATGTACTGAATCTTGAAAACCATTGCTTCAGATATGTTGCTTTCTTGTTTGCTCTTTTTGTTTGTTCGTTTGTTTCAGGCAGGAGGATGAATTTGGTTCCTCTTACTCCATCTTGGGCAGAAGAAGAAATTCCTTACTGTTATTTTAATGTGGATTCTGTAAACTTCATATTAGGGTCAAAGCACTAATCCCTTTTTTTTTTTTTTTAAAGATTTTATTTATTTATTTGCTAGAGAGAGAGAGCATAGGTGAGAGAGAGTGAGCAAGAGTACAAGCAGGGAGAGCTGCAGGCAGAGGGAGAAGCAGGCTCCCTGCTGAGCAAGGAGCCCGATGCGGGACTCGACCCCAGGACTCTGGGATCATGACCTGAGCTGAAGGCAGCCGCTTAACTGACTGAGCCACCCAGGTGTCCCCAGAGCACTAATCCTTTTAATACAGTCTCTGTTGTGGATCATAGAGAATGATCATAGAGAATCAAAGCATCCAGGCTATGTGACATGTATTAGGTCTTTCCTTTCAAAAAGATCCAGCCCACATGCTGGAACTTCATGGCATGGCAGATGTTTGTGTGTGATGGTAGAACCCATTCTCCAGAAAGAGGAGGTGATTTGTGCAGAGGACTTTTGTTACATGTATATTTTTTCTCCATCTCACTTATATCTCTATGAATGAGACTAAATCTAGGACCATGAAATCCCCATTTCACATTTATCAAATAAACAACTCTACACCAAAGGCAAAGATAATTGGAGAGAAGAAAGGGCATCACATGCTGAAAGATTCACATAGTCTCAGATTCAGGAGGGTCCTCAAGAATAGCCCCCTTCCTCTAGGAAAATAAGATACCATTATCTTCCTTTTATATATTCTGGCAACTCTGAATATTATGGACTTACCCAGGGTCTTGTAAAGAGTAACCTCAGTTCTCTCTCCAAGTGTAACAGACACTTGCTTTTGCAATGATTCTGTCTGCAGTATTCCTCTCTCGCTCATTTTACTGTCTCTGGGGTGATTTCCTTCCCCCTAGCTTTGCCTGTCTTCTGATTAGCTGATGACATGTCCCCTAACGGCTTTCAGCATATTCCGCCTTTCTGGGTGAGGGCAAAACATACTTCCCTCTGAAGTTTCTCTGGGAAAGTTTTAGAGCTATACAATTAAAGTTTCCTCGTTCATTTCCGTCCCCTTATGGTCCTGGCCTCTGACAGCGGATGGATGGCTGTATCATAACACTCCCTCCACATCATTTGTCACGTCTTGGCACTGTGACAACAGCTTCTCTGTTTCTAGAAGGCCAGGAGCTAGAATGTCAGGCAGGGAAACTAAATAACTTTTCACCCTTAGGACATAGTTCCTTCTTCAGAGAGCTGCGGGCCACTGAGAGCTGGTGTGAGGCCGTTGAGCTATTGAAGCATGGAGCATTTCTACCACCCTGGAACACGACTGTGAAGACTTTATTCTTACCATGCCTGGTCCCAGAAAATTGATTTGGAAAAATGACCTGAAAGCTTTGCAGACAGTGGGATCTGTCCTCTTCCCTAAAGCAATGAGCTACAGTGCTCTGGCATCTTTCAGCAAGGTGCTGTCTGCTAATGGGGAATTATGTAGAGCCAAGAGCAACTGTCATTAACAGGGCAGAGAGTTTGGTTTGGAGAATAATAATAACCATAATGTTAACAGCAAACATCTTTATAGGGATTGCTCTGAGCCAGGCACTATTCTAGGTCCCATAGGTATATTAGCTTATTGAATCTTTGCAACAACCATTCCAGGTAGGTACCATTACCATCTACATTACAAATGAGAGAGCTTAGTGACTTATTCCAAGTCACTTAGCTAACAGGTGGCAGAACCTGGATTCAGATGCTGGCATTCTGACTCCAGAGCCTGTGCTCTTAATCTCAATACCATACTGCCTCTGATTAAGGATATAAAATTCCTCTTCCTTATCAAATCACAGCATGGAGAGAAATGAGGTTTTAGATAAGAAAAGGTGGACTTCAGTAGCAGAATAAAGAAGAGATATACCTTTGTCCATAGAATGAAATGGCTGTTTAGTAGGTGGTGCAGGCTTGGTCCTACAGGGATTTCTGTAGACTTCTCTATTTTTCTACGCTTACTTGATTTAGATTCACCGTGTGACTAGTTCTGGCCAATGAAATGTGGGCAGAAGTAATATGGACTAAGGTGGTTAAGTAATCCTGTGATTTCCTCTACTCCCTTCCCCCTATCTGCTGGCTTGTGAACAACCTTGAAGGGCAACCTCAACTCTGTAATAAGGTAGAACCACAGGAGAGGAGCAGCCCGGATCCCTGAACCGCTCCTTGGAAGAAAGCTGCTGAGGAGAACTACCAACCCACGTGGAACTTGGAGCGAGTGAGAAATAAACTGATACTGTGTTGTTAAGCCATTGAGATTTCAGAGATTGTTTCTTCTCCTAACAAAGATAAACCAATCCTGATTAATACATAGACTTGCATGTCCCAGGTGCCTTGTGGCCTTTTCTGCTCGAAGGCCCTTTCTCTTCAGATCTTGAGAGACACTGTGAGCAGCTAGGGAGGAGAGATTTTCTGCCAGGAACAGTTCAGTCTTTCCCCAGCTTTTGTTATCCGCTCTACAGCACATACCAGAGACAGGGGAGAGGTCTTAGTTTTCTAATATACAAAATGGGTGGAGGGCTCTGTGTTATCTCTAAGGGCTCTTGAACCTATATAAGTCAGTGATTTATGGTCCTGTATCACGATTATAATATGAATTTTTTTTTGTCTGCTTGGAATTTCAGCTAATGCCCCAAATCCAATAAAAAGGTATGCCAAGTACCCTCACAATTTAAATGATAGGCTGGCCATCTATAAAGGGCTTTAAAAAGAGGTGACCCCAGGGCACCTGGGTGGCTCAGTCGTTAAGCGGCTGCCTTCAGCTCAGGTCATGGTCGAGTCCTGGGATCGAGTCCCACATTGGGCTCCTTGCTCAGCGGGAAGCCTGCTTCTCCCTCTCCCACTCCCCCTGCTTGTGTTCCTGCTCTCGCTGTCTCTGTCTCTCTCAAATAAATAAATAAAATCTTAAAAAAAAAAAAAAAAAGAGGTGACCCCAAACTCTTCTGTCAGCATTAGCGCATCACCCATCTCCGGGGTATAAAAGAAAAGAGGTGGAAGATAGGAGGACAGGACATGGTGCCTTTGGGGAAAGTTGTCGATACATGGTGATTTGTTCTCCATATATCCCAAGTAGGGAGGAGTGGTGGAGGCTTCTCTAGTCAAGGGGGCTGCTCAGGGAGCTTTGCCTGTGTTCTCCAGCTTTTGATGGACCCAGCAAATGGACTCTTGGTTAGCTTGGGCAGAGACAGCAGAGAGGAAAGAATCAGAATTGCTTTGGGAATAGCCTGCCCTTCCAGGGTGTGACAAGGCCTATGAAGTGAACTTCCTGCAGAATAGAGGAAGTTCTGAGAAGGAGGTCTGCACAGGGTCCAGCTGCCCAAAGGGACCCCATGGAGAAATGAGGGGACCTAGGAGTGGGGTAGACTACAAGATGCTGATGGCTGAGGGAGTGCTGAGGGTCACAGGAAGCATTGTTTTTGCAAGAGATTGCAAGATTGGGGTCTCCAGTAAAGCACTCCATGAATAAAATAGTTAGCTTTGGATGATATTCCCTGCATTCCAAGAGCACTGATGCTGGACTATATCTGCACCATTCCAGGAAGACCTTTCCTGCCCCTTTCTTTCCCTCTGTCTCCCTTGTACTTACTCCTGTGGGGCCACACGTAAGCACTGTAGAGTGTGTATGTGTGTGTTGGGGGGGGTGCGGGGCAAAAGGAAAGAGCCAAGAAGCTGACTTCTCCCCCAGCCCTCCAGGGCCACCATTAAATTGGAGGAGATTTTAGAATTTTAATATTACATAGGACTGGCTTCCTTAATGTGCTCCACAAAGGAGGTTATTTGCTTTTTATCTGAGCATTAACAGAAAATGTTATGAGACTTGTTGGCTATTCATTCAGGAGCAGGGAGGCATGATCCCACAGAACAGGTTGAAAGGGGGCAGCTGTGACAGAGAAGTCAGGTCCTGTTGCTTGTGCCCTGTTGAGTCTGGTTCATTCATTAATCAGTCAAATGTACATAGTGTCTCTCTTTCTGAAATATATCCATTTGCATTATCTTTTTGATACCTACCTGTCTATCGCCTGGCTGGGTGCACATAATTTGTACATAACCCATTTGTGCTCAGGTATCACTTCTGTGATATTTCCCTTGCTGGGCCTCAGATGTGGGCACTGCTATATGGGGACTGGTTCCTTGCAGCCTCCGGTGCTGACTGCTGCTGCTCTCATATTTGGACACTCCAGGCCATGAGCAATTCCAGGAGACACCTGGGAAGGCTTCTGAGCACCTTGGAAGCTTGCCCCACATGACTTCCCTGGTGTCTAGAGAAGCGAGAGTATTGTGCACGCAGATGGTCAGAACGGTTCAGGGCAGAGGGACACTTGCATTGATGGGACTCTCCCTAACCCTTATCATCTGCCTCCCACTGCTTCCCACTCATGACCCTCCTTTCTCTACACAAAGCCAGCCTTTTCATGATTCCCGATAATATCCTGCATTTGCCCACCTCTGAGGCTTTTCTCAAGTTCGACTCTGTGTCTTAAATGTCCTCCTTCTATCTTCATTGTCCATGTCTTGACTTTCTCCCAAGTCATGTCAAATTCCTGTATCACCCCCACAGTCCCAGCAAGCCTTTTCTGGTGCCTCATAGGAGAGTTGCTTCTGTCTTTAGTCCTACAGTACGTTGTTATGTCTCCGTGTAGTCCCCATGGTCATGGTGGCCAGATCATGACATTTGTGATGGTTTTGTCTCTCTTACTAGTTTATGAGTTCTCAGAATACAGAAACGTGGCTCCACTCCTTTCTGTATCATCCCTGGAATCCTGTGGGTACTCACTGAATATCTGTTAAATGGAATTAAATGGCAAATTACCTGTTGTGGGTGAATGTAAAGGATGTATGATCTGGCATGTCAAAAATATCTTTAAAAAATGTGGGGCTCGAGCCCTAGCTCATGTTAAAGTGCACTGGAGTGTTTCATGACCTGAGTGGTCTATAGAAAATCCAGGTGTTCCATTCTTTTAATTCATATTCGTGCCCTGTGGCTCCTCTGTGAACCCGGAGGGGCAAATATGTGCATCCTGATTGGAAAAAGAATGGGTAAGTTGTTGATCTGGTTAATATCCTCCACAGCCACTCTTTTGCCAGGTAAAGAAAAAGTGAATTAATTGGGGAAATACAGGCCAGGTTAGGGAGGGTAGGGCCAGGTATTATAATTCTGGATTAGGGAGGGCTCCCAGTATCACAGAGGGGAGATTTATGTAGTCTGTGCAGGCCTGGGGCCATTAAGAAGTGGTTCTCAGAAGGCTAGATGGTTTTTTTTTTTTTGCCCTAATTTATTTTTTTTCTTTTTTTCCCCCTTTTTTATTGTTATGTTAATCACCATACATTACATCATTAGTTTTTGATGTAGTGTTCCATGATTCATTGTTTGTGCATAACACCCAGTGATCCATGCAGAACGTGCCCTCTTTAATACCCATCACCAGGCTAACCCATCCTCCCACCCCCCTCCCCTCTAGAACCCTCAGTTTGTTTTTAATCTCAGGATGGGTTTTAATTCATACACAAATACGGCAGCTTAAGAATGAATCAGGGAACGGTTTTGAGCCAAGTAGTATTTAGGATGACCTAAATGTCAAGGATGATGGTTTTCCCTTTTGCTGGGGATATGGGAGGCCGGGTGGATCTCCTGTTCAGTACAGAGGGGTAATAGGTGTGAAGACATTGGCATCCATATGACATTCGCTCCCAGTTGTCCTCGGTCCTCTCTTTGAGGGTGGGCAAAGCACTGCAGGCAGAGGGCTGGCGATCTGCCAGCGTGCATGGCTTCTGTTTTAACAGGGTCAAGCTCTGCTATTTTGCTCGCCTACTGCTCCTGATCATTTTTCTCTTCTGCCTTTTATTTTTCCCCCAGACCTTTTGGTACCCAATGATTTTTGATTAATTTATTTACCATCGTTGGGTGATTGATGCTGTTTGGTGCTGGTACTTTGTAACTTTCCAATTCTTCTGGTTGTCAATGTGACAGCCTCTTGATGATTAATTAGACCCCGTCCCTTGCTCTTTTCATTCTCCCTGTGCGCCAAGGCTCTTGGTTTTTAGCAAATATAAATATTTCTAAATGCAGATTTAATGATTGAGAACACCCAACAAAATCCAGAAAGATCTATGATCCTTTCATTCTTCTTTACTTTCCTACTGAAATATAATACATTGTGTTTTTTCTCTCCCTGTTCTTTAAGTTTTGGGAATCCTCTTGCCTTTTTTGGGAATTCTCAAAGCTATTTTCCTGCTCTTCTGGTGTCTCCATCTATTACTTTCTCATCTTTTGTCCATCTCAGTTTAGGTGAACTTGCTTTCTTCTACATAATACATAAGCTTGGGATGGTAGGAAGAAAGGAAACTGATATTTGTTAAATCCCTATTGTTTTCCTCGAACTACGAGAGACACTTTTCTATCAGGTTCATAAAATATTTATTGAGCACTTATTATGGGCCAGAAACCCCCCTAGAACCTCCATACAAGATAGTCATCTTTATTTCTATTTTATAGACAGGAAGCTGAGGCTTTGGGACAACAATCAAGGTGCTTTAAGTCATAGGAAATGGCAGAGCAGAGATTTGAACGCAATCTTTCTGACTTTATTAACTTGTATTATTTTCTATGACACTATTCTGGATAGATAAAGAATTCCTAGAGCCCCAGAATTTAGAAGAGACCATAAACTTTATCTATACATGTGGTTCTCAAACTTAGGTAATTAGAACCCTGCTTGATCAGCTACATAAAAATCCCTTGGAATGCTTTTTAAAATACAGATTTCTGGGCTTTTCCATAATTGTTGAAGAAGTCTGGATTGGCCCAGAACTGTGTATTTTTAAAACACTGTCTACATTATTCTGAATCTTAGCCAGGTTAATGAGCTGGTGCTATCAGCTAACTATTTACATAGTGCAGGACTTTTCTTGACATTCTTCACTGAGAGATGAGCATCCAGCCTTTGGGCAGGGCTCACTGTCCATGTGGTAGCTTCCATTAGTGAGCAGCCCTCAGTACTTCTGGAACATTCTTCTTCATGTTCTCTGTCACCAGTTCTTCTGTCACCACAGTCTGTGATCCTTGCAATATAAATGATAGGGACTGGTTATTAAGAGCGCACTGTGTGCTAAGTGCTTTAGCTCTCTTAGGCACTCAACTCTGTGAGGTTGGCATTCTTCCTACATTGCAGAGGAGACCATTTCGTTCTGGAGGTACAAATAATATGTTTATCTATTGTCATCATCTCTCCAGATATTTGCAGATAACATCCTTCCCAATCTCCCCATACTTTCATAATTTAATATGATAAGAAATTTAACTGGGTACTGACTTTTTCCAAGGCAAGTTGCTAATGTTGCAAATATGAGGAAGGTCTTTTACCTTGAGGTTCTACAGTCCAGTGGGAAAGACCAGCATGGACTCTAATGTAGTTTTGTGTGTGAACCTTGCTTCTCTAAGTGGACAAAGGGTCCTTGAGGGCAGAGCCTGTATTCTTCCCTTTTCTTCCCTACAGTTGGAGGGTTGAATTTGTGATGGGGAATCAATAGAGATACATTGTCATGGATTGATTGAGACTCTTTTTTTTTTTTTCTTTCTTTTTTCTCTCCATGTTTCCTGAGTGAGTCAAGTGATTGGGCAGGGAGGAGGGTATGAGGCTGTCTTGAATTTCTGAAACATATGCCTTTGAGGTGGTTCATGAATTTCTTTGGAGTCCACACATCTGTGGATGTGGGGAATGTCTCCCTTGGAGAAAATAGCTGTGATGGTTAATTTTTAAACTTAACTGGGCTGAGGGGATGCTCAGATACCTGGTAAAACATTATTCCGGGTGTGTCTGTGAGGATGTTTCCAGAAGAGATTAGCATTTGAAACAGTAGACTGAGTAAAGGAGACCCACCCTCACCGGTATGGATGGGCATCATCCAATCCACTGGGAGCCCAAATGGAACAACAAGAAGGAAGAAGGACAGATCTGCTTTCTTTTCTTAAGCTGGGACATCCATCTTCTCTTGCTTTCAGTGTCGGAGCTCCTGGTTCTCTGGCCTTCAGACTCTGGAAGTTAACACTAGTGGCCCCTCTTCTGCCTCCTTTGCAAAGCACCCTCCCCCCACTTTTTCATGCCATCAGACTTGGATTGAATTATACCACTGGCTTTTTTGTCTCCCCAGCTTGCAGATGCCATATCATGCATTTCTCAACCTTCATAATCACGTGAGCCAATTCCTGTAATAAATCTCCTCTTATGCATCTATATGTTTCCTATTGGTTCTGTTTCTCTAGAGAATTCTAATACAATACCTGCCCACAGTGTCCTAGCCCAGTAGATTAAAATACAGGGTTTATAACCAAGACCATGTGGGCATCCTATCTACATTGTTGACTTTCTCCATGATCTTGGATCTAGCCTTACTCCATGCCTTGACTTTTTCCATCTGTCAAATGGGAATACCAATTCCTTATTAGTTCTCAAGGATATCTAGAAGGAAAATATTAGTTATTATTAATGTACTTCAAACTTCGTGGTGACACTAGCTGCATAAATATAGATCTTTCTTGTTTTAAACAAGTGATGCTAAACAAAACCAAAGAATATTAAATTATGAATTACAGAAGAGATAAATTATGGAGGTAGTTATTATTTAAATTGCAGAAATATTTCTCATTTTCAGCCCAGGGTTCCTTTACAAAGCAATCTGTCTTGTGCTTTTAAAAAAGTAATTCAATTTACCAAAATTTGATTTGCATGCAACTTTTTAGAAACATTTATCATGTAAAGTGAGACATCATCTGACTAAATTAGAGAATTTACCAATATGTTTTGGCTTAAGATGAATATCACTTCCTCCAAGGATGGGAATATTGGCAAATTGAATTTCACTTCTCCGCTTCTCAAAGTGAGACTATCCAAGTCCAGTTTTGAAGCATCTGGTCTGAGAATTAGTAGTCATGGTGGACATACTTGGATTCATGCTCTAGATCTGTCAATACATCACACATGTCTCAAGGAGGTCAGCCTCTCGAGGCCTCAGTTTGCTCATCTGGAAAATGAGATTGTTGGAGTTGATGGTCCCTTCCAGCTTTTGGGCTCATTGGTAGTGCTCAGCACTCACTGACAGTGCACAGAGGGCAGCCCCTGGCATACTCTCAATGTGTAATAAATATTTCATCAATGGATGAAGTCTTGGCTTTCACTTCCTTCCAAGCCAATTCCAAAAATTCCAAAGTGGATTATAAAAACAAAATCAGTTCAGGAAACCCCTTTCCTTACTCGTCACTGACTTGACTTCCCTCTAGCGTTTTTCACATCTTTAAGCCTGGTGAGAAAAAGACATCAGCTCTGTGTGAGGATCGGGATTTGCATTTCCAGTTGGTAAATTGCAGATGACAGTTGCAAGCCTGGAGAGACCCTGAGACAAGGTGGCCCCTCGCCTCGTCTCGCACGACAGCCCTGCACCTGCCTTGGCATTCGCTGCTTGTGTCCTCCCGGCGGCCTGGCCCGTCTGCGCCTTCCTCCAAGCTGTGCATCATCAGAGGTGCCGAGGCTTCTCCAGCTTCGTGGTCCCGGCAGAGGTGTTGTTTCTTCTAAAAGTGGAGGGGAGAGAGAGTTGCTAAGGAACACCATTAATATGCTGACGGCACTGCACTCGCCCAGAGTTTTGGCCTCGGACGTTTGACTCTAATCAGGAAATCATTTTTAGGAGGATTTGTCAGTGTAAGAAAACAAGCTCCTGAACTAAATTAGGATCTGGATGATTTTTTTCCTCCTCTTCCAATCTGCGGTGCGAGGCAGATTGCTGAGCCCTCACGGTTTGTGTGTGGTGAATTTGTTTCTGTTGCACATTTGAATCTGGAGCTCCCAAAGGCGTCTGTGTTTCTAAGGACTGCGTTTTGGAGTGGTCCCCTCGGAGGTTTGGGGCTCGTCTCTCCTTGTCTCACACTGGTTGGCTTTCTTGGCAAGGTGGCCAGCTTGAGGACTCTTTAATCTGATTGTCTTTTTCTTTTCTGTTTTTTCCTCCCTGTAATGAATTCACCGCGTGTCTCTGGGAAATTAAGGTAATCCATTATACTCTTGTCTGCCCATGGTTGCTGCAGGGATAATAGTGTTTAACCCAGCTTCGCAGTATCCTGAGTGGCCTGTCAGGGTCTCTTCTTTAGAAGGACAACTTGAAAACATTTTAATAAATGCTCCTTAAGTGTATGCTTTAAAAATACATGGGGCCAAATGGCAAACGGCTCAGTAATAACTAGTCCAGCAAACAAGACTAGCCATTCATCACTCTCTCTGTTACTTCTGTTTGTCTCCTCTTCCTCTCTCCACATACTTCCATTTCTCTGGGGGTATGCTGTCTCTGTTCGGGGTTAGGATCTTTGGGGGAACCTAGGGTTTTGGTGGTTACAGACCAGTGCCTGCTGCCCGTGCAAATCCAGCCATCTCCTACCTGGGAGAGCAGTCGAGTTTCTCCCCCTGCAGTGCTCCTCCGTGCTCCTCCGTGCTCCCAAGAGATGTGCCTGAAGACAGAGAGGTGAGTGCCCAGCTCGGGTACTGCAGAGAGGACTGGGTGGCCTGGCCTCAGGTCCCATTTCTGATGCAGTCAGGGACCAAATCACACTTAGGATGTCATGGCCTGGCCTGGGCCTGTCAGGCTGATTTCCTCCTGCACTCCAGTGGAAATGTGTGTTCCTGCAAACCACAGATCTGAGGCCTGGGGGCCATTCTTGGAGAGCAGGGTAGAAAGTGCCTTTTAACTTCATCTTCTTATCTGTTATCTTCTTATCTTCTCCAAAGATAAAGGTGGCCACAGACAGGACATGGAGTGGGGAAGTGCCCATTGGTGCCGTGTGAGCCTATCCTGAAGATCAGAAGACAGAGTCAAGGCTGAGCCCTTTTATGTTTGCAGGGCTGGCTTCGTGAGGGGACAGGGCAGCTAGCTGTGCCCAGAGGCTTTAGATGTCTCTCCCATGTGCACTCAGAGTATCCGATATTCAACTGTTAAAGAGTTCCATTCCTTGGGTGTGGGTGCTGCTTGGGAATTCTCAGAAATGACATGATGTTAGCTCTGAGAGGAATATTCCTCTGGTGCTTCCTGCGGATGCCATGTGCTCTTCAGTGGAGGGTCCTGTGCTGATAAATGCCTCTCAACCTCTCAGACAGAGATGTCCTAGATAAAAAGACTTTATCTATAAGAGGACCTGATGACCCAGATGAGCATCCAGGTAAATCTGAATGTTCTCATTTCTTCAGCTCATAAGAGACATGTTAAATGCATTGGGAAAAGAGGAGTTTAGAGGAGTTCTCCATGAAACAGTATGTGATGCAGGAACTGCCCTTGTTCAATCTCAAAACAGTCCCTTGGGCAGGATCGACCAGCAGGTCAAGCCTGACCCTCTCAGGAAACACAGTCCTTGGCTTTTTACTCTCTGAGCTCCTGGGACGTGTGCTCCGGAGATTCCATCAGCAGCCGAGTTCTGTAACCAGGCTTCCAAGCCGTTCGATGAGGGCTTCTCTCATCTCCTCAGTGAGATTAGGAGACTCAAGCTTGAATTTCTCAGTCCTGGAGTAGACCACAGAGGTGATCATGCTCAGTGGATTCCATGTGTGTGTATGTGTGTATTTAAGCAACATTACCTCCTGCCCTCACCAAATAATATGAGGCATTCCAAAATACTAAACAGGTACGGGGAGGGGGGACATTCTCACTGAAGTGGGCAGGGGGTAGGGATTAGAATATCATCTACTTGTCCCTTCCCTGGCCCCATCTCCCATGTGGACCCTGCCCCTCAGTGGCTCCCAGGGTACTTCTGTGGAATCCAGAGCTGTAACCATCATGCTTGACCCTTGCATTTACAGATGAAGTCACTGAAGCTCAGAGAGATAGCTTAGCCTTGCGTTGCACCGTGCATATAGGAAATGTCCAACATATAAACCAAACACACGAAAATTCTTCCTATGCTGAGGAAGAGTTAAACTAAAACAGCCAGAAAAGTGCTGTGTGCTTTTGTCTTCTGTGGGAAGGAAGACGACTTTTGCTCTCCCCTCTGTTTTTCCTGCTTTTATGAGCCAGTCTGTTTCCTTCTGGGCCCTCACTGCTGTGTACACGGCTAGCAGGGGCTGGGATGAGCGCACAGGAAGGGACTCTCCTTGTGTGCTAATGCAAGAAGGAATGTGGCATCGATCTATCTGCAATTATAAGCTCAATGTGTTTCCCTTGAATTTTTAGAAAAACCAGAGGTACTTTGCAAGTGCAATAGAGCTTCCAATTAGGCAGTTAAGTTCCCCATTTCTATTTCCCTAATGACTTGACTTGCTCTCTTGCTTTATGAAATGAAAATAGCTTTATTTGGGCATGAGGATGCAGCTGATCACATGCTTACTATGCTTTTGCAACAAGTTCCTGCCTGTTCCTGGCATATGCAATGGGCAGAATAATACATTTCTGTGCTGCTTTCTGTGATGTATAGTGGTCATTTGCTATCATCCCAAACCTATGGTAACTGAGGGTGGTGCAGTTTGATGTCCAGAAGGCTGGTGTTCTCGCCTCCAGAGGAAAAGTGCCCTTGAGGGCAGGGCACTGCCCCAGGGCCCTGTTTGTTGGGGGGTGTGGAGCTGTGGACTTCAAGTGCTGAGTGGTGGAAAGCGGTGGTGGGGCAGGTAGAAATCATGCAGCAGAGTTGAAGCAGAGACAACGGAGGGCAAAGAAAAGGCACCGGAAGGACATCAGGTGAGTTTTAAGAAAGAAATGGTAGGGATGAAGAATTCAGCTCTGTGAAGATGAAGGGTGGGGGTTTGGTAGTTGCTTCTTCACTTGAAAATAAGACTTGAAAATAAAAGATGTGTCCTCCTCCAACTTTATCTGGTTGAATATTGCACAGAGCCAGACCCCAGGCTCCAGAAAGCCAAAGGATATGCCTTCTCTATCTTTCCAGTTTATAGAAAACATTGCCTCAATCATGGATGGCCCTGAGAGTTGTTCAGATATCTGAGCAGCACCTTTGAAAACCACTTCAGAACATTCTTGATGTTCTCTGTCCCCGCTCTTACCCTTTTTCTGAGCCTAGAAGCCTTCTGAGGGTCTCCGGCTGGTGCTCTGCAGACCCATTAATGCTCTCAGCCTGTACCCTGCTCCTAGCACTGTCTCCCAGCTCATGTATAAGACCATTCCTTTTCTTCCCTGGCCCCCATGGTGAATAGCTGGGCACAGGTGGTATTCCCAGAAGGTGTGTCAGCTGACTCAAAGGAAGTGGGACTGCAGCACAGCCAATTTTGGCATCCTAGTTGGCAGTAGTAGGGAGGGAATGCCCTTGGGTTTCCCATTGCTCCTCCTGGGTGGGTTTTTCATGTGGCTTGTTAGAGGCAGAGCCCTCCGTGGAGAAGACCACAACCATGGCTCGGTTGTCTGGAGTGCTTTGCAAAGCGGAGTGTAATCTGTCTCTGAGTGGTCTGGGGTTGCTCTTGGCTTTCTTGTCTAAATTGCCCTTGATCAGAGCTGAGATTATAGAGGAACTTGGTCATTGCTTCAAGGCAGCCGTGGCTAAAAAATAGAAAAAGGAAAGAAGATCTCACATGGGTCGGCTCCTCTTTGTTTCTGGGAACGCTCTGGGCCTTCCTTAAAGTGCATCACCTGCATAGCAGTGTTGGCTGGTCTGCTGATGGGAAGACCTGCTTTCCAAGTCTGAAGGAGACCCTGAGGTCATTGTGTCCATTCCCCTGCCTTCAGGTAGGATTAGAGATAAACCCTGCCAGAGGATAATCTCTTCTACTTGTAAAAGCTTCCAGAGCAGACCTGAATCTCTCTCTAGACCATTCATGGCAACTTTTAACAACCTTCACCATCAGGAAACTCTATCCTAAATCCCTTATGCTGTGGATTAAGTTTCTTTCCTTGTTCCATCCTCAGTAGCCACTGCCGAGACTTTGCTGGCACTGCCTGAGAGCTCTTCTGATACCTGAAGATTGTGTTAAATCCGGCTGCCTGTCCTCCCCTGATGAATAATCCCAGCCTCTTATTCTCCTGGCCCTGCTGCCCGACCTGCTCCTCACCTTTGAGGTTGCCCTCTGACCTCTCTCTGAGTGCCAGTGTCCCTGGTGGGAGCCCAGAACCAGACTCAGGAGTACAGTGTGTTTCTGACCCATCTTAGGTCTGCGAGAGTCTGTCTTGAACCCACGGCATGAACATTACCTTCTTGCTCGGGCACCTGCGTGGGGCTTATGGGTTGGTGACACTCTTACTCACAGGCTTACAGTCACCTTTCAACCTACTAGCATATCAGATCATTTTCCTTTACTCCCTTGGATGTTAAGGGCAAGATAAATCACCCCCACCAGCAGTGTCACTGTATCATTTTATCTGCACCAACACTGACCGCTACTACCACCGGAAAACAAGGGGAAGGGAGAATGGGGTCAATTCTGAGTGCCTGTGGCTCTTCTAGAAGGTTTTGACAAAAGCATGGAGCAGAGATGGTTAGTTGGTTGGATGGGGGTCCTCACACTGCTCTAATAACAACCAGCTTTCTTGGTCTGATGGCTTTCCTCCCGCTCCTTCTCAGCACCGTCTCTTCTGGTCTCCACTGCTCCCTACCACCCCACCCAGCACACTTACCCCATGACTATCCCATGCCAGGCTAACTCCAAGCCACCAAGCAGGTCCCAGAGTCTGCAGAGCCAGAACGTGCTCACTGTGCACTGGGTGGAGACCCAGATGGGTGAGGCGGCCCCTTCCTCAAGGGGGTGAGGATGAGGCAGGGACTTGAGACACAGGCCTGGCAAACTACCAACAGTGTGTGGGATTTGGCTTGTTGTTCACAACAGGAGAGAGATGTCAAAAGGCAGCCCTCTGAAGAGGGCCACATGTGTTAGATAGGCGTTCTGTGCAGAGGACCTCGGGCCAGCAGTCAGAGAGGTTTCCTGGAGGAGGTGGGGTTGGATGGGAGCTGGCCCTCAGGACGCAGGTGTTGGCTGGGCTTAGAGTGTCCCCTCCAGATTCTGTAAGAGAAGTCTGTGAGAGCTGGGAGGTGCTTGGTTGGCTCATGACTGTTGTTCTCCTCCCCCACCTTCAATCCTTCCAACTCTTTCCATCTCTAGTTGCCAGAAGAGAGAACTTTCCTCCTTTCATTCCATTCCTAAGTGAAAAAATACTTAATGAGCATCCTCTAATTGCTGGAACTATTCCAGGCCAGAGGCAGCCGATAACATGCTGCAAGACCATGACTGGTTCTGGTGTGTGGGTTCTGATTCCCTTGGTCCCTGGGCTGGACAGACATGGCATGGGCTGGTCAGGCTCCTGGGTCTGGGTCACCTCCAGTTGCTGAGTAATTCTGTTGATTTCTGACTTTTTGCTGTGCATTATTCTCATTTTCCACATCTACTTTGTGTGGTTGGGGGCACTGTCCTGGGCCTTGGGATGCAGAGATAACAAGGCAGGTAAAGTTCTACTCTAGTGGGTGAGGCAGGCAGCATTCTAAGATGGCCATCAAGATTCCCACCCCTGGTGTATGTGCCCTGTGTAATCCTGTCCCCTTGAGTGTGGATGTGGACTGTGAATATGATGGGACCTTCAATTTCATGATGAGGTGGTGTTATATGGCACAGTTGATTTTAAAAGTGATTGTTCTGAGTGTGCCTGACATAATCAGGTAATCCCTCCAAAGGGACTTGGCTCTTCCTAGTGGGAGAGATTCACAGTGTGTTGGGTCCTGGATGTGAGGAAGATTCTTTGTTTCTGGCTTTGAAGTTGGAAGGGCCACATGACAAGGAAGGTGGGCGGCCCCTAGGAGCTATGGGAGCCCCCGGCCTGACAGCCTGCCAGGAAATGGCAACCCTCATCCCACACCTGCAGGGAGCTGAATCCTGCCACCACCACAGGACCCTGGAAGAGGACCTCAAGCTCCAGATGAGGATGCAGCCCAGCCGACACATCTTGTGAGACCCGTCTAGAGAGCTCAGTCACTTATGATGCACAGAATAGGCAGCTAACGAATGGGTGCTATTGTAAGGTGAGTTTGTGGTGATTTGAGATGCAGCGATAGAAACTGAACATGAAAGATTCAGATGGTGGTAAGGATTATGTAGAAGTAGACTAAAACCCAGGAACGTAATGGAGAGAGGTTGCTGCAGGTAGCCAAGGAGACATCACCTTTGCTGAGGTAACATTTAAGCGGAATGACAAGAAGGACCAACCTGGGGAAGAGCAGGGGACAGAGCCATCCAGATGGAGGGAACAGCTAGGGCAAAGTCTTTGGGGCTACAGCAAGCCTGTGGTGGTTTTCAGGTATGAAAAACGGGATGTGTGGCTGGATGCAGTCTACAGAGGCAGATACCAAATCATCCAGGGCTTTTGGAGATTGAACATGGCATTTGGATTTTATTTTCAGTGTGAGGGAAGCCAAGGAGGGTTTTAAGCAGAGAAGTGACATCTACACTGAAAAAAAAATTTCTTTCTTTTTTATTAAAGATTATTTATTTTAGAGAGAGAACATGATCAAGTGATCGTGAGTGGGGGGAGGGGCAGAGGGAGAAGGAGAGAGAATCCTAAGGAGACTCTGCTGAGCGTGGAGCCCGACTTGGGGCTTGATCCCAAGACCCTGAGATCATGACCTGAGCTGAAACCAGGAGTTGGATACTCAACTGACTGAGCCACCCATGCACCCCTCTTTATTTTTTATTTTTTAATCAATTAATTAATTAATTAAAAGATTTTATTTATTTGAGCAGAGAAAGAGAGAGATAGCAAGAGAGACAGCAAGAGGGAGCACGAGCAGGGGGGAGAGGGAGAAGCAGCTTCCCTGCTGAGCCAGGAGCCCAACGTGGTGCTTGATCCCAGGACCCCGGGATCATGACCTGAGCTAAAGGCAGACACTTAACCGACTGAGCCACCCAGGTGCCCCTATTTCTTTTTTAAACTCATTCCTGTTCTTCTGTCCTTACATGAGGAGGCTGAGGGCTGTTGGGGGCTGAGCACATGAATGAGCATCTGGGGTCCGGATAAATGTAAGGCAAAAGAGGGGGAACACCCACAGGGCCCAGCTCCCTGGGGCTGCAGTGGCTCCCTCCCTGAGGCTGGCTGCTCCGTGGGACACAGTCCCGGGGAGGCCAGCCCCTGGGCATGGGGCATCCTGGTCACACATGGCTGGTGCCCCGCCATTGGCACCACAGTTTTCTCCCTCCCTAGAGAGACTGGAGTGTGGAAGTCACACTTTCCGTGTCCATGCTGCTGGTGCCACCCCATGCCACCTGTGCTCCGAGCACAGAGGTACCTGGTATGTGCTTGGCCATGGATGATGGCGACGTGAGGCCGAACTGACTGTGCACAGAAACTGCCATGTGTCACTTTGGGTTATTCTTTCATGCCTTTATTTACTCTGGTCATTTTATTGAGGGACTGCCCTGTGCCTTGCCTTGTTCTAGGGGCTGTGGATACCGTATCATATAGACAGACTGTACCTTTTCTTTAAGGAGCTTACATTCTTAAAGGAGAGATAACTTTTTTTTTTAAAGTATAAAAACAGTGAATCAAAGAAAACAATAACAAATGGAGGTAAGTGCTATGAAGGAAATCAACAAGGAAACTAAGTGCTTGGGCCTGGAGCCTCCCAGAAGGACTAACTCCAAGTTCTGAAGGTATAATTTAATGAACGAACAAATGCACGAATCAATAATTTTCCTGCCCCTGGATTTGCTGCATTCTGCTCTATTTCTCTTCTCTGAGTCTGTTTCTCCTGGGAGGAGGACCGTGTGTGTTGGAGGTGGGGGCAGATACTCAGGAAAGGCTTTAAGGAGAGGGGAGCAAGCTGCAATTCCTATTTTAGAGCCATCTGGCTGCAATGGGAATGGGGTGGGCCACCTGCTAGGATAGAGGCTCTTCTCATGTTAAGGGGTGTGATGGTGGGGCCTCAGTTAATGGGGAGAAAGAGGTGGATTTGAGAGACACCGTAGGAGTCCTAGAGATAAGACTTGGAGGTTTATTGGTTAAGGGAGAAGGAGGTTAAAGGTCGAGGGACAAGACACCATGTCCAGGTGTCTCTAGTTTGGACAACCGTCTGGCTGGCTGGAAATGCTAATTTATTAAAATGCAACATTAAAGATAAAGAGCAAGGAGGGGTGCGGTAAAATTTTAGTTCTGGTTAAGCTTTGTTCAAGGCCCTTGTCTGTGAGGAAGTTGACGCACCTGTGGTGTGCTCGGGCCTGAGGGCTGGGCTGGAGACGCAGGTGTGAGGGTTATGGGTGCACGTGCTGGAAGCCCAGTGGAGGGCCTGATGCCAAAGAACCAAACTTAAAGATGGGGAGAGGAAGAGAAGCTGGCAAAGGAAAAAGTTAAATATTCAGAGAGGATTAATAGAAAAGAGACCTGGCTTAGGAGGTGGGGGGTGCAGACCCGAAGCGCAGGAGGTTCCCTTTGTGGGGAGGGCCATGGAGTCTGCTGGAGGGGATCTGCCAGGTGTGTGCACGCCGGAGGAAGGTGAGGGTGCCTGTCTGGTGCTTTCTGTTTTCACTGCAGGCAGCATCTTATGAGCCCTCCCATTTTTTTAAGGGGTAAAACTCTGGCGCAGTAAGATTCTCCCAAGAAGGAGCCTGCGAAGCTGAAAGGGGTTGGAGGTGTGGGAGGGAAGGGCAGGCACCCGAAGGGGGTGTACAAGGAGGAGGACTGCCTCTTCTACCTTTTCAGCAGGAGAGAATGGGTAGAGATGATGCAGGGAGTGTGTGTGTGTGTCATATGTCTATTTGTGGTGTGTGCGTGTGGTGTATATGCATGTAAACAGGAGACTCAGGAGATCGTGTGTTGTCTGTGAAGTTGGAGGCAAGCTTCTCTGCAGACGAAGAAGGTGGTGGGAAACAGGTGGGTGAGAGGTGGGTGCTTGGAGGAGAAGGAAGGGGTGAGCTGGTAGCACTGAGGGGCCTCTGCGTTTGGGCCCCGTGAATAATTCTAGACCATGCTGGGTGGTCTGCTTGTGCCTGTTATTTGAAGTTGTTTGGATCTAAAGCTGAACAGGTTGAGAAGGTCAGAGCTTTGGACCCAGAGCATGTGCTTCTTTCTCAGCCTCCCGGAGGGGATTCAGGGGAGGTGGCAGTGGCAGAGGGTGGCCTGACTTACTGCTTTCCCGGGTGAAATTGGGGGGGGGGGGGGGCGAGGAGACCAACCCGTGAGTTTTTAAGATAAGCTTGTGTGATCTTTCTTTTTGTCTCCATTTTTGTATCTCTTGTCTCACCACCTGTCCCTTCCTCCTCCCCAAATCTCCATAAGTAAGTAATGACTGGGACGGCGTGTTCTGTTCCTAGAACTGAAGACACCTTTTGGCAGCTTTGGAAGTCTTGTGTCGTTCTTGGCTTCAGAAGCTGAGCTGTTCACCTGGGGTCTAAAACTGGGGCTCCAGACCCTGCTTCTGAGGGTTTTTGCATTATGGTGGGTGAGGAGTCAGCACTGCCATCCCCTTGTGGCTCTAGGACCCGGGCAGATGACACTGAGCTCCGGGGACCAGTGATGGGTGTGAGGGTGGGAGGAATTTTAACGGGTGGTAAGGGGCCAGATTCAGTAGAAAACACTAGATTCCGTGTTGTAGAAGTATGCTGTCTCAGGTCACGTCCCCCTGAAGCAGAGCCTGAGATGGGGAATTCTTCAGAATGTGCTCTTGGGAGCAGGGGTGCAGAGAAAGCAGAATCAGGCAGGGGAAGAAGGCTAAGGGAGGATGTGGCCTCAGCTACACACCAGCTCCCTTTGGTCCCACAGCAACCTCTGGAATGTGAATTGTACCCTAATTTATTTGGACTTGCCTTGTCTAGCCTTTCCTTTGCTAGTGGGGAGACAGTGGCCATTATTTCTCCTGATGTCCCCACTTAGACCAAGATAAGTCTAAGAGAGCACCAACAGTTTCCATTAGTATGTCCATTTACTTTGGTTCATATAGCGAAGCCATTCATTCATCCATCTATCCATTCATTCATGCATTCATTCATTCATTCTACAAATACATATTGTGACTGGCTCTTCCCCTTACCCTGACCTTTCTGGCCGTTTCAGACACATTTTCCTTAAATACTGTACTAGTCACTGATAGCCAAAGAATTATATTCTCTCAGGAGCATCAAGAAACCTCCCTTTTCTCTGAGTATCTGTTGGCCTAGCTCATTGCTGTGTTTCTTGCCATTTCCACTCTATCTAAATAAGTTTACACATCTCAGTGGGGTGGAAAAGGAAGAAAACAAGAGAGCATTGTAGCCTTAGGAGGAGGAAGAAGGAAGGACAGGGCGAGGAAGGGAAAGACCAAGGGTCCCTGGGCAGGCTTCCCAGTCCTTGCAGCTCACGGACCACTTAGATGGGAGAAGATACAGGAGAGCTTGGCTCTGTGGATGGCTCCTACCTTTCTGGTGTGGATGCTGGGGAACTCAGGGGCTGGACCACGGTCACCTTGGGAGTTTGTTGCTATGCAAGCTCCAACTTAACACTGAGAGGCTGAGGCTTTATGAACTCATCACTATACTTTGATGTCAAAGAGATGCCACTGTCACTCACTCCCCCATTGCAGCCCCATCTGCAAAATCGAAGCTTCTGGTAACTTGATCTTGAAGTCCCATTCCGGGGATAAGGGCCTCTATCTTAGTGATTCCCGGTTTAACTGGTGGAGAGCAATTAATCTAGTCCTGAGAGGACATATCTACTGGCAGGAGACGCTGTGTATGTTCATTATTTCATTTATGACTCGGATGAGGGATAATGGCATGCTGCTAGGGTTTTGGGGGGATTGAAACAAGTGTGAGAGGATCCATGATCATCTTGGAATCCAGACTTACTAATCTTGAGAGGCTGGCTGAATGGATCAAAACCCGAAAGATAAAATGCTGCATTTTTGGTTAAAAACTCAAAATTGCTCAAACACAGGGGAGATAAAGCTGGTGTATGAATAGTTCAAGTGAAAAGATGAGTTTTGGTTCAGGATATATTTATTTATAACTTCAGTAAATATTAATTGGGTGCCAGGCACTGATCCAGGAGCTGGGGACGCAGTGGTGAATAAAGTGACATCATCGTTATGCAGCTTACATTCTAGTCCTGTAATGCAATGTGATATACAATACGCACTATGCAAGACAAAGAAGTAGGTGACATGGTATGAGCTGGCCATGGGTGGTAGGAGGAATGGCAATGGGAAATGTAATGATGGGGTGCGATTTCAAATGGGGGAGTCAGGGAAGATTTGTTTGAGGAGGTCACATTCGGCCCATTAGCTGGTTGACATGGCTGCTAAAAAGCTACTGAAATCTGGGTTCTGTGATGAATTAGTTCCACTAATGAGAGTGACCTGCCTGGATGCCTCTACCCACCTAAGTTCACCTGACTTCCTCCAGCTGCAGGCTCAGCCCTGCAGGCCCAGCTGGGCCTTTCAGGAAATTAACAAGCCAGCCTTCCTGACCTTGGCCTCATTTCAGGAAATCTGCCTCTCTTCTGCTCTTGAGAGCTATCGTCCCCCGCAATACACTGTGTCTCCGGTCACTTCCAGCCACTGCACCCCACTATCTGAGACAATGCTGCAGACAGTGGGGGCTGGCTGGATTGCCCCCAGCCCCAGGCTGGGGCCACGTGCCGTGCCCAGATGACCCTGACTTACCCCACCTGAGCTGTCGACTCCCTCACTGTTTCAAAGTGCTCTGCTGGCACCGGCTCCAGAATAAGATTCAAAGGGAACATTTTCTGTTTTACTGATGTTCATCTTCCTAAGTTTGCACAGTGTGTGGCGTAAATGCTAATTTTTTCTAGGTGGGAAAAAAAAAAGTTTTCTCCCAAACTTCTTGCAATTTTATTAATAATGTAGCAAATGAGACAACATATTCTGAGGGCTTAGTCAATCCCGGGGAGGCAGCCTGGGCCTCGGAGCGGCCGTGTTCTTCCTCCCGCTGACTCCGTCTCTCCCTCGGTCTCTCTCTCGGGTGGGTTGCTGAGGCACTGAAGAGCAGAGGGCAGGGGGAATTATGCATGAGCAGAGAGAGGAGACGCTGACCTTCTGTGTTTAAAGGTTAAGGTGATTTCTTGGGAAATGGAGCCAACTCACTAATCAGAAGCTGTTCTGAATTTTTCTGCAAAAATTAGACCCTGTAACTCACTTCACAAGCTCTGTTTGTGAGGATATCCGTATCTATATATAAAACAACTAAGCCGAGCTCAGCCTAAATTTATTAAACACCTACTGTGCTCCCAGTCTTAGGAAGAGTTAGGCTAAAAGGGGCACAAAGAAGTAAATCAAAACCCTTTGTCACCTGTAACTCATATAAATAGACATGCAGTCATCTTTCATCCTCATGCTACTTAAAAGAAACAAGATAGTTATTCTGGGGATTTAGTTAAAAGCAAACACGTTCAGGGCACAGCCTACCCCCACTTCCATAGTCATGGTGCTGATGTTAAAGCATTGCTCAGGATGAAGGTCATGGGTGCCATGTGGTCTTAGCCAGTAAGTTGAATTGAAGAGAGACACAGGAATGGCTTGGAACTCAAAAGTCAAACATGTATGGAGTACATTCTCTGTGTCCAACACTACAGTAGACACTTCAATGCAAGTAAGATACAGCTTCTGCCTTCTAAAAACACAAGCCCAATTAAGGTAAAGACCTTTTCTGTCTTGTTCTCTGCTATATTCCCAGAACCTAGAGCAGTGTCTGGCACTTAGTAGAAACAATGATGTTTGATGAATGAGTGAATGAGTTTGTAGTAGAGAGGGAGGCAGACATGAATATAAGTGTCATGCTTATTGTGTGTGTGTGTGTGTGAGAGAGAGAGAGAGAGAGAGAGAGAGAGATTAGGGCACAGTGGGCCACTAAAGAGAAAGAGGTTGGTTTTCTCTGTTAAGTGGGAACAAGATGTGAGAGAAGACTTAACAGGTATATCAGGAAGAATTCTTATTTTAGACAATAGAAATTAACTCTTTAAGCACAGAAATGAATTTATTAAAGAACAGGGACCTCACAATTTCTAGGAGTGCAGAAATATGAGGCTTGACACTATGGGATCTAGGAATCCTGCTCAAAGTTGCACGACAGAACGGTGTAGTCTAGAGGAGATATGTTGCCCCTTTGCTGGACATGGTCATGGTGGCTTTCATTTTTGACACCACAGTACTAGACACAGGGCTCTGACACTAGAGCCTGGACATTGCTGTCCTCAACCTCACCAAAATGAGTTCTGTGCTGTGCATCCTTCATGCTGCTGGCCATAGGTTCACAGTCTGACTTGGGTTCACTGGCTGGGGACACTGAAGTCACCTCAGGAATCCTGCACCCTAGCTGCAAGGGAAGGTGGGAAAGTGAGCATCTGCTTGGTGTTCTCCCAAAGAATTCATGAGGTGAAGAGTTTGTGGAACATGGAGGAGTGTTCAAAAGGGTTAGGTGGTAAAGAAGAAGGATACATGATTTGTTACATAGCACAGATAGTCCTAGTTTGCCAAGGATGAAGTTGAAGAAATAGTGGGGACAGATTATGTAGAGTTTTGTATTAACTTGTTTAAAAGTTTGGACTCTTTCCCATAAATAGTTGGGAGGCAGTAATGGGTTTTGTGCGGGGGTGTGACAAGGTCAGATTTGCATTTTAGAAGGCTGGCCCTGAAGGCAGAGTGGGGAGAGTGGAAGGGTGAGTAGGTGTGGGGGAGGAGGGGTGGCAGCAGGTTCTGGCCAGAGCTGAGGAGGTGGAGCAGGCAGTGGAGATGAAAATGGGGAGGTGGGCAGTAGGAGGGACATTATGGAAGAGGAATCAATGGGGATCCTGAAGGTGAAGGAGAAGCTCTCAAGGAAGACTTGTGGGTTTCTGGCCTGGGTGGACTGGTGGGTGAGGAGAATGATGATAGGCTCCACTGGAGAGAGTGGGTGAGGACAAGGGCCCAGTGAAGAGCAAAAGACTGAAAATGCCAACGAGATAGAGAGAGCATGCACGCATGGGAGAGTGAGCTCTTAGACAAGAGGAAAGCTTGAGCGCAGGGGAAGTTGCCATCTTGGGTCCAGAGGGGTTCACTTTTTCCTCAGAGGCCAGAGGAAGAAGGTGAACCTGGCTGTATATGTAGATACACTTTTAGATGTGAGTTCATGGGTTCAGGAAGTGGGAGGAGTTCGTGCCTGAGGGATGTACATTTCCCCAGTTTCTTGAACCCTAGCCCAGCCTTCCTATATCATCTGTATGGATTGTCTCCCTTTTCCTCTTCATCTAGCTCAGGGGCCAGCAAACATTTTGCTCAGAGGTCAGCAAACATTTTCCTAAAGGGCCAGATAGTAAGTATTTTTTGTTTTGGGGGCCATAAGGTCTCTGCTGAGACTCTAGGGTTGTGAAACAAAAGCAGCCACAGACGATCCATGGACAAAGGTGAGACTGTGTGCCAATACATTTTATTTGCTAAAACTAGCACAGCTATAGTTTACTGATCCCTAATTTAGCTGATTCCTCTTCATCCTGACTCTCCAGGTAGATGTTCTCATTGCATTTTGTACTTTTCCTTCATAGTACTCAACTCTAGTTATTTTCTGGTTGTGTGCTAAGCATCCACTTTACTCAGTGTTGGAGCTCAGTGGGGGGCTGGGCCTTTCTTGTCTTCATGGACCCCAGAGCAGCACACATAAGAACTAGCATGTCTTCTGTGCTCACTGTGCCTGGCACTGCTCTAAATCTTTACGTGCATCAATTCACTCACGTCGTCCAGGAATTCCAGTAGGGAGACCCTGCTCTCATTTTCATTTTACAGGTAAGGAACCTGAGGCTAACTAAGTTGCTTGAAATCACACCATTGGAAAGTAGAGGGTCAAGATTTAGACCGTCTGGCTCCTCTTGTTAAGTTGCTGGTGAAGAGCAAACCATGTGAATTTGAAGTTGAGTTCTTCATCTGGTAGAAAAGGGGGTGGGTGAGGCAGGGTTCGCCTGAGGAAGGGGATGGAAACGCGGCAGCGTCGCTGTGGGGAGGGCAAGTGGGAGCGGACTGTGGATAGGTAGTGGCTTTGCCCTGTAGTCCAAGTGAAGTCACAGGACTCATATGGGTGTCATTCTGCAAGCTGTGGGCTCTTCTCGAGGACAAGCACAGCGGCCAGTCCGGGGAGGAGCCAGCTGAGGTCTGGGTTCCAGCAAGTTGGGGTTTGCCAGTAGGTCATCAGGGGTCAGAGCAGCATCCTCAAGGCAGTTGGACCCAGGATCAGATTACCCCAAGATACGTTTCTGGTTTTGGTGCTTACTAACCTTGTGATGTGGACACATTGCCCAACTTATCTGGGCCTTGATTTTCTTACGTACAAAATGAAGGTGGTAAGGCCTATACTACTGTGTTTTGGTGACAATAAGAGAAAATGCATCTGAAGGTGCTGTCAGGTGATAGGAACTCAACAAATTGGCCCTGCTTTCCCTTCTGATAACTTTTTGTCCATGAGGCTCCATGAGAGCAATATCTGGTCCAAGCTATTCAAGCCATGCCTTGAGAAGCTGCTCCTCTTCCTGTCCTACTGTGGGCCTATGCCTCTCTCTTTTCGGCTCCAGCAAGTGTTCTCAGTTCCTACCAGGTAGCACCTAATATAGACTACTTCTTGCCTACCATGTGCTCTGGACTGATTTTGGTGTTGGACTGAGGTGTGTATGTGGGTGTGTGTCAGGAGAATCACATGCCATGTGCCCCTGTTTTATGTGAGAGGAATGGGCACATACTTGTATGTATGCATTTGTATATATGTATGTGTCACTCACATTACAACCTCCAGTTCCTTGTGGTTGAGACAAGTTTCTTTCATGATGTTACTGGTGACTAAAAATACAAAGGCAACTAAAAATGAAAAGGTAGAGCAATGCTGCTCATCTTTGGAGAATAGGGATCATGGTGTTTAACAAGCCCAGGGACCAAACAGGTTGCAGAGAACTTAAAGGGCAGGTCATATCTGATAAGATCAATTTTAGCAGGGGTAAAAACAAAGCATTTTTTTTTCAAGATTCGTATAACAAATTGTGCAAGTCCATGGTAGAAGGAAAAGTGTCTAAATACCTGATAACTGTTTGGGATAAGAAGCCCTAGAAGTTTCATTGACTAAAAACTCATTATGGGTGAAAGCCTGCCTTTGGCTTCTCCATTCCTCCTGAACCCCTCCATCCAAGCCAATACAGTGATGCTGAGGCCATGGGATTCCTGACATGGTGCTTTCCTTCCTAAATCATCTCCCCTGGACAAACCATGAGTGCACAGACCCAAAGTAATGAAAAGATTTTTTCTAATGAAAGATTTCCAGACCTTGGGGAAGTAGTGAAGTGTCAAAAGCAGCAATGTGATCTTTGGCTGCATTACTAAAGGTATGTGCTTGGACCTTAGAAGGATGGCTGCCCTATTTGTAGTCTGTACTGGTCAAGCCACATTTGGAAAGTTGCACTCAGTTCTGGGTGCCACTGGTATAGAGTGCATTGTACAATTTGAGTGTATGGGAAGGAGTCAAGGGAATCAAGGGGGTTCATGTTGGGACATAATTCTCCATGGATCTCTTGAGTTTCTGTCCAACTTCTGAATAAGAGGCATTGATAGCTCATCAGTGCATGCTAGAGATAGTTTAGAAGGGAATTTTCTAACTGTGTCTTAGGATGGAATAAAATACTCCCAAGACCCTTGTCGTAATGTATTTTTGAAAGTCAATAATATTCCTCATGTTTAGAAATTCATCAGCTGAGAGACATTATTTTGGATCTTTGGTTGCAGAATGCTACCTCTTCAACTGAAAATGCTCCTGGAAGCTGGGTATCTTGTTGTAAATTCCATGACTTATATCAGGACTGCTGGCTTGGACCAAAAGGAAGCACAGAGAAGGAGTGAAGTCAGTGAAGGCAGATAGTACCAGTAACTATTCTGTGAACAGGGCCTCAGATCTTTTCCTCTCCCAGTCTTTACAAAATTAACTTCTCCCTTCCCTCCAGCCCTTTGCTCAGATTGGTTTGCCTTTCTATTTTATTATCATCAGCAAATAGTAACAGAGTATGTAATGTGTGATATTTGCAGAAGGAATTAATGAAATATAAAATGTAATCTTTGACTTTTATATAATTTAATTCTTTCATTCATTCCACAAACTATTATTGAGAACCTACACTGTACTAAAATACAAAAGTGAATAAAGCATTACTTCTTGCCTTAAAGAATCCACACTTTATTTGGGAAGACAGGATCAATACGCAGGAAAAAATGTCCAAAAAGAGGGATATAGGATGAGTTAGATGATGGGATACAAATTCATGAGTTCTGCATGTTCACAGACATTACTCTTCCCAGAACTCCAAAGAGAATCACATGCTTGTGACCCCCACCCCCTAAAACCCCCTTCCTGTGTAGTAAAGGAAGAAAGAAAGCCTCATGGGCTGGGGGAGGAAGGGCAGCTTTCTGGGGAGGGGCCAAGGAGCCTGCTGCTGGAGTAGCTTCAGAATGGGAAGGCAATTGATGAACGAGGGTTTTAATAAATATTACTATAAACTATGCGTTGGGAGACCTTTTCGTGCCCTTTGGGAGATGTGAGTAGAGAATAAAATTCCTTTTTAATTACTTTGGGCAGTGGAAATTTTCCTTCATGAAATCAGCCCCACTCTGAGACAGCACCTTCTGGTTACAAGTAATATGGATAATGCTGAACCAGTATTGTTGTGGAAGACTTCACCGTGGAGATGAACTGGAGCTTGATTTCCGAGGCTGGGTGGGAAAAGGCAGGCAGACAGAGGGTAAAGGGACGGCATCACATGGTGGAGGGTGGGGGGACGGTGTGTGGAAATAATAGTGGATGTGCTGGGGAGGAAAAGCTGAGCGCATCTCCAGAGGCCAGTGGAGAGGCCCAGGTAAAGGAGAGTTTAGGGGTACCAACCCAGCCCATTGGCTTCTCTGGGAGCCCTCTTCCATCCACCAAGACTTTCTCCTGGATGTCCTATAATTTGTTGTCTACATGCAGTGAGGGCGTGCCCCTTCTTGTCTCCCTGACAGTGTTATCCCTTCTCACTGAAATCCTACTGCTCTCTTTCTCTCTCTAAGTTTCTCCACCTCTGGTCCTCACTAGAAGAGTGCTTATACCCTGTTTTCACTCATATGAGGCTTTGGATCTCACATCTAGGCTGTTTCCTAGATGGCAAAGACAGGATTGTAGTCACACAAATGAATAAAATATTTATGGAGACCTGAGAGGCTAGTTTAATCACACACATCTCTTTCCTCTTGTGTATTAATTAATCCTGATAAATCCCCCTACCTCTTCTTTTCCCCTGCTGCATCCAAATTGCTCAAAAAGACATCTTTGTGGAAGACAGGCTGAGGGAGTGTTTCAGGAGCATCTTCAAAGAATAAACCCTAAATATTTCACATGGAGCAATGAGTGTAGCAGATCCATCATCAGAGAATACAGTTTTGTTGACTTCATGAGAAACACCCATTTTTGTGGACTTGAGAACTGCCCTGAACCCACTCTGGTCTCTGTGACCTCCTCTTTTATGACACATATCCAGCAGGATGGGTCATGTTGGAATCCATCAAAATGAAACCATCAGTACCTACTAAGTCATAACCAAATTGTCTGGATATTTTATAGTAGAGGATGAGGAAAAAATGGGAAGAGGTATCAGAATTATGACCCTCTTTTAATGCTCTGGCAACTCCAATAAATCCTTTCCTGTAGTTAAACAATGAGTTTTACCCTGAAGATGAAGAAAACCAACACCGGCACCATCTATCCACCACTGGAATGGGTTGCTGCCGATGAATCCTAGAGAACTTTACCTCTGTCTGTTCTTCTCATTTACCTTCACCAAATTTCCCATTATTTCCAGAGTAGCTTCTGATTTGGTTTTCTTACTCTGATTCAGCTTTTCTATAATGAATAAGATTTAACAATATTCAAAATGCAACATAATTTCTGACATCCATTTCCAGGGGAAAAAAGAATCTGATTTAGGAGGCAATGTCTTAGTCTGTTTGGGCTGCTATAATAAAATAGTACAGCTTGGGTAGCTTATAAACAATGGAAATTTGTTTCTCACAGTTCTGGGGGCTGGGAAGTTCAAGATCAAGGCACCAGGGTGGTCTCATTTGGTAAAGGCCCTCCTCACTGTGGTGCATCCTCACCGTGTCCTCACATGGTGGAAGGGACTGGGGATTTCTCTGGAGTCTCTAATAAGGCACTAATCCCATTGATGAGTATTCCACCTTTGTGACTTAAGAACCTCCCAAAGGCCCTATCTCTTAATAGCATCATCTTTGGGGGTTAGGATTTCAACATGAATTTTGACGGGTCACAATCAGTCACCATAAAAGGTGGGAAGACCTTGAGGGAGATAGTAACATCATCCCTAACTTGAAGATTCTCCAAGTATGGTGAAAGAGATCTGGGGGTCTGGGAAAGTACAGTGTGCATGAAATTGGACATCTATTTCAGTGTATGTGCAGGCACGTGATGGGAAACGCAGCAGAAGAGAGAAGCAGGGGCCAGAGCACAGAGGCCATTTTATGCCAGCAAATCTCAAGCTAGGCTCCTCATGAAAATCTCCTGAGGAGATTTTAAGAAATACCATCGTCAAGTCCTATTTCAGACTGTTGTATTTTTAATAATTTATGTGTTAGAGTGAATTAATTCAATTAGATTGCTTTCCCTATAAACTTTAGTTGAGACCACTGAATAAATAGAAGTTTTGTTTGGGGGAGTTAGTTAACCTTGAAGCATGGATTAATTAATTAATTAAGCAACCATTTGTGGGTTGTTTTTCTAGGCACTATGCAAGAATGAGGAAATAGGGAAGTCTTTGCCCCATACTTTGAAGAGCTTACCCACCAGTAGAGAAGATATGCAAATAAACAGATATTTTGCAATAATGCTCTTGTCTCAAAAATTTTCTAGTCAGCCCTAGTTCCTCCTAGCATATTGTGCTTTACATTCATATTTCTGGCTCTTACAAAGGCTAGAGGGGGCCTGGAGATATTCTGGAAGGGTGGTTTTTTTCTTTTCTTCTTCTTCTTCTTCTTTTTTTTAATGGTTTCTCCTAACAGCTGACGTGGGCTTGTCAGATGCATTTAAAGGGCTGAAGTAGAAGGGGTACTAATTGCCACATGTATAACATTGTTTCTTGGGGAAAATGCATTCTGTATTAGGAAAGGAAATAAGGTGGAAACCAAAGACATTTAGATTCCCATAAAAATGGGGGCATTATTGATGCTTTTCTTTTGCTTCATCAAGTAAATGGAATGACAAGGTACCTACGTGATATGATTACTTGAATTTTCTGCTTATAGGCAAGGAAAGGAAAACTCTTATTATTTCAATTACCATTGGAAATATTTCAAGAATATGTTCATCTGCTTTTCTGCCTTGGTGATAGAGTATAGTGGATATAATGGAATATTTGTTTCCCTGAAATTCAATAGCCGTGCATTTTGATGTTTTAATCACATATCTCCTTGTGTTATTTAATAATTATATCGCTATGAATCTTACCTCCCTGTTATGGTCTGAATATTTGTGTCCTCCCCAAATTCATATGTTGAAATCCTAACCCCCAAGGGTAATGGAATTAGGAAGTGATTTGGGTGGTGATTAGGTCTTAAGGCCAGAGCCTGCATGATTGAAATCAGCACCCTTATAAGAAGAGACCCCAGATAGCTAACTCATCTCTTCCACCATTTGAGGGCACAACAAGAAAGCACTGTCTGTATACCAGAAAGCAGGCTTTCACCAGACACTGAATCTGTTGGTGCCTTGATCTTGAACTTCCCAGCCTCCAGAACCATGAGAAATAAATGTTTCTTGTTTATCAGCCATCCAGTTTATGGTCTTTTTGTTACAGAAGCCTGAATAAACCAGACACTCTTCAAAGAGTCTATGAATTCCTTGGGAAGCAGAAGATATTTCCTATATTTTGAGCTTCCCTATAAAACCAAGCTCATTGGCTGGGGCATTAGCAGTGACCCATGAAGAGCTGTGAATGGGACACCAATCCTTTAGCTGTTATGGTCTGAATGTTTGTGTCCCTTCCCAAATTCATGTGGAAATTCTAACCCCCAAAGGTAATGGTGTTAGTAGGTGTGGCCTTTGATGGTGATTAGGTCTAAGGTAGAGCCCTCATGAATGGGATTAGTGCTCTTAGGAAAGAAGTCCCACAGAGCTCCCAGACCCTTTCACCATGAGGGATGCAGTGAGAAGTCTGGGACTCTGAAGAGGGCCCTCGCCTGACCATGCTGGCATCATGATCCTGGACTTCCAGCCCCCAGAACTGTGAGAAATAAATTTCTGCTGCTTATAAGCCACCCAGTCTGTGGTGTTTCGTTACAGCAGCCTGAACAGACTAAGACAGCTGCTTTGGTGTCCTGACACGTAAGGTGCCATGGATGCTTGCCTGGTAAGGGATGGTGATCAGTGAAAGAGGGTAAATGCATTAGCATTAAGAATAGACATGACAACACATGGAAAATAGAAGTTTCTTGTCAAGACTTGGGGCAAGCCTGTTAAAAGTAAATTTGTTAACTGATTAAATGTGTGTTTTTCTCCCATTTGAATCCTAGACTCTGAAGTCTGAAGAGAAAAGAGCACCTGAGGGCTCCTTAATTTGATGGATGCATATTGGTGACCTTTGGAGACCAGTCAGCCTGCAGTTATGACCCACCTGGGAGGCCCCACTACCTGTCTGGGCAGAAATTCACCTCCTTCAGCTCCCTCTCTGCCTGATGAGCACCAATGCTGGCAAAGGTTGGATTTAGCAGCTAAGTCTAGACTTGGGAATGTATGGAGAGGAGATTTCTTGTGAAAGAAATGTTTTTTAATGTAGACTCAGTATTTTAGTTAAGCATTGTTTTTCTGCACAAGGGAGACAGGACTCATGTAACTGACATCCACAAGTGTCATGATTGTATGACTAAGCCAGGCCAGAGGCCCCATTGTGCAGGGCATCGGAAATATAAGCTGTGTGTGTACTCAACAGGCACACACACTCCCTACATGCACATTTTCTCTCTAGGATGAGCATGGGTAAGTTATCTTTGGGCCATAGGCAAGAGTCACACTGTGGTCTGGCCTTCACTGATGTGTTTGTCTTTCCTTGAAAGAAGGCTTTAGCTGTTCGATTTAGTTTTGTTTATTTGAGATGTTGTGTTCGAACTTTGCCTGCATGCCTAGAGGCTGGAAGGCCATGGAAAATGTGTGTATCTAAATCCAAAAGCACAATCACATCAACTCAGACATGGACACCTAGGGACCATCTTTTACTCCAAGAAACAGCTTAGGTTGGAAAAGAAAGCTCTTTCCAACCTTGAAAGGGTGAAAAGAAAAAAAAAATGTTTAGAAGTGAAAATTCATAAAACAAGATCTTTTATCCAAAAACATAACAAAATTTCCAGCAGGATATTATGAGCGAATTGACTTTTACGGTAGTTTCATTTCAAATGATTGTGTGTCCTTTATAAAGTTGCCTCCTCGTTTTAGTTTTTGTTAAATCAAGAATATGGTTTGTCCCCATATGATTTAAGTGATTTTGAGTGGAACTTTCAGTTGTATTCAATGACAACGTATTGTGGCAAAAGGAGAGAGGACATCAAGAAAATCTGTTGGTAACACTCAGAAGGGTTAGCTCTTCTGTCTCAACAACAGTGCTTAAAGAAAAATGTTCCAAATTAATAATAATAAAAAAGATGAGTTCTCTCCTAAACTATTTCAGATAGTTTATAGTTTATGAGAATACAGATTACTTTGCAAAGGGATTGTCTAGTGATTGGAGTTCAAAGCTAAAATAGAAAGAAAAATAGGTTTGGGGTTTCATAATGTAGGAAATATGGGAGAGATTAAGTCTGGTTTTTGAGAGGTCAAGCAAATCACCATAATTAGTATACAAAAGCAACCAGTGATAAAATATGTTTTATGGGTTTGGTACAATGCCCAGCAAACCAAATGTGCTTAATAAATTTTAAATGGTATCAACAGTATTGCCTTGTTGCTGATAGAGAGTTCATGTCATCACTTTGGGAGGCTTTATTAACCCTTAAGATATCAAGGTTACTTGACTGAGTGAAGAGGGGAGAGGGTTCACCGGAAAACAGCAGGGGTGGAAATGATGCTTTTCCCCACCATGAACAGATGTCTTACGTCTCACTGGGATAATCGATTCTAATATTATTAAGCACAAGCCTAATAAATCTGCCCCTGTATTTTTCTGATACAAATACAATATACCTACCACTGCTCAATATCTTTCATATGTGAGGTAATAAAACTGATCCAATATGAAATCTTGTACTTTACATGTAAATTGGATTGCTATGGGCCATTAGACTCTTTACATAAACAATATATTTTGTTTAAAAGAAAACTGTGCTCACTTTCACATTCTGAAAGTTCATAATGTGCAAAACCACATTAGCAGAGTAAATGGTGTCGGGAAGGAATCTGGCATGGCCAACAGAGGCATAAAGCAGAATGGGGACTTCACTTCCAGCAAAGCGACTTTTCTCTCATGGGCGGTTTTAACGAGATGGCTGCCAACAGGTGAAAGCTCACTAGTGTCAGGTGTAATTAAAAACTTTAATTTCAGAATTATTCTCTAAAGCATTCACAGTGTACCATGCCCAGGGGCTGAGGCGGAGAAGCCTAACCAAGGCAGCAGATTATTTGCTTCTCCAAGAAGACAGCCATTGCTGCACAGAAAGGTGATGACATTTTGAGGCCAAGGCTGGCAATATAATATGATGTCACAGTATCCATTTTTGATATTAGATAATGGCCTTCATTCTGATAGGTCAGTATCTCATTCCTTGGCTTATTTATCTCCATTATGTACAAAATCTGCAAACCAGAACTCACAGACAAACCTTACCCAAGTGTACTGCAGTATCTGCATCTTGGCCTCCTTTGCAGCACTGATCCTTGTGCTCTGCCACAGCTATCAGAGTAATGGCTTTTTTCCCTTTTTATCTGGGTTGGCTTTATTCCCAGATTCCAAATGAAAGAGAGAGCATTTTACTTGACCACCCCATTCCAACCGTTAAATACTGTGCCTTCAGGCTCTGATGCTCTAATGGTCGATTAAAGTTGATAACAGTCTGTCCAATTTCCATTTTTTAACATTCAGCCTGCTGAAATTGTAATACTGTGAAAATCTGAAGTCTACAGGACCTGCCTGAGAATCTCTCTGGATGTCAACACATAATAATAAACAAGGGGGGAAAGTAATGGCAACAGGCCTCAGCATTTGCAGAATTTGGGTTAGCTATGTAGCCTGGCCAGTTTGTGTAGGGTAGGAGTGGGCAATAGATCAACTAGTCTATCAAACAGGATATAGAGTAGAGCCACCCACGGGGTAGTTTATGACTGCAGAAGGCAAACATCCTCAAAAATTCTTTAAGTCAACAAACAGCATATACATTCCGTTCTTACCTGCCTCACCCAGTGCTCTGTCCTTCTTGGTCTTATTAAAAGCCTTCCTTAACTTGTTTGGCAGACACATAACTCATAGCTCCTGGACTTTGTTGTTAGGGCTGAAGGGTCACAAAGGTACAAATCTAATTGAAGTATTTTCAGAAATCTGATTTCTCAGGGGATCAGAATAAAATAGTTTGAAATAATCTCTTTTTCAAACCAACATTGGTCTTTCTTGAGCCTTAGAAAAACAGAACTAAAACCAGGAATGCTGAGATGGATTTGTAGACGAGTAGAATTTTGAGATAAGTGGTTTGATACCAGTCTTCTAAGTGATGGAAAAAAATAATGGTACCATGAGACATACTACCTGTATGTATAATATGCAGACTCTATTCTGTTCCTTTCGCTGGACTAGTCAGCTTGCCTTTCTTAGCCACGCTTGGATTCTTTTCTGAACGTGAATGATCTCCCAGAGTTCTCATCTTTGGTAGGCTGGTCTCATTTTTTCCCGTCAAATACTCAACTCCAGGATGCTTTTTTCATGTTGGGGAAGCAATTGCCCATTTTCTGAGTCTTTGCTGCAAAAGTAAGTGCAGATGAGTCCTTCAGACTCTGAGAAATTTATCACTGTTGATAAATATGACATTTCTGGGAATGTGGTTTCAGTCTCCTTTTTCCGAGGCAGGTTGAAATGAAGACTAGAGAACTTGAAGGGTCAAATATTTAGTTCTCCTTATTATCACCACATCATAGAGCCTATGCTTACTTTTTTAGACAAATAATCTTTTTGTCTAAAAATATGGGTATTATTGCTTAAGAAAAGGTTTCACTCTAACCTCATCCAACAATTTGAACACTAACTCTTGTCCATTTTATCTCTGTCATGAGAGGGGGTCTTTTCCTCCCCCTAGGAAAAGGAAAGGGAATATTCATAGTTTTCTCACATACAACAACATAAAAGAAGAACATGGAGAAATTTAACATAAAAAATTGATGTGACTCCAAAATTTTTTTTCTCCTGTTTTTGGACATGGTGGCATAGAGTCTGCCCCATAACACATATGCAATGATGACATTTATCTTTATTCTTTTTCTTCATATTACTGAGGATGTGGGTGCTTAATGTTTATTGCCGAAATGCTTTTGAATTCTGGAAAGCCCATACTTCAGACAATGTGTGTGAATTAAAAGGGAGAGAAATACTCCATCTTCCAGGACTATCTTCATTTCCCAGAATTAGCTATTGATGTTTGCCTGGTAGAAGCTTTCGGTCACAAACTTTCTGCCTCAAAAATCCATTTCTATTTACATGTTTGCCCCAGTCTCATCAATTTTCTTCTGCCTTTCCTGAAACCCATGAAAAATCCTTGCATGTTGGATGATGATGATGATGATGATGATGAGGAGGAGGAGGAGGAGGAGGATTAGAAGAAGGAGGAGGCTGGCAGCAACTAACAAAGCACCTTATCCTGTGCTAGATAGTTTTCCAAGTGCTTTACAAGGGTTAACTTATTTAATCCTTATGACAGTGTTGCAGGGTAGCTACTATTATCCTCCTCATTAAACACGAAAGAGCTGAGGAATGGATTGGTTGCATAACTTACCCAAGGTCACATAGCTAATAAGTGGTCAGGTGAGAGTTGAACCCAGGACGTATGACTTGAGAGTCTTCTGCTTAATTTATCCTGTGGGTGGATATATTCATTTGCTTAGGTTGCCGTAACAAAATACATAGACTGGGTGGCTTAAACAACAGAAGTTAATTTTTTTTTTAGGCAAGAGTTCCAAGATTAAGGTGTGAGCAGGTTTGGTTTCTTTGGAGGCCTCTGTCCTTGGCTTGTGGACTGCCACCTTCTTGCCGTGTCCTCACATGGTTTTTCCTCTATGCATGCACATCCCTGGTATCTCATTGTCCAAATTTCCTTCTCTTATAATAGCACTAGTCAGATTGGGTCAGGGTCCACCCAAATGGTCTCTTCATTTTAGGTTAATCACCTCTTTAAAGGACGTATTTCTAATTCAGGCCATAACAGTGAACTTTTGAAGATCTGTTTTCCTGGCCTTTGACTCTTCTGCGTTGCTTCATCATTGGGTATCTCTTTTCCTCCCTCCCTACCTGATGTTCTTCTCTGCTTGCATGCCCAGACCTCCTGTCCAAAGAGGCTCATACCCTTCAGACTTTGTCCCACCTGAAAACCATACTGAGTCTCAATTAAGAATCCATTTCCACTGTCTGTGATGTCTGGAATGAGGTATTGCCTAGAGCCTGCTGTTGACATTACTGAGGGATGCTTGGGTATTCTGTGTGCCTCTGAGTTGTAGCATTTCCTCAGTTTCTATTGGGCGTGCTCAGTTGTGAGGTCTTAATCCTCAGTTTTCTGATTATTCCTCCACATTCCTTATAGGCTGTGAGACCTGGCTTCAGTGTTAACTTTGTGTTCTGCTACTTTAAATAAAGTTCAAACCCCTTGGTCTACATTCATCTCTGAAGTGTCTTCCAAAGCTCTTCAAGGTGATGCTCGATAATGCAAGTGAGTGGGAAAGAATATTACAATAGGAGGTTGGAAGAAAATAGAAAATAATTAGAATAATAATTGAAAAAAAGCAAAAAAAAAGTCTGTTATACATACAATGTGTTTTATGGATTGTATAATTTATAGGAAAGTGCTTGAAAAGACTTCAGCGCTCTCCAGTGGGAGGTGGCATTGTTATTATAATTGTATTTGTTTTATTATTCTTACCTCATGATTCTGGTTTCTGTCACAGTTGAACATAGAAATGAATCAGTAAGTGGATTGGAAATCTGGAAGGCTGAGGTGCTGTTGAACAACTGTGAATGGGGAAACTGTCTTCTTGAGCTCCTTCCTGTCCAGTGAGCATCCTAAAGATCAAGGGAACATTCAGTCCAGCTTTCTAGAGGAGCAATTGGATGTTGAAGTAAAAGGCCTGTCTGGGCTGTAAATAGTAGAGGGGAAGGGCCAATTCCCAAATCAAGGCCGTGCAAGATTAGTTCAGACTGCAGGGACAAAATACAGGCCACCAAAACACAGAACAATTCCAACCTGGCAAAGGAGTTAGAATCAGAAACACTCTTGCAAATATAGCAGAGAAAGAGGCAAGGCTAGAGAAAAAATAGGCCAAGTAATAAGTGCGAAAGGGGATTGAAACTAGTAATGACTCAAAAACGGCTGAGCTGCCAAACTTATTTAAAAATCCTCTTAAAAACAGAAGCAGAGAAGAAAAGGAACATGGACACAAGTGGCACAGGGATGACCTTGAAGAATAATTAAACCAAAACCAAGCGAGGGGCTATTTTGCAGCTCAGAACATAGAAAAACCAGTGTGAGATGGCAGGATTCCGAAGGCATTAAGGGAGCCTGTGCTCCTAAGCTAATTAGTTCACACACTTTCAGTTATTTTTGGGAAAAGTAATAGGGGTTTAAAGATGCTAAGAAGAGAAGGGAATATAAAAGGTGGTTTCAATCTTAAACCAAGACAGAAGCCTTATGGAAATGCAGTTCAATACAGCTGATGTCAACATGCAATGGGGGCTATGAAGGAGGGACCCCAGCATCCAGAGGGTAATGGGATCATTGGCAAGAACCATGATTGATTTTTTTCAAGAACAAAGCAGGCCCAACGATTGATTTTTTCTTGTGCACAGGAATTGGCCGAATTTTAAAAGATAGCATAAATCTTTGAACTTTCCTCATATGTTTGGCACCAGGGTTCACATCATTTATTTCAAACCTGGGGTAGGTTGGCTGTGTGGGTCCTTGCCACATGGATTGAGAGTGGCCAGAAGACCAAGGCAAAGGAGGGGGCAGATGGCAGTTTATCCAGCTCAGAGTTGGGTGGGGAGTAAATCATTCAAGTTAATTAAGCCTTCAGGTGATTCTCAATTGGAGGATTCTCATAATTCCCTTGGAATGCGAAGTCTTGCACAATGAGATTTGAAAATTGTGAGATCAGGTTTGGCTGAGGGCAAAACTGGATATAGTTTTAGTAATGTAACTCAGTTTGAAAAGATTCTTGCCTTGGATGGATGACCAGACTATATGAAGTCTCATGTTCCTTACATTTTTGGTATTTTATAATTCTAAGAATAGTGGTAATTTTTGAACAGTGGGATGAAACAGGCAGGCAAACAACCAGAGGTTAAGTTGGAAATCCAAGGAAAGAGAGTTATTCCAGGGTATTAAGGGTCATAGACCCTTCGATGTTCTTTTTTCATTCCTGCTTTGCTTCATTCCAACATTGAATATGCTGTTTCTATTGCCCCAGCCATCTCTGAACCCTGCACTTTTCACCCCGTAACCTATAACTCATCTGATTTCCTGAGTACCCCCATTGTTATTCCTAATTTGAGCCTGGGTATATTTTAGGTAGAATCTGTCTTGTGAAAATGCAGAGTAGGCAAAATATTAAGGCTATAGAGATCAAGAGGAATACATAATCTACTAATTTTATGGTTTAATTCAGAAATTCTTGTGGGCAAAGATATATGTCTGTATGATTCTCTATGGGTAGAATGAAAAAGCAATCAACTTTGATAAAATGAAGGACAGGGTAATAGATCATAGAGAAGGTCCTGGCTCATGATCCTCCTGAAAGCCCTCTTTTTATATGATTTAATTGCTCTTGAAGCCTCTAGTGCAGGGTATTTTCCATTTTATAGATGAGGCTATTGAAACACAAGTCAAGGGACTTCCAGTTTTAGCTTCTACATGTAAAGAGCTTGGAAGTAATCACTCCCATCCTTACAACAAGGAGAAAGCTGAAAAAACTGGATATCGATGACTTTTCTTAGACCATTGGAGAATGATATTGTAGAGCAACCATCACTTTAAAATCTGGAGAGATGGGTGAATACAGAACAATCACACTGAAATATGCTTACCTGGAACAGAGGTAAAATAAAATTCTTTATATTTCTTATCCTTAATTGATCTAAAAGATAGCTGTTGAAGTGATAATAGAAATAATTTATTTGCGTAACTGTGTGATTGTACGATTTGGCTTTTGGATAAGTAACAGCATTCTTGTAAGGGACAGAGAGGAGTATTTTTGATGTTATAGGGCATTTTTACTAAATGTGAAGCAGTATAACTGTTATTTGAAGGTGGACCTAGATTAATTAAATATGTGTATTTCAAATTCTGGGACAAAAATTTTTTTTTTAAAGAAAATAATTTATATGCAAAGAGAGGAGAGAAAATGGATTCATGCAAAATGCTCAGTTAAAACCAGAGAAAGCACAGAAAAGGTGTGAAAAAGAAACAAGTGCAATGAATAGAAACACATACAAATATAATAGATATTAATCAAACTATATAAATAATCGCTTAGTGTAAATGGTCTAATTATACTAATTAAAAGACAGAAATTGTCAGAGTAAAAAAATAAGACCCAATTATATTTTGTCTATGAGAGAGCCACTTTAAATGCAGTGACTCAGGTATGTTAAAAGTAAAGGGATGGAGAAAGAAAGGCCATGCTAACATTAATCAAAAGCTAGCTGGAGTAACTGTATTAATTTCAGACAAAGCAGACTTCAGAGCAAGGAAAATTATTAGCAACAAAGAGACACATTATATAATGATAAAGGGGCCAATTCTTCAAGAAGATATAACAATCCTTAATGTATATGTAACTAACCAAAGAGTACCAAAATACATGAGGCAAAACTGACAGAACTTCAAGGGGAAATGGAAAAATCCATTACTATAGTTGGAGACTTTAATACCCCTCTTTCAGTAATCCATAGATAAAGCAGGCTGAAAATCAGTTAGGCTATAATCAACCTGACCAACACTATCAATCAACTTGATCTAATTGACATTTATAGAATATTCCATCCCATGATAGAATACATATTTTTCTCAAGCTTGCATGGATCATTCACCAAAATAGACTACTTTCTGGGACATAAAATACATCTTAACACATTTAAAATAATAGAAATTATACCAAGTATGTTCTCAGACTGTAATAAATTAAATTGGAAATCAATAACAAAGATAACTGGAAAATATTCAAATATTTGGAAGTTAAACAAAAACACTTCTAAATAACACATGGATGAAAGAAAAAAGTCTTAAGGGAAATTAAAAATTGTTTTGAACTAAATGAAAATGAAAATAAAATTAAGCAAAATTTGTAGGATGCAGTGAAGGCAGTCCTTAGAGGGAAATTTATAGCTTTAAATGCATATATTAGAAAATAAGAAAGATCTTAAATCAATAATCTAAGCTTACACCTTAGAAAACTAGAGGAAAAAAAAAGAGCAATTTAAGCCAGAAACAAGCATAAAAAAGAAATAGTAAAAATTAGAGATGTCAATGAAATTGAAAACAGGAAAACAATAGAGAAAATTAATGAATCAAAAATTGGTTCTTTGAAAATATTAATAAATTGATAAATATCTAGTCAGATTAACCAGAAAAAAAGAGAGAAGACACAGAATTTTCAAAATCAGAAATAAAAGAGATGTTCTCACTACTGAGTTCATGGACATTAAAAGGATAACAAAAGCATACCATGTGTAACTCTGTGCTCACAGCATTGATAATTTAGATTTAATAGTTCAATTCCTTAAAAGATACAAACTGCCAAACTCTTATAAGGATAAATAGATTGTATGAATAGCCTTATATCTCTTAAAGAAATTAAATCAACAATTAATAACCTTCCAAAAAAAAGTATATCAGTTTCAGTTTCAGATGGTTTCACTGGTAGATTATGCCATGCATTTAAGGAGGAAATGATACTACTTTTCAACAGTCTCTTCCAGAAAAATAGAAACAGAAAGAACGCTTCTTAACTCATTTTATGATGTCAGCATTAATCTAAATAACAAAACCAGATAAGGATATTATAAGAAAGGAAAGATACATCAACATAGAAACAAAAGTCCTCAATAAAATATTAGTTAATTGAATCAACTTTGTATAAAAAGAGTTATACACCACAAGCAAATAGTATTTATTTCAGTTATGCAAGGCTAACTCAACATTAGAAAATCAATCAGTGTAATCCATCACATTAACAGGTAAAGAAGAAAATCATATGATACTGGTGGCTCAGTTGGTTAGGCATCTGCCTTCAGCTCAGGTCATAATCCCAGGGTCCTGGGATCGAATCCCACATCGGGCTCCTTGCTCAGAGGGGAGCCTGCTTCTCTCTCTGCCCTGCCACTCTCCCTGCTTGTGTGCACTCTCTCTGACAGATAAATAAAATCTTAAAAAAGAAAAAAAAATCATATGATAGTATCAACTGGTACAGAAAAAGAATTTGACAAAATCCAACACCAATTCATGATAAAAACTCTCAACAAACTGGAATTAGAGGGGAATTTCCTCAATTTGATGAAGAATATTTACAAAAACCCTACAATTAACATTATATTTAATGGTAAGAAAATTTCCCCCTAAGATCAGAACAAGTCAAGGATGATATCTCCCACCACTCCTATTCAACATTATATGGAGTCCCTATTAATGCCATAAGACAAGAAAAGGAAATAAAGTTATAAAGATTGGGTATGAAGGAATAAAACTGTCTTTTTTTTACAGATGACATGGTTGTCTATGTAGAAGTCTCAAAGAATTAAAAAGCCTGTTTTCAGATCCTGAAACTAAAAGAGAACTTCAGCTTGAAGGACTGGATTTTGATATCTTCTTAGAGCAATTTAAAAAAATTAGCCAAATTGATTAATTGTCTAATTTGTTTATCTTTGGTTTTAGAAGGCAATGCATGCTCAGAGTGATAAATTCAAATGGTATAAAAGATTAGGAAAAGTAAGTTTTTCTTTATTCCAAGAAGCAGTTACAGTTATCAATTTATGGTATGATTTTCCAGAAATGCTCTAATCATACACTATTTTTGGAAGGTAGATCAGATCTTGTAGCTCAAGATGTAAAGAGAATGTTGACTGTCCATTTGTGAAATCTTCATAAACCATACATTTGTGGAAACTTTTTCTTTCTAGTTTGCATTGTTTTAATTTTTTTTTTATGATGAATAGTTACTGATATCATAGTTAACTAATAGATGCAAATTTTTTGGTTAATGTAAACTTTCCAGCTTCTACTACCTTCTATTCCTTTTGGGTAAATAATTCAAGAGTGGGGTCAGAGTTGGTGAGATATTTTCTTTCCTTTTTGAGCGTGCATTGAGTATGAGTATGTATGTAGAATTTGGAGAGGAGATCTAAAAAAGATGAAAGCAGGAGAGAAGAAAAGACTTCTCCTTCTGTGTGCCAGGACTGCTTAGGAGTGTGCAAAGGGGTATTTCCAGGTCATAAGATCTTACCTGTGGACATCACTATTTGGGAAATGCTTTATAAGCAGCAGTCAAAGCCTTAAGCTGAAACAGGCCTTTAAATCCTGGGACTGTGGTTTAGAGGTATGAACCTATGCAATTTTCCAGGGTCTGACTGTGGATAGGGAAGCTCTGCATCTTTAAAAAGATCTCTCTGCCTCCCCATTTTGAATCTCTTAATTTTCTTTGCTAGCAAAGTCTGTATGAAGTTAGAAGGGAAATGTGCACCAACATATTTGTGCACTCATTATTATCATCATCAATACCTGGCCCTGATTAGAACCAATTGTCTTCTTCTTTTCTACATTTTGAATTTCTTGCAGATTATCACAGACATATCACACTTTGGAAAGAAAATTGCATGCCATTTTAATGAACTTAAAAAAAAAAGGTCCAGTAAGCAGGAGTTTGATATGCAAGAGTGAACACTTTGATGACCCTGGTGCATGACAGTTGTCTTGACCAATATCATATATGAAGACCTTCTTCTGGGGGTTCCATGTGCTCTGAGATTAAAGCTAACAGGAATCTTCTTTCTGAGTCATAGCATAGGCATTAGAGTGAGGCCCTTGGGTACAGGGTCCTGTGGTGAGGTTAGGGTTGAAACTAGGGTTTGGAGAAGGAAAGGAGGACATGGGAAATTGGAGAAGAGAGCTTAAAATTTAGGAAGGGAGGCAGAACATTTGAATAACCTTAAAAGCATTATTTTAGAAAAAAGTCAAATAAAGCATCTATATCAGGGAGTGCCTCAAATGGTGCAGGAACCTGTGTGGGTGTAGACAGAAGCAATGGGATGTGGTTGGAAGATACCACACTTCCACAGGGCGTCTAGGAGAACCTTTCAACTGTGATTGGCAGACTGTCTCCAATTCACCATCTGGAGGTTTTATGTAGCAAGGTCACATTCCCAAATGCTTTGCTTATGGAGTCCAGCCAGATGTGGCCACTAGCTTTGCTCAGAATTTACTGGATGCCCTGTCTGAGATCCTTTGGCTTAGTGACATTTCCCTGTAATGTGGCACGCGATGTCTGTATAGTCATGTGCAGCCCACTGACATGAACTCCAGGGGGAATCTGGTGGTTCTGGTGTTTACCCCTTAATGCTTTGAAAACCAGCATGTCTCTCTTTCTGGACAGTACTGGTTCTCATCTTTCCAGTGCTCTTGTCTTGGTGAAGATGATACAATTGTTATTTTTGGTTCTCATTATTTCTCAATGGAGTCATTGGGGTTTTGATGCCCTGTGAAGAACACCTTGGAGTGCTCTGAAAAAGCATTAGCTGAGGCCAGTTGTCCATCAAATCTGTAGATATGTGCAAGGGCAGGATGGGTGAGTCAGATGCTTCCCATCACCAGATGAATCACCTGGAAACCTTGTTAGGAACTTTCCAGTGACAGGCTCAAATATATTTACTTGACATTACTGGGTTCTTTTAACTTTAGCTTGCTCATCTCAGAAAGTAGGAGGGTGATGCTGGGTGCTGCCAGCTGTCTTTGTTTGCTCTGGGGAGCACACGGTCATGGAAGTGTTAATTTGTTATTGATGCATTTGAATACTGTGAAGTTCAGAGTGGTAAGGAAGTTTGATGGTATCTAAACCATGCTGCAGCTTCCAGGTTGGAAGCAGCTCCTTTCCCCCTAAAACATGTTCATCCAGTTCCTGTTCTGTGCTGGGCACAATGCATTGCCAGGCACTAGTCCTCCCCTCTAATTCATTTCTTTAACTCTCACATTAAGTGAGGCCCTATCTCATAGATGAGAAGACTGATGTGGTGCTTAAAGAATTCTTGCACAGTTAACTCACCCAGTGTACGCGCCAACCAGATTGTGTCAGAACAGTGGCAACACCATTCTGACTTCACTTTGTCACTTGTTGGAAGCCCTCATGTGGTGGAGATTCATCTCAAAGACCTCAATTCAGGCTCAACCTCAAGGAGGATGTCCTGGGTGTGGGAGGCAGACTGCTTAAATTGCCAGTGAAGACATTTGAGGACTAGGGGAGAAGTTCTGATTCACCATTCACCTCTTTGTCCTTCCTTGAAAAGAACACACAGATTTCGCTAAATTCACTTACCACCCGCAGCCCCTCCAAAACATTTATCATATCCAGTTTCCATTTTTATCTGCTGGCCTAACTCATCTGTAAGCCCACGTATAACCATTCTTTCTTTTTCAAATTGTAAACTTGCATCTGCATCCAAAGTGGTTTTATGGTATGATTTGGCTGTTTCTGCATGTTAAAAGATTACCCTGAGAAATTATTTTTTCCCATTCCAGTGACATCAATAAAGCTAAAGTATATTCAGTGTCAAATACAAAGGCTAGCTTTATTCCTTCACTAAGATCTTCACTCTTGCACTAATCTAGCTTGGGTAAGGCAAGTTCAGCTCCATACCACTCTTTTTCATGTATCTGTCTGGGCCTTAGTTTTGATCTTTGTAAAATAGAGATAGTTACAAATCAGATGCATCCAACCACCTCAAGGCTGTTGTGAGGACAAAAGAAGTTAATAGTGTGCTCCCAAAGAACTTGGAATATATACAAATGTAAGGTCTTATCATGATAAGTAGTGGCATTGACTTTCTATTTTGGCCTCTTGCCTTCTTCCCTCATACTTTAGTCTTCATACTTCAGTTTCAGGTGTGTGGTCACGTGTTTCTGAAGACTTCCATTGTCATACCCCATGTATTAGTCTGTGAGGGCTACCATAATAAGGTATCAACCACAGACGGGGTATTGCAAACAGCAAGTATTTATGTCTTCGTAGTTCTGGAGGCTGGAAGTCCAAGATCAAAGTATCAGTAGGGTTGGTTGCTTTGGAGGGTCTCACTCCTTGGCTTATAGATGGCTGCCTTCTCCTTGTGTCTTCACATAGTCTTCCCTTTGTGGATGTCTGTGTCTTAATTTCCTCTTCCTATAAAGGATACTAGTTATATTGTATAAAGGCCTGCCTAATGACTTAATCTAGCCTGAATTACCTCGTTAAAAAACTTATCTCCAAATAAGTCACATTATGAGATATTGGGGTTTTAAAACCTGAACATATGAATTTTGGGTTAACAAAATCAATCCATAATACCTCATTACTCTTCCCCATTTCCTATCCTTCCAAGATGCCCTTTCTATGTGTTTTCACACTCCATTTTTTCCTTATCATGGCACTTACCATTCCCATAACTTCTTATTTGCTTATTTTTATTCCACACTAGACTCTAGTAAACCTGAGTAGATCTCTGCTTTGTTCTCACTGTATCCCCAGTTCCTGGAGCAAATAGATTTCCAATTAATTTTTGAATATTTGTTGGATGATTGAGTCCATGTTACTACCTCTAACTATGTGCAATTATACCAAATATTCCATATTTATGTCTCAGATAATTCACATATCTTATTTCATGTAAAAATCACAATAGTCCCATGAGATAGATACTTCTGTTAACATCCCTGTTTCATAGTTGAAGAATTTGTGGCACAAAAATGTCAAGCAATTTACCTAAAGTCAAAAGGCAAGTAATACTAGGGAAGATGGAATTTGAGCTCAGGAGGTATGACTTCAGAGCTCTCATGGTTCAATACAAGATTGAGATGTTTCTTGGTAGAACAATAGTATGGTTTCCAGTACCCCAGCTTCTGGCTTTCTGAGCTCAGTGGAGCATCTCTTTAATCCATGTCTTAAACCAGAGAGCTTCTTATGGTTGTCTTAGAGTGGTAGCATGGAAGTAGAGGGAGGGGCGGGGAGAGATGGGCAGGTATGGATCACACACAGGGGTTGTATTTGAAGCCAGGTCAGGTGGAAGAGAAACAGTGAAGGAACTGGAAGGGGAGGTAGTCTAGATGAAAGAGGATTTGCTACAATTTTTATCATCCCATCTTACCTTAGAGATGAACAGCTTACAAGTCTATAGTATTCAAAGCACTCTCCCTTATATCATCTCATGATTTTCAAAATTGTCAACTGACATAAGCTGAGAAGGTATTATTATCTGTATTTGATTGATAAGGAAACAGATTGAAAGTGGTTAAGTACATTGCCTAACATTGCCAAGCGTGTCAGTGTAGGTCCCTGTGATTGAGTTCTAAGCCTTCTGCCATTCTGTCTCTGGGACTGAGTTTAATATGGGAAAGGAGTAGAGAGAGAGCTGCATTTCAGGGGACCACCTTCAATCAGGAAGTAGAAAGAGCATCCTGAAGAAGAGACTGTAGTAGGCTGCTAGAAAACACTGAAGGAGCACTAAAAATGTGCTGGTGGAGGAAGTCAGGAGATCAGGGAAACTCAGAGTTGAAGTCATAAGTGAGATGACTTATGAATGCTTCGTACATGTGAATACTCAGCAATTTACAATTGGGAACCACGGAGCATGTTCCAGAGCATGTTCTCAGTGGTGTGGCAAGGTCTATGTCCAGATGAACTCTACTCTCTGAATGAAGTTTTTTTTTTTTTCACTAGAATTTGCACGAGCCAAATACTACCAATTTGCTAGCTACCTTTTTATTTGCTTTCATTTATTTCAGTTTTATCTGCCTGAAGATGTACTACTCTTGAGTCTTTCCTCAGGATGGGTCGTTGCAGATTGTTTGCAACACCAAACTCCATGTTTGCTCCTGCCTCCCTTCCACAGACCCAAGGTCCTTTTGTTGTGATGCAAGCAAGATTATTATTTTAAAACTACTGCCTCTGAGATGTGGCATCTTAATTTTTATCCTGACTTTCTTCCCTTTAGTTCTTCCTTCCATGAATTAAAAGTAAAAATTCGATATGTTTTAGAAATATGTCTAGAATTAGAAATAAGATGTTTTCTCCCTCGTGCTGTGAGGGTTCCTCAGCTTTCCTTTCTCCCTCTAATCCATTTCTGACTCTGTAAATTGTGCTGTGGTGGATGCTCTATGAGGTAGCCTAACTTGTAGTGAGAATGTGATGTGCCTAGCTGGAGTAACAACTTGGCAGTGAGGTCATTGAATTCAAGACAGGTAAACAAAATGTTATTTGTCTGACTTCTAAGGATCCTTATGAATCCTTCTTCCTGCCAGGACTAACCACCACCAAATTTTCTTATTTACCAGGATTAGAACACAATAGTTTAAAGAAATGTTGTCCTAGTTAACTTCATGGATAACTTTTTGGGAGAGTCATAGGGTGAAAGAATGTTTGGTTTGGATGTGTTTGTGTACTTTAGCAGCATATCCTACTGTGGCCAGAAATCTAAAAATTTAATTTTGGTACTGGAAGTCATTCAATTTTTGACAAAGTTGTTCAGCTCAGTACTGATGTACAGAGCCTTAAGTATTCATTGCTGCCTCTACTTCCTCCCTTGATGTGGAGAGCTTGGGGACTGTATACATTGTATCTAGGTTTGGTTCATGAATTTGGCCTTGGATGGACAGTGTTACCCTTTCCAAAATATAATTGATCCATTCCTGCCTCTGAAGCTTTGCTAATTGCTGTCCTCAAATGCTCACCCTCATTTTTTTTTTCTGCCTGTGCAAATCCTACCTGCTCTTTAAGTTTGATCCAAGTGCTTCCTCCTCTCAGAAGCCATCCATGATATGAAAGTCAACAGTTCTCCTGTGTATTCTGTTTGCTCTTGTCTCTAGCCATGATCCAGCATATATTATTAATTTGTTTTCTGCATGTTTAATCTTTGCCACTAGATTGTAAGCTTTCCAAGGCCAGTGCCCTTTTCAAGCTTTGCATGACCAGCATCTTTCTACACAGAGATTTGTTTATAGTAGGTGTAAAATAAATGTGTGATATTGGTTGATATATGAGTGTGCTCCCTAACACAAGACATGGAGTTCATTGGCTTGGTACTTGAGTGTCACCACCCTCACCCCCACCCCTTTCTCCAAGTTATCTTCTTGGCCTGGCCCAGCTGAAGCTGTGGAAAGTAGATAAATCACCCAGCTCCTATATCAGACAGCTCAGAGACAAATGAACACAGCAGGTCGTTGCCACTATAATGATGCAGTGGCTGTGCTGTTTGCCAGTTTCTGGACAACAATAGATTGCCTTCCTTCTCTTAACTTTAATTCCATTTCTCATAAGCCTGAAATTGCACTTGCTATTTTCCAACTTCTTTCCCCCCACCCTGCCCTAGTTCATGTCAGTGTTTCCTTAACTAACATTTTTATGGCTTTAGAATCAATTCTCTACCAGATATAAAGACATACTCTGTCTCTAGCCTTTGTTCTCAGCACCAGCCTCTGCACCCTCCATTAGCCCAGTGACGTGGCTTCAGGCCCACTTGAGAGTTTCTAATCTCTGATTTCTTTTTATTTGAACTCTGTGTAGATCTGGGTTGATGTTTATGAAATAGACTTTCTCATGCTGACTTTTCATTGATTCACAGATAATGAAATCTTTGGAATTATGGAATTGAAAAGATATTGGCTTGAGTAATTCTTGTTAATTGGAAGCCTCACTTATTTTACCCTGTTCAACCTGAAGATTTTGGAAGAAAGGAGAGATTTGTGGGTTGAGGCAGAGGGTTTGGAAAAGACTGTACTGACTCTCAATGGCCAGGCTCAGAGAAGTATTCAGGATCCTTTACAGTGTAGATTCAGATCACCTTTTATTTTCTTCTTTCTGGTAGCCATGCTGATCTTTAAATTCAGCACCATGGACAGAAGAAATTAGCTCTGGGAGTAGTTGGAGCAAAACTCAGCCTGAGGAAGTTTAGAAGGACTTGGTAGGATCACTTTCATTCTCAGGGATAGCCTTATTTAAAAACACATGAGGGGCGCCTGCGTGGCTCAGTTGGTTAAGCGACTGCCTTCGGCTCAGGTCTGATCCTGGAGTCCCAGGATCGAGTCCCACATTGGGTTCCCTGCTCAGCAGGGAGTCTGCTTCTCCCTCTGACCTTCCCCCCTCTCATGTGCTCTCTCTCTCTCTCTCTCAAATAAATAAATAAAATCTTTAAAAAAAAATAAAAATAGAAGCACATGAATTTCAAGTTGAGAAACTCCATAAAGTATACCTTTGTTTCCCTAATCACCTAAACTGGAAGGTTCAGTAAAAGGCATGCACTTTGGAATCAAAATATCAAAACTTGAATTCCAACTTTTATATTTACTGAGGGTATGACTTTGGGTCTGGTACTATCTCTGAGAAGCAGTTTCTTTATGTGTAGATTTGAGAAACTACTACCCTTAGAAGATGTGGAGTGTACTTCTAAGGACTGGATTTGAATCCTGGCTCAACTCTTTGCTAGCTTGGGCAAGTTACTTAAATTTGTATAGTTGTTTTAGTATCTCTTAAATGTGGATAAAAATGGTACTTTTTTCATAGTGCTGATGGGAACACAGATAATATGCGTAAAATTGTTAGAAGTATACCTGGCATATAGTACTATTACTATCCTAATAATTATTTAATAAGATTATTATGCAAATTAGATGAGATAATATATGTAGATATTGGACAGAGACTAGACGTGCGACAAATTCTGATTATGTTTTTTCCTCTTTCCACTAACATTGGAAACAACCCTGCAGTTCCTTTGAGTTAAGCAATGAGCTCTGAGCCTTGTAAGCACCCTTGGAAGGGGATGCATATTCAGATAAACTGGTGTAAATTCGAATTCATTTATTACTTACTGTGATACAGAGAAGCATAAAAGTTTTGGGTGCCAGAGCTGGGGAGAGTGGGCCAGGAATGGAAAGGTAGAAGCTTGCTATCCTGTTTTCTAGTTTGCTGGAGTTGAATGTGATTTAGAGAGCTGGATGATCAGAATCCTCTGCTTGATCCTGTGCAAAAGGCTCCCCATTCATACATTGTAGCTGCAGGCATTTTGTGATTTGCTATATGAGGCTATGAAATTTGGTCCAGAGTGGAAAAGGACTCAAATAATATGAATACAAATCCAGGAACCCAGCCCATTGGTCTATGAAAATTCTACCTATAAACAGGGCAGAATTTTGTTTTATTCATTCACTCATTCATTCATTCATGCATTGGTATATTAAGTCATTTATATTCAGTAAGCATTTACTGATCATTTACTGTGTCTAGGCATAATGCTGAGGATTATAGCGAAGTAGGATCATTTAGACTGGAGCCTGCCATCAGGATTAGGGGAAATAAAACATATATGAAAATCATTAAATAAGTGAGTCAATGAATATTAAGTACATACTGTTGTACCTGGCAAATGATAGGGATTTAATATTTATTAGCTGGTTTTATTGTAAGCTACTATTTCTGCTACTAGTATTATTACTCATATGATAGTTTGGTGAGGGACTCTCTGGATATGGTGTTTAGAGGTGGAGGGAGTGATTGGCATTTTGGGAGTTGCAAGTGGTACTTTCAGAAAGGAGGTGGCATTTGAGATGGGCTTTGAGGCATGGGTATAACTTGGTCATGGACAAATGGAGAGGAAGTGGGTCTCCAGTTGAAAGATGTGGTGTGAACCAAAGTGGTAGGTGATCATGGGGGGTTGATTGTTAGGGAATAGCAAGTACTTCAAAGTGGCAGAGCATTATATACAAGAACTGAGAGATGAGACTGGGAAGGCAGGTTAGAGGTTGGTCTGGGTGTCCTTGGATGCCAGACTGTAGACTTTGGGACTTAGAGTGTGAGTGATGTGGCACTATCCAAAGTTTTATTTTGTTTTGTTTTACTCCAGGAGGGTAACCAGGTATTTATCTGTTTCTATGGTAGTCTTTTTTTTTTTTTTTTTTAACAATTAACAATAGTCAACAGTAGCACCATGGTTCCTATTCTATTTAGTTAAATTTTCCTGTGAGAATATTAGGTATACAAACTGACCCTACCTACTCAGCCCAATTTGTATAATAATCTCTTGATTTGTGATATTTTATTAACAGATTCAGCCATTTCTTCATAGGACCCAGCAACCAAACCTGGATCGAAGGCCTCAGGTCCTTAGCTATTAGGGTGCATGTGGCAGTGGTATCTGTGCTGAATTGGTGCCAAAAAGACTCCTGTTCTTATGGAAGAAGTGATATTTCACTTCTGTTTTGTTCTCTTGTCTGGAAGCTGCTATTACTGAACACACAGTCTTCACTATCCGATGCTAATGAAACAGAATTCTATACAGGTGAAGGGCTGAAAGGTGATGATGTCAAAGGAAGTGATGCAGGAGATGAGAAAGTTCTTATTGCATTTCCTGTTCTTGCTTCTTTCCCCTTTTCTCTCTTCTCTCCCTCTTTCCCCCTTGCTCCCTCTCTGTCTTTCATCATATGCATCCATGTACACACATGTGGACTCTCAGACTGCTGAGCAGAGGCGAGTTTATATGAAAGTCAACTTCAGTTTGCAGTGGGCGTTTCATTTAGTCTCCTATAATTGACACAATAGCCTCTCATATCCTTTCCTATAAATCAAAAGTAGTCTTTATGTTGGCAGTAGTTATGTGGTGCTAGTGATTGTGAGGCAGACATTAAAAGTGATTGTGACAGTGCAGCTCTCATTGACCTGAGCATATTTGGAGAGTGTACAGAAATGATTAGGATGAGTAGCTGTAAAGCACCAGCAGAGAATGGTTAGATTTGAGGATGTGATTTGCCAAGGAATTGAGGCAGTTCCAGGTACTCTAAAGCAGCCGACTTTATTGAAGACGAGTGTGTATTGTCTTTTGTGAAATGTGCCAACCCAGAAATCGTCTATCTTTGCAAAATAACAACCTTGTTTATTCAGTCAGTATTTGAACACTGACTGTGTGCCAGGACTGTGCTGGGGTTTACAGAGACAGCAGCAAATAAGACAGAAAGAAGTTCTATGCTTATGGAGCTCACTTTGTGGGACAGATGGAAGGAGTCATCTCAGAATTGTGGTCTCCTGAGATTACTCCCCACTTATCATCCTCCATAGGTTTTAGTGAAACACTTCAACCCAGATAGGGGAGATGGTTGGCCCTTGTTCCTACGAGGGGTTCAGAGTTCCAGATTCCAGTCTGCTGGTTATATTTAAGCAGATGGACAGGGATGGAAGCCTCTATTCCAGGATGGATATTTTGGGGAATGTTGGTTGTTTTTCACCCATTTTGAGTGAAATGGAGTGGAATGGGAGACGAGAAGACAGAGAAGCCCAGCTCCCTCCCCCCAGAAAAAAAAAACCCCAAAACTCAAGGAAGGCTTCTAAGGTGTAGTGACTTGATGGACCTTTAGAGAATAAAACTTCCTCCCAAGTATGGGATCATAGGCCAGCATTGGATTGACTAAAACTGGGTTGACCCTTGAGATTGCACAGAGAAACCTAAGAAAATCACCTAGAAAGACAAGGATTGAGCCAAATTTGCCTAAGCTTTGAGAGCTTTGTGTGTTTCTCCTGTACTTATTTCTTCCTTTTTGCTTCTGTTCTGGCATTGCTATTGGCATGGCCCTTGGTATCTTTCTGAGAACCTTTCACTGGCTTGTCTGCTACTAAATGCTGCCAGATCAAAAGTAGAACCTGATCCCTACACCTGGTGCTCACTGACACAGTCCAGTCTTGTTGCATCAGATGTAACACAAACATTTCTGTCTCTACCAGAGACCATGTGGCAGCCTGAGGCACAGAGGCCTTTGTGGGAAAGCTATATCGAGATGGGCCTGCTGGCTCTTTTGTTTGCATACACCAAATTTGAAATGGGCTATCATTAACCAAATGGAGAGCAGCTGTGCTTATTGAGAAAGTATGCTTCCTCAGATTTATGGACATGTTAGAAATTCTTTAGCCACAATATTTGGCTCTAGAGGCCTCAAGATCCAGTAAAAAAAAAGTCTTAGTTAATGTTATAGAAGGTCCCCTTCTCTTTGGACTAATATTTTTTGGGCTGATTCAGTGATGAATCCTTAGGTTCCTTACTTAGAGGATTATACCGTTGGGATTAATAGGGTTTTCCCAGTTAAAAGGCAAATTCCACTAGCATGATGTCATATTAAACAGTTTCCAGCCAGTGACACCTTCTTTAATGTGAGTCAAGGGTGGGCAACTTCCTTTGGAAATTGAACACAGAGCTGTAAGAGGACCATAGGAGGGAGAGAAAAGACCTAGAATTCCCTCATAGGGAGTCTGCCAGGGATGAGGAGTTCACAGATGGAAGGCAGAGCTGCCAGAGACCAGGTTTGTATACCTCAAAATTGTGTACAGTATTGCCCCTGGCTGAAATCAGATTTATTTTTGTTGTTCTTGCCATGTGATCAAAGTAATGGTTAGATAGACCTGTCCCACCTTTTTTCTTTCTCTTCTCTCTTCCTCCCTTCCCTTCTTCCCCCACACCTTTAATTTTTACCTCTCCCTCTTCTTGTCCTTCTTCTCAATGGTTCAAGGTCCAAGTTGCCACCTAGAGCCCAAAGTGTAGGTTGCCATCACACCTGTAGGAACCCAAGAAAGACTTGTGGAGAGGTGATTTCTGGAACGGTGGTGTGAGGAGCATGGACCCTCTCGTTAGCCTAAAAATGTAACTGGTGCAAATTACAGATATTTACAAAAACATTCAAAGTCTCTAGAAATTGTCTTCAGGGAATACAGCAGATGAAGAAATATTTATTAAAGGAGTTTTACTGAGTCTTGGTAAGAGCAGGGGAAGTCTGGGGCATTTGCCCCACGATTTTTGCTTCCTTTCCCACCCTCCCAGCTTATAGTGCTGCACATCCACTCTTGGAAAATGCAGTCAAGAGCACAAGGCTCCATCTTTACTCAGTTGGGAGCTATGGTGTCTCCCAGGGAGGGGCAGACCATTAGCACTTCTTATCCTACCCCCCACTCCCATGTCTGTGTTTCAGAGGTTCTATTTCAGGCAAGAGTGACTGAGAGATATGGGGCTCTCTTCCTCTCCCCAATCCCCTTTGTAAAAAAAAAAAAAAAATCTACCCTGGGCATAGAAGTCCAGGAAGAGGAGTCCCAATCACCTCAGCCTAGCTTTATTGTAGGGCAAAGGCTCCATGCCAGGAGAGGCAAGTCACAAAGACTGGAGGTTGTTGCCCCATCCCAAGGTAGCCCTAATGAAGCTCAAGGAGTAGAATTGTGCCTCAGCAAAGTAGGCCACCATCCCTACTGCCAGCTGTGGAGCAGTGGTGCAGATTTGTTGCTCAAGAGGAGAAGTAGGCCATAAGAACAGAGAGCTCTGAAGCTCTTCCCAAGTGCACTGACTTTATTTGTACCATAGTGTGAGGAAATTCCAGCCTAGGAGTTCTCTTGGAGACAATGGAGATTTTAGTAATATGCAATTAAGGGAAGACTGGTAGCTCCATTAGAGCAGTAAGGTAAACCTTAGATCATTTGGAAATTTATTAGAGAGAACTATGGAAAGAGCCAGCTAATAAGAACCCTCCTGGGGCTGACACAAATCTCCAAGACTGGTCTCAAAGATTACCCCTGCAAAAGGATCCAAATTTAATTGCAACAGACTGTGGAGCAATTTGTGCCTCAGGGGATTGTCAAAAATAATAATTAGCCAGCAATTAGTGGAGGCTAATAACTAGGCATGATATTGATGGAGGCAGACAACAGAGAGATCAGGGAAGGAAACAAAGAGAGCACTAGTAAAATCACTGCCATCCCAGAGTGACAATGTGCAGGGTCTTGGCTGTGCCTTTTGAGCAGTAACAGCAGAGGGGGTATTCTTAGGGGGAAATAGACCACTAAAATAATCCATCCAACTTTCCAAACAAATAAATAGACAACAACAATGAGGCCCAGAGGAGGAGGTCAGTAAATAGGGTTGCTACAATATATTATCTAAAATGTCCAGTTTTCAATAAGTTATTATGAGGCATGTATGCAAAGAAGTAGAAGATGACCCATATGGAAAAAAGAAAGCTGTAGAAACTGTCTGTGATCGGCCCAGATGTCAGACTTTGCAGACAAAGACTTCAAAGCAACATATAAGTATGTTCAGAGAACTATAGGAAACTATGCTTAAAGAAGTAAAGGAAGGAGGGAGCATATAACAACAATGTCTCATGAAACAGACAATAACAATAAAGAGATAGAAATGATAAAAAAAGAACCAAATGGAAATTATGAAGGTGAAAAGCACAATAACTAAAATTAAGATTTTACTAGAGGAGCTTAACAGTAGATTTGAGCTGGCTGAAGAAAGAATCAGTAAACTTAAAGATAGATTGATAAAGATTATTCAATCTAAGCTGAGAGAAAAAAAAAGAAGAAAAATGAACAGCCTCAGGAAAATATGGGACAAATATGTGTAATGAGATATCAGAAGGAGAGGAGGAAAAGGAGCAGAAAAAATGTTTGAAGAAGTAATGGCTGAAAACTGAAATTTGATGAAAACCATTAATCTCTACAACTAAGAGGCCCAACAGAGCCCAAATACTATAAACACAGATCAACAATCAGACACAGCATTGTAAAAATGCTGAAAGATAAAGAAAATCTTGGAAGCAGCAAGAGAAAATGACTTACCACATACCAGGGGACCTTATTACCAACTATTCATCAAAAACAATATAGGCCAGAAGGCAGTGAGATGACATCTTTAAGGTTCTGGAACAACAGTAGCAGCAACAACAAAAACCAAACCTGCCAACCAAGAATCTTATATCTAGCACAACAATCTTTTGAAGGTGAAGGTAATAAAAACTTTCTATAAACTATATAAACACAATCTGAGATAATTTGTTGCTAGCAGACCTACAAGAAATACTAAAGGAAGTTCTCCAGGATAAAAACAAATGACTTCAGACAGTAATTTGAACCTACATGAGAAACACAAAGAGTAAAGATCATTATGTCATTTTGAAAGAAAGTATAAAGGTGTATTCTTTCTATTCTTAACTGATTTAGAAAGCAGCTGTAGTAAACAATATGATTATAATTGTATTGTTGGATCTTTAGCAGAGAGAAATGTAATACTTGACAATATAAGTGCCAGGAGACCAGGTGGGAGAAAAGCTGGACTAGAGTAAGGAAATGACACTAGTTGGTAACTTGAATTCACAGGAACAAAGAACCGGAAATGGCAAATGAGAAGGTTAATTTAAAAAACTCTATAATGAAATACTTGTTTTCTTTTGTTCCTTGTTTTAAAAACATAAAATTGTATAAAGTAAAAATGATAACAATGTATTTGGGGTTGTGGCATATCTAGATGTAATGTGCATACTAGTAATAGCACAACAAGGGGGAAGAAGGTATAGGATTACAAAGGAGTAGCATTACATGCCTCGCTGGTATAAATCTGAAATAGATTTTAATAAATTAGTATGTAGATGGTAAGCCCTACTGCAACCACTAAGAAAATAACTTCAAAAATGTTGAAATATCTTTTAAAAGAATTAAAGTGTTGCTTTGGAAAATATTTGCTTGATGCAAAAGAAAACAGTAAAGGAGAAATAGAGGAATGAAAAAGAGATGACATACAGAAAACGACAAGCAAAATGGCAGCCACAAATTCAACTACAGTTGAACTGTGAATAATGCAGAGGTTAGGAGCACCAGCCCCCTTGCAGTAAAAATCCATGGATAACTTTTGACTCCCCCAAAACTTAACTACTAATAGCCTACTTTGGATTAGAAACCTCCTGGATAATATAAACACTTGATTAGCACATGCTTTGTATGTTATATGTATTATTTATTATATTCTTACAATAAACCAAGCTAGAGAAAAGAAAATGTTATTAAGAAAATCACAAGGAAAAAAGAAGATAGCAGGAAGGGAAAAATGAAGGGGGGAAATCAGACGGGGAGACAAACCATGAGAGACTATGGATTCTGAGAAACAAACTGAGGGTTCTAGAGGGGAGGGGGGTGGGGGGATGTGTTAGCCTGGTGATGGGTATTGAGGAGGGCACGTTCTGCATGGAGCACTGGGTGTTATGCACAAACAATGAATCATGGAACACTATATCTAAAACTAATGATGTAATGTATGGGGATTAACATAACAATAAAAAAATTAAAAAAAAAAGAGGGCACGTATTGAATGGAGCACTGGGTGTTATACGCAAACAATGAATCATGGAATACTACATCAAAAAAAAAATAAACTCAAAAAAAAATCATAAGGAAAATACTTTATAGTGCTGTCCTATATTTATTAAAAACTCCACATACAAGTGGATCTGCACAGTTCAAATCTGTGTTGTTCAAGGGTCAACTATATAACAATAGTAGCATTAAATATGGATGGATTAAAATCCAATCAAAAGGCAGAGATTGTCAGACAAGGTTACAAAAAAGTCATGATCCAACCGTATGCTGTCTCTAAGAGATACATTTTAAATTCAAAGACACAAGTAGGATGAAAGTAAGGATGGAAAAAGACCTATCATGCAAACATCAACCATAAGAAATTGGGAATGGTTATTACTAGTATCAGATAAAATAAACAAAAGGCAAAAACAAAATGTTAAAAGAGACATTTTATAGTCATACAAATATCAGTCTATCACGATGCTATAACAAGTACTGTATATACACCTAACAACAGAGCCCACAAATACTATTAGACCTGCAGGGAGAAACACACACTGCAATAGAAATAGCTGGAGACTTTGATTCTCTACTTTCAATAATGGATAGAACAACTAAGCAGAGGACTAACAAGGAAATAGGAGACTTGAACATTACTATAAACCAGAAGACCTGACAGGCATCTAAAGAAAAAACAAGAGCCAAGTGTACATTCTAATCAGGTGCACTCGGCACACTCTCCAGGCTAGCCCGTATGGTAGTCCATGAAAAAAGCTTTGATAAAGGTCAAAGAGTTAGAATCCTACAAAAGAATGAATTTACAAATCAATAACAACAAAAAAGAAAATTCAAAAACATAATGGAAATTCAACAACCCACCCCTACATGGCCAATGGGTTAAAGGAGAAATTGAAGGGAAATTAGAAAATACTTCGAGATGAATGAAAATGAAGATACACATACTAAAACACATACTAAACACCACTTAATGGTGTTTAGAGGGAAATTTATAGTTCTAAATGCTTGTATTAATAAAATAGGAGAGATCTCAAACTATTAACTTGATCTTTCCTCTTAAAATACTGGGGAAAAAAAGAGCACCCTAAATCTAAAGCAAACAGAAAGAAGTAATAAAGATTCAAGCTGAAATTAATGAAATATAGAATAGGAAAACAATAAGCAAAAGATCTTTCCAAGATCTTAAATCACTAAAATCACTGAGTTATGGAGGTCCTGGTCAGTGAAGTACCAAAGACACACACACACACGTTGATTGAAAGGAAAGATACAGAACTGCTATTGTCTTCTTATAAAAACCATCAAAATAAAAAAAAAAAAACCCTATGAGAACCAATGAGTGCAGTTAGGAAGTAAGATGACATAAAAATGTAGTGTTCTTCCTATCAGAAGTAAAAACTTGAAGACATAAAAGAATGTAAAGTACCATTTGCAATACCAACAGGACCTCACAAGATACCTAGGTATAAAATATAAACGGGAAAAAAATCTTTTGAAGTACACATAAGACTTTTAAGAAAGGAAAGAATATACTTAATGAGTGCTCACCAAATTAATCTGTAAATGCATGATGTGGCACTCTTCCCGGACAGCTCAAGTGACAGGCTGCAGGGAAGGGGCTGACGCTTGCAGACCTGGCCTCGTTCCTGGGAGGGCCACACCATGTCAGGGAGAGGGTGGTGAAAAGAGACCGGTGGGGCGAGAGGCAGAGGCAGATAGGTGCCTTCCTGATCTCTCAGTGTAGAGAGGGCCCCAAGGAGTGTACTGGGCTGCAGGAACCAGCAACAGTGAGTGACAGCAATCACCAGCAAGAAGAGATGGAGGCACCCCCAGGAGTTGGGTCTACCTCTGTCAGTGACTCTTGTCTGATTGTGGGTGACTGCAGAATGTTTCAGAATTGCCAGGTACACAGCAAGGGTACTGATCCTGAGCAATTGCTCCTCACAGGGTGGTCATGAGAATCCAGTAACATAATGGAAGTATTCCTTGAAAAATGTTAGAACACTCTGTGGCATCCAAGGTGACATTCCAGCTGTCTTGCTAAGACATACAAAATGCCACTCAGGTTCTAAACATCAGAACCTGGTTTCCCATCTTTTATGTCACTTCTTTGTACCCCAGTGGAGGGCCTTCGTGGGGCTGGGGTTCAGTTGGAATCAGTGCCCAATGGAATAATAATTTCAGCAACTTATGGAGCCATACTTAAGTTCCAATTTAGCACAACACCTATGAAACACTGCCTCTGATTCTCCCCTCTGCGTGTGATCGGCGGGGCTTCCCAGTTCTAGTAGGTGCGGGAAACATGCAGCAAATGTGCTTCTGCAGCTGGCTGGGTGCATAAGCTGGAGGAAAGTAAACATGATAGGACTCAGCTCCACTAGGAACTTGGGATCCTAATTTTAAGGAGGGTCTGCGCAAGGCTTTTAATAGGAGGGTTGAGAATGGGGAAGCCCTCTCTGGGATATAGTCTAAACACTGGGTGTTATACTCAACTAATGAATCATTGAGCACTACATCAGAAACTAATGATGTACTATATGCTGGCTCACTGAACATAACAACAACAACAACAAGAAAACAAAACACACTTCAGACAGTTTTCAGAAACAAGTAGGACTTCTCTTGGGATCAAAGTCACCAGGATTTCATAGTAACCATATCTTTCATGTAAAAGTTGGGACCCTTAAGAGGAGAAGCAAAGAAGAGGGTGAAGTCTGGTGTATCTGTCTGATTGTCTTATTTTCATTTATTAATCAACTAGATATTTGTTGAATGCGTAGTATTTTTAAAAACTTTAAAATGGCTTAATTTTTTGAATCTCTGTTGCCACATCTTTAAAATTTGGGGAAAAATCCAACCTGCCTTGCCAGGTCAAACTTCCTTAGGAGAAGGGGGGTGATCTCATCTAAAGATACACTAGCTGGCTCTTTCTCATACTAACATTGGTCTTGCCTTCTCTAGGAAGCATAGGAAGCATTCACAAGGTATTGCTTACATATGCCCATCCCCACAGGCCAACAGATTGAAATGGCTCCAGATTGTCTGGAAGGGGATGAGTGGTTGTCTGCTGGGGTTGGCTGAATGTACAAGTGAGAGAGCCTGGGAATATGGTGGTTGCTGCAGCTTAGCTTGGGAAGGGTGGCCTGAATCCTTGATGAAAACCAAGGGCTTCCTTTGGCTCCTTGGAGGGTGCAAAAGCATATTGCAGGATTCTCAATAGTAAATATCCATATCCTGGGTAGAAAACTGGAGTTACTGAAGGCTGGTTGTCCTTTGCTCACTGACATCCAGGCCTGTATGCTAAAGATTTGGCAGTTTGTGAGAATCCAAGATAAGACAAAGACTGTCACTGGGTTAGAGGGTGCTGAATCTTAGGAATAGACCCAAAGGGACAGTTTTCCCCTGTATTTGTTCTTGTTTATCTGAACCTGTTTTTGTGCCAAGTGGGTGGAAAATGTGGTGTAAAAAATATGTTTGGAAGAAATATCAGGAAGCCATTTCTTGCCCAGAAAATCAGGGGGTGTGAATGTCCCACCAAATAGCATTTGATCGTTTGATCAGTTAACCAGGTTGTAGGCACCATGCAGGAGGGAAGAAGAAGACATGAGCCAGAGAAACCACATGTTTTATCCCTGGGAGGGGCAGCCTTCTGTCTTTTACATTTACTCTGTTCCAGAAGTACCCCTTCTCCACCCTTGCTTGGCCCTGGATTTAGAGCACATAGGGCATGGGGCTGGTGATACTCCCCCCCTGCATCGCATGCTTCTTCTGAAAGCCATTTCTCATGCACAGTCAGACATGGAGAAAGAGAGCTAAGAAGTGAGGTCTCTGTTTTCACTGTCGCTGCTCTGAGTTGTGTTCAGGGTGGCATTGGGGAACAGGGTGTCAAGTGGCTGGGTTGAGGGGTTGTCAGTGCTGATCCTGAGTATAATTGGGTAGTAATTGCCATCAGAATCTCCCAAGGGAGATCAGTTTGTGTGCATACACATATACTTGTTTTTCTGACTAAAATCCCAATTAATTTACATATAAACCAATTTTAGAAATGTTATCTTTGTTGGAATGGGGTGATCTAGATAGAAGATGACATTCGCAAGGTGCTAGAGCGAGAACAGGAAGGTATCAAGACAGCACAGATATGTGGATTGGGATCTGACGGGACTGAGAAGTTAGCTAGGTTTAGAGCAAATGCTGATTGAGGTGGTGAAGGCTTTTCTGTGATTTGATAGGACCAGCTTTTCTGCACACTCCCTTCTTCGAGGCTCTTTCTGTAAGCAACAGGCCTATAATTTGGGTATATTGTGGGCTGGTAAACAGAAGTACCTGAGATGTGGCCCCAGTGTCCACACAGCAGTTTATGTATGGGTATGGGTCAATGGAGAAGAAGATTCTTATGTTTTCCAGTCAATTAGAACATTTTTCCAGAGGGGATTCAAGTCACCAACATGACTATGGTCCCCCCTGTCTCTCCTTTTCTGCTTTTGCCTGAGCACAGAGGTGCAGGACAGCCAGGTGAAAAGGTAAGAGAGAAAGTGGTAGGGTCATTACATTCTCTAAATTGGCCAGTGAGGAAAACAGTCTGCTCATGAAGGTGGGAGAAGGCTGGGGACAAGCTGCCAAAAAGCCTCTGGATGTCAACCTGGTTTGCAATTTGGAAGCTCTCCTCGAGGGACTGTTTTTGAAATAAAGATTTAGGATAAATTAAAAGGAAGTCCTCTGATGAACTCAGGATGTAAAAACCAGGTTAAACAATGAATAAAAAACAGTCTGAATTAGTGAAAGAGGTACCAAGCACATCTTGGAATTTTATTTATTTAACATCGTGCTCTTTAGGACTATTTACTAAAGATTTTCAGGTTTAAAGCATGCTTTTAAAAAGTGGCATTTTTATGAAGAATTTTTGAGCGTACACAAAGGTAGACAGACTCTTTTAGGGAACCCTCATGTACCATCACCCAGTCCCTATGGTGATTTACCCTAAGCCCTACCTGCTCCATCCACACCCTGGGCACATTCTGATCCCCCCCATATTGTTTTGAAGCAAATCTTGTAAATCACATCATTTCCTCAATAAACATTTCAGTGTGTTTCTCTAAAAGACAAAGCATTGCTCCTTTAATAAACAAGATAAACCTTTTGCTCATCCATCTAGGCCTGGGGGGGAGATGAACCGTGTGACAGGTGAGGTCATACTTAGGTGATCTTGGTTCCCCCTGGGGGATCCAGAGCCCGCTAGCCTCTTGAGTTCTCGACCTAGAAACTTAAACTTGGAACAGAATGGAAAATGATGCAATGTGTAATAGCCCCGATGCTGCCAGGGCTACTCCTCAGTGTGTACAGGACGGTGCTTTTATAGTCAGCCATGTTCTCAGCCAGGCTGGATTAACTGGGTCATTTAGCTCCAAGTAGACTTAGGTTACTAACTGCAGAGGAGGGAAGGAGAAATGAGGTTTAGTATGGTCAAAGGAAAAGAGAGAGGGGTTTCACTGAAGACATACTTTTATTGTCTGAATCAGGGCAGGATGGGCACAATTAGAAGTGGAATGCGATGCAATCAGCACCAACAGGCAGATGTGCTTCCCTGTTTCAGGAAGCAGACACAGGTGATGGAGCCTGGCTGCAGCTTTGTTCTGAGGCTGGAGGGCATCCTGAGTGTGAGGATTAAACTTATGTGTCTGCTTGACTGGCCTCAGGGATGCCCAGATAGGCGGCAAAACATTATTTCTGGGGATGTGTGTGAGAGAGTGTTTCTGGAAGAGATTATCATTTGATTCATTAGACGAGTAAGGATGATCCAGTGGGGGTGGGGCATCATCCAATCTGTTGGGGGCCTCAATGGAACAAAAAAGTGAAGAAAGGGCTGATTCTCTCTCTCGAGCTGAGATGTCCATTTCCTTCTGCCATCAGACATCAGAGCTCCTGATTCTTCTAGCCTTTGGACTCAGACCGAATTTAACACAACCTTTCTTGATTGTCCAGTTTGCAGATGGCAGACTATGGCCCTTCTTGGCCTCCATAACCACGTGATCCAATTCCTATAATAAATCTCCTCTCCCATAGCTCTCTATACATCCTTTTGGTTCTATTTCTCTGGAAAACCATCACCAATGCACTGAGTCCTGGATCCTTGCTTTCCCTCTCACTCAGTCCCTGGGGTCCAAGGTCAGCCATATGGAAGGAAGAGTCAGGGGTGTGCCACTCTTCAGGCTTGTCTTCCTAAGATGGTGTGGACCGCATTAACAAGTGCTCACTCATGCTCTTTTTTTTTTTGCAGCATATACTCACAATAAAATTGTGCATTAACTGTTTACATTCTCTATATCACAGTGAGTATGCTGGTGTAGCAGCAGGCTAGGAGGAGAGGGGTGGATACGCAATCTAGGGACAAGCCATTAAAGCTGCCTCTTGTAGGTGTAATAATTTCAGAAATGTGATTCCCTCCTTGATTCCTGAGTTCCAAGTATGAATCTCTTTCTGATAGGTCATCAGGCAGCCTTATTCTAGACTAAACCCCTCCGTGGCTTCTAAGTGGGGCTAACTCCACCATGAATCCATGCCTGGAAGAAGTGGGTGTGTCATACTGCTAGTTATGAGATTTAGGTATCAACTGGATAGAAGAGACACAAGGGCCTCTGTAGCTCTGGTTTCTGGGTGCCCAGGAATAAGAACCACCACTGTTTCCCAGACCTATAGGGAATTTGCCATCAGAAAGATCTCCAAGCCACACAGAGAAGAAAAAGCACGGAAGTCAGAAGATGTGCATTTGAACCCCAGATCTACCACTGGTTAACTTGGGGACTCTCAATTTCTCACCTGTGGAAAGGGACAACAGCAGTAATATTTTCGAGGTTGTCAACATAAGCCAAATTAGATCATGTAATCTTTAATATCACTACATGTTATATTGCTGATGCTATTGTCATTGTTATTTAAAAAGTAATTTTTAAATAGATTTATATGTTGACTATGACAGTGGTCTGCATCTCTCAGTGGCATGATGATACTATATCCAATAGTCAAAAAAAAAAAAAAAAGAATATTCCACTCCTGCTGTTCATTGACTGGCGTAATTTTAACGAAGACTACCGCCCTTTTCTCCCTCCCTCTCTTATACACATACACACACACACACACACATATATATATAAAGCATCTCCTGATAGTTGTAGCAACGCCAAGTGCTAAATTCATTCTCGTTTTGATTTCCTGGCCCCAACCCAATTCTTCCTGAGTGGGCTGATTGCAGTTTTTCTTTCCCTGATTTTCTTTTCCTTGAGGACACAGAATATTCACAAGGTACAACATTTTCCTTTAAAAAGACTTCCCCTAAAATCCAACTGTTATTAATGGATCTTCAGTCTCTCCTGGAAGACACTGACCCAAATAGCAGACACAACTGAAAAACCACACAGGCATGCAATGGCCTTTGAGTTTGTACCTGCTTCTCCCCTCTACTCTTTCTGTTGGCCTTGGGTTAGTAGCATGTATTTAGAAAGTCACCTAGTATACTGTTCAGTAGTATTTGACACTGTATTGTTTTATATTTTCCTACCAACTTGGTGATGGAGTAGAAGCTCATTTATGAAACCCTCAACTATTTCATAGTAAATAAAGTTTCTTACAAATAGGGTTTATTTATTTGTTTATTCAACAGCAATTTATTGAGTGTCTACAATGTGCCAAGCCCTTTGCTAGGCATTGTAGAGAGTAGAAAGGTGAGAAATTCAGGTTCCTGGCCTCTAGGAGCTTGTATCAAGGAAGCAGATAGGAAAACAAGTAGAGATAAATGGTGGATTTTGCCTGGAAGGATGGAGACAGCTTCCTGGCGTGGCTCACTTTTTACTGTTCCACATCCTGCGTGGACACTGTTTTCATGCCCCTGCCTCTGCCAGTTCCTACATATCTCACTTCTGAGTCTGCTGGCCTAGCATATAGCTCATGTGAAGGTGGGCATGGCTGCTTCCCATCTTTTGATGTTATACCACTCATTTGCACTTTCGCCAGCATAGGGGTTGTGATTTATGTCCTTCGAATGTCCATCCTGAGGGATTCCGAAGTATTTCCAGAGAGGGAAGGTGGAATGTTACCCAATCGAACCCATCTCACCTCCTCCCTCCTCTTCCTCTGTCTTCTCTCCAGCTGGCCAGGTTGCATGATCCAGGGTATTGGAGTCCCATTGGTGCTGGAACTTGACAGAAGATGTGTGAAGACCTAGATCCAATGGGCCATTATATTCAGGTCCTCACAGCTCATCTCTGTGCTTGGCCAAGCTGAGCCACCCTGGAAGTAGGGCAGGGGTGGGAGAGGGGAGGCCCCCAGGGCTGATAGTGTTCCTGGGGGGAACCAGAAATTACCAGAACAAACTGTTACATGCTCAGCCCTGTGCTAGGCCTTGCTGGAATCTTCAGATAGGTTGTGGCCTTCCAGGAGCCCTAGCTGTACAGATTTCATGTTTGAGTGTATGGTTGGGCAGGACAAATTAACAATCCCCAGGCCATATGTGCTCGGAGCCTAAGGAGGATCAGAGGTTGGCAGAGCTAAAGGTGTTCAGAGGGGTAGAGACTTCCTAGTCTTGAGTAGTCAGAGAATGTCCTGGAAAGAGGTGGACAGGGAGATGGAACTGGGGGTCAAAACTTCTGAGGGATTTTGATGAGGCAGAGAGGGGTTGCATGATGCCACTTTTGCATCCCTGGAGTCCCAAAGGTTTAGAGGTGGTGTTTTGTAACATTAACTGATCCATTAGTTTTGGGTTGAGTCTAAGACTGGTGTGGATTCTAAAAAATCCCTTTTCATTTTACTGCTTAATTTTCTCATTGTAGCTCTTTCTTTGCCCTAGACAGAGATGCTAGACTCTCCCTATGTCTAGATTTCCTTTTTAAAAAAATTCTATAGATGATCTTTTTAAATGACTTCCCATAGCAGACAGTTTATCTAGCCAACTGTTGGACAGAATATATTCTGAACAGATGCTTGAAACAGTCACCCTTGTGTGAATGATTCTCCACCTAGAGCTCAATCTGTATCTCTTGCTGGTCTCCAGACCTGTATGTCCAATTGTTGGCTGGATTTCCTCCTGGATATCCCGTAGGTTAACATTTCTAAAGCTTTTCATTGTATGTGTCATCCTCCCGCCCCCAACACGCATTCAACCTAGTCCTCCTTCCTCAAAACCACTGTGGCCAAAGCACTAGTCATCTCTGACTCTTCTCTTTGCCTTCCTCACCCTCTCCCTAGAGTTGGCGGTCCATGTTCCATACTTGTAGCTACTCCATCACTCTCACTCCCGGCCTCGCTCCTCACCATAGCTGCAATTTTAGGCGAGACCTCTCAGCCTGTTGCTTAGACTACGCAGTAGAACAGAGTTGGTATGCTTGCCTTGAGATAAAAATCTTTCCCATCAGTCCCTTGCTTAACCCCCACCTGTGGGTTTGTCTCCAGGATGGAAACAAAACCTGTGAGTGTGCTCACAAAGCCCTTGTCTTCTTGCCCCCATCCTCCTCTCCGCAGTTGCTTCCTCATTCCCCCAGCAGACTCCTCATGATCTTAAGCACGCCCACGTTTGTGCCTGACTGGCTTTGCTGGTGCCCATAAATATGCTTGACTTCTCCTTTCCTCGTGTCTACATCTGGAAAACTCGGCGCCTGGGACCTAACATCAGGTGTTTGCTGAAGCCTTCTCTGACGGCCCCGGCAAGGGTCACCTCCTTACGTGGGTTTCTGTGCCACCGTGGCTCACCACATCTTTATAATTATATTTAAATTTGTGTAATGATGATCTGTCAGACTAAGAGCGAAGGGATTACGGTCTCACCCGTCATGGACACTTCATTGCCTGGCTGAATGCTCCGTGTTTGTTGACAGTTAAAATAGAGAGGATCTGAGATCTTAAAGAGTCTCTCCTACTTTAATGCCTCTTAAATTCATTGATTTACTCATTCATTCATTTGCTCTTTGTGCAAACATTTACTGAGTACCTACTATGTGGAAACTCCCTCTGTCTCTCCAGGCAACAAGGCCTTGATTAAACAGACATAAAAGAGAAACAGCTACCAGTCCTTCCTCCAGAAAGCTCTGCTCCGCAGGCCTTCACTTAAGAATGCTGGAGCTTCAGTTTCCTCTCGTCAGCTTTTTCCTTAATGGCCAAACTCATGGTGGCAGTGACAATGGGTTCTGCATTAGTATTAAAAATTTATTCAATAAATAATGGATTAGAAACCTCTGTTTAATAATTATTAATGCACTGCAATTTCAGTTGCCCAAATCACAAGATGTTTTAAATATAACTAATTGAAAACACAATTAACAGCAACTTGCCGAAATAAATCTGAAAGGCAAAACACCCTTGAAAGGCTCAGACTGTAAGAGCAAAAATTCTGAAGCAGCCCCCGGCCCACACTGCCCCAAGACGCAGGATTTGTGCTGGGCTCTGGCAGAGACGCTGGGAAGGGGGGTGGCGCCTGGCAGGGTTTGGGATGTGAAGGTTGGTTTGACGGCAGGTTCTCTGCAGCTACCAAAACTTGAGGTGACCCCCTCGTTGTGCCTGTGGTAATGGGGGGTTTGCTTGAGCAGTATGCTGTGCCCAGACACTTATGTCAGATAGACCCTTAGAGAGAGGCTGATTCAATGACCTCATTATGTGCAAACTCAGCAAAGCACAGGCCAGCCACTGGGGTCTGGAGGACCTGGCGCCTCGAGTCCAGTCACAGGATGTGAGAGAGTGGCAGACCTGTCGCTGAGAAACCTGGGCCCCAAGTATCTGACCCTGTGCTCACTCAGCAGTCCACTAGCCCTGGTGCCTCCCATGTTCTTTCTGGGGCTGGGTCTTCTTACCTGACTCAGCAGAAACAGTGCAGCTGGGTCTTTGGATGAGGGGCCTAAGACAAGGGCCCTTTTGACTTTGTTGCTTCAACAGCAGTCAGCAAAGAAAAAAACAAATGTATTGAAGCACTTACAGGATGGGCCTGGGACTGGCTTTTGGATTCTAGGATTCCAGAACAACATGGGAGGAAGGCGCTGGCCTCTGGACTGGGTTTAGCATGGATTTTTTCCCCCCCATTTTTCATCTTTTTATACCTATTCCCACTCCACTTTCTATCCCAGAGAGGCTCACTCCTTCGTATTCACTTTAGGACTTGGGTATACTGGCCTCCAGTTTCCATCGGTCCTTCATAGGATTCTTTTGATGAGTATTCAGTGAGACATAATAGGGGAATTAACAACAACAGGGTTGGCCAGTGGTAGGCACTCAACACATGGTAATGCCCGTCCACTCCCAGCAATGTCCACTGCTCCTGCCTGGTTAATCTATCCCCAGGATTCTGAGCACTGCTGTGGGCATGCTTTCAACAGAATAATATGGTTATTGGACACGTGGATGTTATTCCTGGAGAACAGGAGGTAACTAAGGAGAATGCTGTCCATTCTCAGGGGATTAGTCTGGACGGCAACTTGGCTGGACTTTGAGTTATGGCTAACAGGACAGTGAGTGATGTGACCAGAGACATAGGATGGTGACATATTGCAAAGTACCTGGAGAGCCAGGCTAGCAAATTTGACTTTCATCTTCGGGGGGGCGGGGGGCATTGAAGGATTTTTACGTTAGAAAGTAGCATAGATTTTAGCTTAATCTGTGTACTAGAGAGCCATGATTCTTAAATGTTAGTGTGCATCAGGAAGGCAGATTCAAACTCTAATTGCTGGATCCCACCTCCAGAGTTTCTGATTCAGTAGTTCTGGGATGGAGCCTGAAAATTTGCATTTTTATCAGGTTTCCAGGTGATGTTGATGCTGCTGGTCCAGGAACTATGCTTTGAAAACCACGTGCTTGGAGGATGGGCTAGAGGTGGGTAGGCCTGCAGGCACTGAGCTGGTTAGGAGACTGGCACAATAACTTAGCTGTAAGATGATGTGAGTCTGATTTAAAGCAGGAGCTGTGGCTCTAGAAAGAAAGAGAGAGCACAGAAGAAGAGTCAGAAAGATTTTCTGGCCCAATGGGATGAGTGGGAAAGGGAGGTGAACCTTCCAAGGGTTTTCTAACTGGGAACCTGAAAGAATGATGGTGCTTCTCAGGGAAGGACCACAGAGCAGAGACTCCTGGGTCAGGATGGAAGACAGGCATTGGATGCATGGCTCCAAATGGTCCTGGGTGCAGGTGCAACCAGAAGCCTGAGGACCCTCAATGGCTTCCTACCTGGGACCTTGAGTATGGCTGTGGCTGTGGGAGCAATACATGCACAAGGGGCCTACAGGGTTAGAGCGGGTCCAGCAAGGGATCTGGGGCACAAGATTTAAGGAGCCGTCACTCAGGGTTGTGCAAGCTTTGCCTGACCCCAAATCCGAGCCCTAATTACATTTTATGCCCCAGCTATCTCCCTGGACTCGCCTTAGCCCCAAGGTTTGCTGAAGCTGTTGCTGTTGCTTCAAGCTCTTGCTTCAAGCCTGAAAGGGGCCCGGTGGCAGCCCGGTCAGCAGGTGGAAGGGAGGGCCGTGGACCCCAGCTGTATGTTGAATCCCATTTGTCCGTACTGGAAGCAAGTCATGTGCCTCAGTCATCTTATCGCCGGAGGTACCTGTACTCGTACACCTCTTCGTGACTTGTACGGATCCAAATTTTGTGTCCACAGGACCATTGAACGGAACTGGTCACTGGAGACACAGATGGCTGGAAAGCCTTACAAATCTACAGTGCCTTCTTGGGCGATGTGGAGGCAGTTCTAAGGCGGTAGCAATGGCTGGTATTCCTGCACTGGAATTCGTGCACAGAGCCAGCTGTTCTATAGAAGGGCAAAGACGGAGTCTTGGAACATCTTTCTTGAGCATACTTTTAAACGCACTTGGTTGTTGTTGTCTGTTTGTTTTTGTTTCTGTTTTGTTTTAAGGACTTAATCTATGGTGCTCCATCAGGCAACCAAAGCAATCCAAGTTTAATCTCTAAGCATTCATGTCCCAAGTTCAGATTTTTCTTGCGTCGTCGTCTCAGCTGGTGCATTCCCCAACTTCTGAATTTCTAAAAATACCCAGCGTGGTTCCCTCTACAAAACACCAGCACCCTGCCAGCTCTTAAATAAATAAACTCAAAACAAAAATGCTGTAGTTGTGAAATGAGATATATTTAATTAAATAAAAAAGGAAAAGCAAGTGCTATTACAAGAACATAAAACTGTAAGGCATAAGATAAAAACTAAATTACTACAAGGCAGCTCGATCCAATCTAATCCTTAAAGATAAAGATGAAACCAGAAAATTGCATGTATTGAGAAATCAACATAAGCCCTGAGCAAATATTAACTAGAGGTCTATAAACTGGTTGATAATAAACAGTTCTATGAACATTAGGATTAGGAAGGGAATGGAAATGGAGCCACATTGGGGTGTGGGGGACTCAAGTGCATCGCTCCATCCTGCTCACAGCAAGCGTTCGTGCAAGGATCCTGTTCGGATGACTTTTCCATTAGCTAATTTCAGCAAATCTGAGAGGAAAAAAAATCAAATGGCACAGAGGTACCTGGGCAAATTTCTATCTGTCATCTTTTGAAAGACGCAGAGATGGATGTGATCTCCTCTTACCAGGCTATAAAATGGAGCTTGCAGATAAAATGTTTGCCTTTTACTGTGGGTTTCTAACTTAGCTGTTGACATGATTTTAACAGTGTGTTTAAGCATGAAGAATGGTCCAATTACATGTTAAGTAGCCTTTTTTTATAGTTCTAATAAAGGTTCATTTAGACGTTTATACTGACAACTCAGTTCTTTGGAAGGGCATTTTTCAAGTTGCCTGCTAAAAGAAAACATTTCCTGGCCCCCCCCCCCCAAAAAAAAAAAAGCAGCAGAAGCAGCGGCCTGCTATTAGCTACAGAATGTTGCTCCCACTTCCGGAGACGCCATTTGTAGAGACGCCGGTTTTTCTGTTGGAGAAGCCAGCAGTGGCAGCTGAAAAAATCAAGCTAATTCACAGGTGAAGATGCCCTTTTCAGGCTCCGGGATAAAGATGCTCTTTTGAGAGCATTCATGCATTTCACACCCCACAGGGGGAGCTTCAGAATACAATCTGAATGGGAAGGACTCCGAGAGCGAGGGGGCCGGCTCTGCCAGGCAGGGAACGCTGTCCTCCACCAGATCAAGGTGCAGGGACAGCCAGGCTCTCTGAGGGAACCGGAAGGCCCTATGGGGACAGAGTTAGCGTTCTCGGGATGTGAGTGACCTGCGGGCTCTTAAAATATAGTTGTGGTTTTTTTTTTTTTTTTTTTTTTTTGCCTCCAGTGAGACTCCAACTAAAGTGTTCCTGACAGAAAAAGAGCTATCAATGGGCTCTTAGCTCTGGAAAAAGCCTCCACAGCCTCCTAGAGTCAGGACCATTAACTCACTGTGAATCATCTTGGAGTCTCAGACTCTGGCTGCTAGCTTCTTGAAGAACGGGGCCGTATTCGTCTGCTAGGGCTGCCATAGCAAAGTACCACACACTGAGTGGCTTCAACAAAAGAAATGTGTTTTTTTTTTTTCCCCCACTATTCTGGAGGCTGGAAGCCTAAGATCAAGGTGTCTGAGACCTCTCTCCTTAAGCTTGTAGGCAGCCATCTCCTCTGTGTGTCTTCCTACGGTCTTCCCTTTGTGTGTGTCTGTGACCAGATTTCCTCTTTTGAGGACACCAGTCATACTAAATTAGGGCCCACTTTAATGATCTCATTTTAACATAATTGCCTTTTTAAAAATCCTATCTCCAAATAGAGTCACATTCTGAGGTACTTGGGATAAAGACTTCAACACATAAATTTTGGGGGGACACAATTCAGCCCATTGCACGGCTGCATCTTTGATCCTCTTTGTGAATCTGGGAGTACAAATACATCGACTTCTGACCCTTTCTCCAGAGGACTGCTCAATACTTGGTAGGGGAGGGAAACCAAAATAAACCTCATCTATACCGTCATTCTGTTAATGGAGACCAGGAGAGAAGCTGCCTTGCCTAAGAATTTCTGCTGTAAGGTAAAGAAAACTTTAATTTCAAAGTGTTTGCAACCGTGATTCTCAACCATGCCTGGACCTCCTCTCCAGAGCTGCTCATCGAATTGACCTGGGTTAGGTTCAGACATGGACAACTTTTCAAAGCTACCCCCCACCACCCCACCCAAAGTGATTCTACCATGTAGCCAGGGTTGATAAACCAGTGTTCTCAGGGCCTCTGGGTATGTGAATGTGACCCTCAGGGACACCTGGACTCCTGGACACAGTCTGGAAGGAGAGGGAAGACCAGTAGCTATTCTGTGTAATAATCTGCAGGGATTTTTACGGTGTTCAGAAAATGTTTCTCTTCTTACTATGGATTCAGGGTGTGCTAAATCCTGTATCTGAGAGTTATTGTATGTTTTTGGGAAGAGAGTATCTGTGTGTATGTGTGTGTGTGTGCGCACGCACATGCATGCATGTGTGTGATTGAGAATATCCCAAGAACCATGAAGTGCTACAGCTTCCTCTGGGCCCCCATGAAATGAACATGGAGAGTCACCTCCCTAGAATGACTTGCTGAAAGTTCCTGTGGGGTTTTTCCGGATTGAATATGCCAGATCTTGGAAAGAATAGTGTCTCCAGGCTTGCCCTGGTGAGCAGAAGGGAGATGAAAGGCTAAAGCCAACCTTCGGGGGTAAAGTGTGGGGAGGGTCAAGAGCTGAGGGGCTGAGGCTCTCTTTCAGAAGACAGGGTGGGCTGACCTGACACTGGGATGCAAGGCTAGGGACTGGGGTACGCTCGTGAGAGTATCTCCTGCAAAGAACTTATTTCTCTTGAATTTTAGGAAAATCCTACTATATCTCATTTAAATGGTACCACCACACATTGTCATTCCTCTCAGCAGCTGACACACCTTTGGTAGAGTCTGCTCATTTTCTCAGTCACTGTGGAGGTGCATAGTGCCACAGGTTTTAACTGGCTGCAACAGGGAGGGCTTTTCAAAACTGCTAATGTGTGGGCCCCAGCTAGACCAGTTTCATCAGTCTCGGGGTGGGGCCCATGCAGCCAGAGTAGAGAACCCATGAAAGAGAGACGGATGGTGGTCCTAAAGCTCCAGGGAGTGAAGGGCCAAGCCCCTCAGCGACTCAGCGAGAAGCACAAGAAAGAGCAGGTGAGACAAGCCTATGTCTCCATCTACCAGATGAAGGGGAGCCATGATGTGTTGGTGGGAGTGACATTTGAACCTCTGTTGTGCCCCTAGAACCTGGTAAGGAACTTAGTGTATAGGCAGAGATGATCTTTGCTGTACTCATCTGTATACTTGTGTTATGTACTTCTCAGGAATATTGGAACATCCACCACAATGCCGGATAAGTATGGTGAAGCAGAAGTAGACATGTAGTAAGGTATTAAAATTGTTCTTATGTGTCACCTACATGCGTCCTATTTCAACTCCCCTACTCCCCTACTCCACTGTCAAGATCAATACTGCTTGGCCACAGTCCTTCACATAAGCAAATATTTATTGAATATTTAACTGTGTGCTCAGCACATGGACTTCTGGGAAGTTTCCAGTTGAGTTGTGAGGATAAAGTATGTCTACATGAAAATATAAATTTCTGCCTAAGTCTAAATGCTTTGGGAACAGTCTGTGGCAATACTAGGCAAGCACTTAGAGGAAGGGTTGCTCCTTAGGGGCTGGAAAGAGATTGGATCCATGGAAAGTTGTAGAAGATGGGGATGTTTGTATGTCTGGGTGAAGGGGAAGGATATCTAGGTAGAGGCAACCACATGGCGGGGGCAGACACAGTGCATATGATGGGGCGTGGGGAGAGAGCAGTGATACAGAAGTCTGACTACAGGGTTTGCAATGGGGAAGATGTAGGAGACCCTACAGATAAAGCAGGGCACTTTGGAGGTACTGGCTGGAAATGCAGAAATGTGGATTGAGTGGTGGGTGGGTAGATGGTTATTGCCTGGCTCCCTGGTCCTGCTCCTGTGCGCTGCCCCTCCTCCCATTGCTGCAGTGCTGTGGCAGTTAAGACGGAATCTCCGAGAAGCTACCAGAGACCCATCTCTCAGAGTTGATGAACACTAGGTAGACAGAGCTGGGGATGGGGCCATTGAGTAGAAATCAAGGGGAAGAGGCAATTGTTTTATTTTAGCAATAAAAGAATGAAAAAGTAGATTAGATGTGGATGATTTCATGCTAGACTCAAAGGCTCCTTAAAGTCTTCCTGTCTTTTCAGCTGTCTGTTATTAAGACTCTATGGCCATATTCCTAACCTACTTTAAGAAGTCCTATTTTCCAAGTCATTAATTGTTTTCTTGCATTCTTAGAGATCCTCAGGTTTCTTCTAATCCCTCCCAAATCCTGAGCATTTCAGAGGTAACCTGGAGAGGCTCAGAGTGCCCTAGAGATGCTGAAAAACCTCCAAATACTTCATCTGACGGAGGGTTTTTTTGGTCATTTGTTCCTGCATTTAATTCATTTAATTCATGTGTCTGTGAGTGTTGACTCCCCCCCCCCCCCCCAGCCATCACAATGTGCGGGGGACAGGAACCGACTGATCAGAAAACAAATTAAACTCCAGCACTCACTTTGCAGAATGGGAGTGGGCTATACTGGAATTTCTATTACGTACATTGTAAAATCAGATATGTAAAAAAGTCACCCTGGTTTATATGGGATGTGATCCTACCGAACTGACAAGCTTTTAAAAAATCACCCCTTAAAGGAAAATAACAGTGACACAAAATCACATCAATAAGGCTCTGTTATCCACAATAAGTCACAAAATTTAAGCAAATATTAAAATTCTAAAATGGATAAAATTCTAAAATTCTAAAATGGAATGTCTTGGCCAGAATTAGGATGAGGTAGGGGCTTTCATAGAAATCATCCAGTATGATTGTTTCCTGAGTCGTAACTAGGTATCCAAGGGCATTTCTTTTTCCTGTGGCTTGAACTTGCCAGCCTCCTGCCCCGAGGACCCTGGAGGGGCTGTTAGAGGAGCTTGGGGACAAAGGGAAGCAGCCCGTGGGGCCAGAGCCCCCTGTGCAGGCGCCACGTTAGTGGGATGAGGACTGGCGGGCTCCCAGCCTGAGCCTGTGCAAACTGCCCCACACCTGACCTGACTGTCCTTTATCTGATGGCCTGGGCCTCATTTGGAGCTGGCAAGACATCACAGGGTGTCTGTGTTGCTTGGTGAAGATGAGGAACCAGAACAGAGGGGAGCAGAAGGAGACTTATTGTCTAAGTTTGGGAGTACAAGGAAGGCACAGTTATGGTTATAGAAGTGACTGGATTTCTGTAAAACAGTGGAGTGGGAAGCAGTGAAGTTTTCTAGTGCAGGAGCAGAGGCCCTCTGAGGAACAGAGGACAGGGAGGTCAGTACCCTGTAGGGTCACCTAGCACCAAGCACTCAAAGACTTCTTGCTCTGGGGGTGTGGTCAGCCTTGGCAGCCAGAGGAGTTTATCACCTTGATGAGGCAGGAAAGGGTACCCTGATATGACTTCCAGGGTGTGGGGTGGAGGAGTGTGAGCCCGCCCAGGAGACGGGCTGGGCCTGGAGGCTGCTGACCCTCTGGACAGAGGAAAGGGGCTGATGGCAGGTGGAGTGGCAGGTGGAGGCTTCGGTACCAGGAGAGGCTCCCTTCTGTCTTCTGCCCAATGTGCCACACTTGGCCCAGGCCCTTTGATTCTGCTGGGTCCCTGGGAAGGGTGTGTGTGTGTGTGTGTGTGTAGGGTGGGCAGGGCCTGGACTTAGAGGGCATATGTGAGAGTCTCCAGAAACCAGCCTACCCTTTACCCATTTTCAGTATGAGGGGGGCAAATTAGAGAGACTGAACCCTTTGGTGCTTTCAGCTTCCTTCTGACTCTGCCCTGGGCTGGAGGCCTAGGGGAAGGCCTGTGGCATCAACATGAGCAGTAAGAGCAAAAAGGTTGAAGTGTGTATAATGGAGGTGCCTTCGTTCTCTGGGGCGGCCCTGACAAAGTACCACAAACTGGGCAGCTGAAACAACAGGAATTTACTGTCTCCCCACTCTGATCAAGGTTTTGGCAGGGTTGGTTCTTTCTGAGGGTGGTGGTGGGAGGGTCTGTTCTTTGACTCTCTCCTAGCTTCCAGTGGGGTGCTGGCAGCCTCTGGCATTCCTTGGCTTGTAGATATTTCACCCCATGTCTGACTTCATCCGCACATGGCGTTCTCCTGTGTGCCTGTCTGCCTCTGTGTCCACATTTCCCCATTTTATAAGGACGTAGTCATCTTGGATTAGGGGCCACCCAGTGACCTCATCTTACCTTGATCATCTGCAAAGACCCTAGTTCCAAAGAAGGTCACGTTCACAAGTACCGGGGTTTTAGAACTCCATCATCTTTTTGGGGGACAGAATTCAACCCATAACGTGGGCAAGCATGCCCCTGGGCTGTAAGACAAATGGGGACGAATATGAGTCTTAGGAACAGGCTGCAGCCCTGCAGGGTGTGAGCTCGGTGGGTCACTCAGTACTTGTGTTCTTAGCTGTCAGATGAGGGTTTCTGGAGTGCTGCTTCCCAGAGCTGGTGTGAGGGTGATGATGTATCTAAAGACCTCTTAATTTTTGACGAGGAGGCTCTCATCAGTTGTTATGTCTGTTAACGTGTCATCCATACATTCTCTCCCTGAAGACGCTAGTCATATTCTTAGACCCCTTGTTTTCTCAACTGTGAAACGGGTTGAATAAATAATGTGTTAATTTGACATGTAATCCTATGGCGTGATAGTTACGAAAAAGGATAGCCATGTGTGTAGGCCGTGTGTGGGTATGGGGTGTGGGCAGGGGGTTAAGGTCACCAAGGATCGGAAGCTCCGGGGCATGTGGTTAGGCCAGAGGAAGGGGGAGTGGCACTGGGAATGGAGGGGTTCAGGCACGGTGGAGAGCAGCAGATGTTATGTGGCATAGCATGGAGACAGAAGATGTTCTAAAGCTTTGTTTGCAGTGGTGTTCCAAATGATGTTAACATTCTGATTCCAAATAATTCCAATGCTGTGGGTGTTTTCCCCACAATAAGTAAATCTCTGACACCAGCTGGGTGTCCTGTAATTCAACTTAATTCTGACACTGTCCACTTGGAGATAGTATCAGGTCCCATAGGTTACGAGCTCCGTCCTATAAGACTGGCCCCCCAGCTCTCAGTCAGATGCCAATTGCTAGTCCAGGTTGTTACCCGTGCTTCTGACTGATGGGCTATAAATTGGAGGTTCCCTCAACTCCCTTCTTGGGTTTAATTAATTTGCTAGAGTGGCTCACAGAACTCAGAGAAACATTTTACTTACTCAACCACATTTCATTATAAAAGGATATAGCTCAGGAACAGCCAGATAGAAGAGATGCATAGGGCAATGTGCACCACTCTCCCCAAATCTCTGTGTCTTCACCAACCCAGGAGCTCTTTGAACCCTGCACTTTTGAGATTTTATGGAGGCTTCATTACACAGGCACAATCGGTCATAGCTCCATTACTATCACTTCTCCTTTTTTAGGAAAATGGGCATTGGGGCTGAAAATTGCAAGTTTCCAGTCATGGGTTGGTCTGTCTTGGTGACCAGCCCTGATCCAGGAACTCACCCAGAGTTGCCTCATTAGAACCAAAGACACTCCTATCGCCCAGGAAATTACAAGGGTTTTGGAAGCTCTGTGCCAGGAACGAGGGGCACAGAAATCAGTGTATTTTCTATTATCTCACAGATGCTATTTTGGAGACGCTATCCACAGTACACCCCACAATCCTATCCTTGGGTCACATTGACTGTGACCTCTGAGATCCCTCCCAGAATGGGAGGCCTATGACTGGCTTCTGGAAAGCTCTGTATTAGCTCTGCTACTTCTGTATTAGCTCTGCTATGGGTTTTGGATTCCTCCCTTTGGTAGCTCTGTTATTTATAAATATATGTTCACCTCTGGTGTTCTAGCCTAAGTCAAGGGAGCCATTCCTTGGGAGCAACAGAGGCTGACCAGCCCCTCCACTGTGATCTTGATGGTTGAACCATCACGGATGTTCTGGTCAGTGCCCCTCCATGCTGCACTCAGCCTCCCCTGCACCGGCGGCCTCCCCAGTGGGCCAGAATTTGCGTTTGTACACATACATGTTAACCACGGTATTTCGTCTTTTACTCTCAGGATCTCTCCCCTCAGCCCCTCTCTGATTCTCAGTCTTCCCATCCACATCATTGTTCCTAGACTGACTTCTTATTACTTAAGGGCTGTAAGCCCACACCTTTCACTGCAGCCTGAAAGGGGAGGCAGTTGGTTACAAAGAAAGCTATGGCTGGTGATTTTTCTTTTTCTCCCTGCTCAGTTCCGAAGCTGAAAAAAATCATGGCATACTTCAAACTTGAGCAGTGGCTGTGAATGTATTCACTCTTGAATTCATCTGTGAGGTTATTATACGCAGCTTTGATGTTACAGCAAGACTACCTGGGTCGTTTTGTTCCAATTACTCAGTGCAGAGGAGGACTTCATGCCGCATGAAAGCACCCCACTTTGATGTTTTGTTGAGGCTGCCCTTCTTGGGGCTGAGGCATCAGGAGAGATACTGGGCCACTGGGGCCACGCCCGAGTGGTGGCGCCCCATCCCGGAGCCGAGTAGCTGGGTGCTCTCCATACCGCACGCCACTGTCTGGCCCCGAGGAGCTACAGGGGGAGAAGCCATAGTGTGGGCCTATAAAGCACATTTGCCATTGCATCACAGAGGATCTGGAAATAACCTCATTTTCCTCAATTAGGAAGATGGAGATTGTAGTGGCTGTACTTTCCTCTCCTCAGACGTCTTTCATCTCTGCATTGCAAAGTGCTCTGAAAGCATGATTAACGAAGCTTCCCGACTCCTCAGCTGGCCAGGCGCCCCACCGCCTGCTTCTGTCCAGGCTAAATGGGTGAGGCCAGCTTGCTGGGGGGGCTCAGGGTGAAGGGAGATCCTGCTGACCCCAGCGCAGGGCAAGGGTGGTTGCTGGAAACTCCACGGGGTGGGAGCAGGAGGAAGAAGAGGCAGCGCAGGGGCTGGGAGGCAGGGGCCTCAGAGCTAGCCCTGGCTGTCCCACTGGCCTCCTGTCACCGCGTGGACCTGGGACCGCCATGCCACCCACCCCCATCCAGGTCTCAGCATCAGCTTGTGAAAAACGGAGTGGAATTCGAAGATGTCCCAGGTCCTTCCTGGCTCGGCCACTCTGCGTCGTGTGCTGATGTATCTGACAGCCGCGGACGTCCCAGGCCAGCTGCTGTCTTGCCTTGTTGACATCCCTGCTCAGACCTGGGTGCTCCTTGGTCCTGGGGAATGCCCCTGCCTTGCAGCTCCCAGAGCTGTCCTCATCACCCGCGTCCTCCATTGCTACCCCGTCTCGTGTACATGGCCCCCCACACTCATACTCCACACATACCACTTCGGCATGTCGTCTCCGGGTTCGACCGCCCGGGCCAGCTCGGCCTTTCTTCCATGCGTTGCCTTCAAGGTGCCTTCTCCCACCCTTACCTCTTTCCTTTGCCATTCCTCCAAAAGGAAATACCGGCTCCTTTTGTATTTTTGCCACACTGGATTGCTCTCTCCTATCCATTCAGGTCGGACCTCTCCTCCAAGACCCTCCAGCTCCTGCAAAGCCTCGGGCTCTTTGCTCAGGCATCACCTGCCCACCCAGCGGACTGTGATTTTAGAGCTTTTGTCACCTGCTTCTAGATTTTCTGTCTGTTCACCCCTCATTGCTACCAACATTCCTACCTGTCTATTGTGTTAATTCCTGTTTCTTTCCCAGTTAGCTGCCCTCGTATAGCATGGGCTAAGAACCAAACTCATGGAGCTGTTGAAACGGAGGTGTGACAGGAAGGCTGAGGCTTCCACATCTCTGCACGGATAGTGATGCCTCTAACCTGTGTGCTCAGCTGCCTCATTAGGACCTTTCCTTTCTCAGCTGTGCTCCAGAGGGCTGAGGTTGTGGGGTACTGGAGTTCAGGATGGATGGGACATAAGGTAAGTGCAGAGACAGGCGGTATACAGAGGAGGCCCTAGAGAAGGGAGGGCAGCAAAAGGTCCCTTCCCTTCTACTTGAAGAGTAATTGAGAGAAAAAGCAAAGAAAGAAATTAGACCTGTTCTTTCTTATTGGTTGCTAATATATGCTTCCAGATACTGCATTTTGAACCAGAAATTGTGATGCTAGACAAGCGAAGTTTTCCACTGGTGTTTTGGCAATCCCAAGAGTTTGACAGGTGAAACATGCCTTGGAGGTTGGCATCTCAGTTGGAAGATGCTTGTTCTTGCCCTAGACGTCGCGCCCTGCCTTCTGGCTCTCCCATGGGAGGGCTCTGCCTGAGGGAGGTGCTCGCGCTCGGCTTTCAGGAGCTGAGGCGGGGTGCGGCCACGCAGGAAGGCTGTCCCCGGATGCCCCACTTGTGGGGTGCTCTCACCAGCCACAAAAGCAGTCCTGGGGAAGAGCTGTATTTCGTTGTAGAGGCTTTCAAGTGTAAAAAGCCCAGTAAAATTTAATTCTGTCTCTTTTCTGGAACAAACAAAAAGAAAACTGCTGAAGTGGAAAATGCAGAATGGGAAATACAGGATAGCCACGAGGTTGGAGTTTTAAAAACAGGAAAGAATTCCTTTGGGAATGCCACATGGTCGCACAGGGTGCTCACCACCTGTTCATCAGGCACGGACTCAGGTCTTAAGGGCCTTTCTGATGAGTGAGATGCTTCGAGTGGACCCCTTGTGTGAGCTTCCTTCATCTGGCCTCATTGCCGGTGCTCCCTTCATTCTGGTGCCCCCCGCCCCGCACCCCCCCCAAGTCGCTCACAGACAGGTTCACTGAGGCCGCCAACCACAGGCGCAGTCCTGGGGGATCCGCTCCAAATACAAGCTGCAGCAGGGCCCCTCCTGTGGCTCTCCAGGCCCAGTCTGGTGCCTGGTGGAGGACCAGTCTCTGCTATGCTGGTGGAGGACTGGTGGAGGACCAGTCTCTGCTATGCTGTCAAGTGTTTCTGCTACCGGGCCTCCTTTGCTGCCACCAGTCCGGAACAAGTGTCCCCAGGGGCAGCCGTCGAGGTGCCACCCGTGGAACTGGACTGCATCCTGACTCCTGAGCTCTGCCATCACAACCTGCCTTCTTCTCCAGTTCTGTCCGGCGCAGCGGCCGTCCCACTGCCCTTTGACCAGTGACCAGAACAGTTGCCGCCTGGCTCACCACTGCTGATGTCCACGGGCTGCAGAGGGGCACGGCCACGGCGCCACCTGCGGGGAGCAGGCGGCTCTCTGAAGAGGACCGATGCTGGGGGGCATCTGAGGGGCCGCACTGGCGAACCCGCCACGTGCAGGAAAGGGATGGGGAGTGGGCGACAGGAGGAACCAGCTGCCCTGCCCAGGGCTGGCGTCGGGCTCCCATTTGGAGACGATTGTGAGAGGGTCTTTTTTGGATGCTGCAGTAGCAGGAGAGTGTGAATTTTCTTTATCCTCTCTTTAGGACACTTATCACTGTACTTTGTGCCTCATGGCATCTAGCTGCGGTGGCCCACCATTTCATAGGTACCCTGGATGCTCACTCATGCCCAGTCCGTACGATCTTGTTGGCAGAAATGGTCAGCCAACCTCCAAGGGTGTGAGTTCCCCACCTAAGCATGGATCTGTTGCTGGGATCGGCTGGCCCGGGGGGCTGTTTCCACCAGCACCCCTGTGTTTAGGTGGCGCCCCGCGACAAGCTGCTGCAAGTAGGAATGTGAGTGGAACCCATGAGGGGCATATCTGAGCCAAAGCATTAAAAAGTCTCCCCACATGTCAGCTGAGGGGAGAGGCCTGCGAGGACCTGGAGCGGGCAGAGCCGTGAGCCCGAAGGAGCCTGGAGCCCTGCGTGAGCACGTGACAGGTGCTCAGTGGGAACCAGCAGACCTGGACTGTGATGTGAGTAGAGAGTGCGTTTTCATTGTGTGAAGCCCCAGGGAACTCATGGGCCTTTAGGGGTTCACTAGTACCGTAGCTAGTATTACTATAACTAACACCCATTGGTTTCACAACCCAAAGCCTTTTTGGTCCTAGCTGAGCATTAAGGTCTGTGTTTCTTCTCCCTCCTCTCTGCCTTCAGGAGCAGCAGCTGCTGAGTGGCAAGGTTTGCAGAGAGAGTGATATGAGAGGACAAACAGGGTAAGAGGTGGGTTAGGGTTGTTATTGAAGGAGTTTCTTCTCTGGGCCCTGTGAGAATTTTTTTTTTTTTTAATGATTTCTGGGTCTCTGGAATTATGAAAGTAATGGAGTCATGAATATAATTACCTCTATTCTGTAATTACCCGGCAAATATCATATGAATACATAGGGGGTTTGAGTCAGCAGATCTGGCAGCTGCAGAGTTTGATTATGATGATTTAGCTGTTGGGAAATGCCAGGGATTAATTTTGGTCATCAGTGTAGGAACAACAAGGAGAAATGGCCCCAAATTAGGAAGGGACAAATGCAGGCTGTGTGGTAAGAACCCTTGGGGATTAGGGGTCAGTTGGACAAAGACACCCCCCACCCAGTAGAGCCCTCCCCCCCACCCCCCGCCCCGGTGCTGGTCCTGCAGGATGGGAGTGCACAGCGCTGTTCCCAGGTCACTGCTGCCTGAGACTCACATGTGGGATTGCAGAAGGTAACGGATGTGTTGTCTGAGCTCTCTGGCTCTCTCAGCGGGTTTCCCATCCACTGTGGCCACGGTGCTCCTGTGAGGGGCAGTGGGCACAGCCACCCCCATTTCACAGGTGGCAGCACGAGCCCTGAAGGAGGGGATCCCTCAGTGCAGCACAGTGAGTGAGAGCCCAGGTCCCCCGTGTCCTTTCTCTTCTCTTGTACTGGCTTTGGTGAGGAACGTACCTCTAATTATAATGTTTTTCTAGTGGAAAAAGGTGGTTTCTTTTATGATTGCTCTTTCAAATGGTTCTCAGGAAAGTTTTATGAAGAAAATGTGGGTACCTGTCATGCAGATCAGACCCTGCTGTCTGAGGAAAGAGGTGGAGAAGACCCTCTGGCAGCTCCAGGACTCTTAACAGAGGCCAAGGACCCCCATGGTCTTAACTTTGTTGTGCAGCTGAGCTATGTGGTGTGTCCCTTCCTAATTTGGGGCCGTTTTTCTTTGTTGTTCCTACACAGATGACCAAAATTAATCCCTGATATTTCCCAATGGATAAATCATTATAATCAAACTCTGCAGTTTGATTTTACTTACGAGTTTCCTGGCCCCTGCTCTGGACAGCACCCAATCACCAGCACTAGATTAGAGAGGGTAACGGTATCTGGATGAGGCCAGTACTGCCCTGAGAATTTTCCATTAGTCTGAATTGCTCTTTACACCTTTTATTTTGGGACACAGTGCTCACCACTCACTGTCCTAGGAAGTCCCTAGAGGCTGAGTGATTCAGCTCCAAATCCGGCTACCTGGGAAAAGGGCCTTGGATAAGGGACAGTCAGGGCTGTTTGGGATTAAGGCTGCAGTGTAGGGGTGTTCTGGGCACAGAGGTGTGCGAACTCACAAATAGAATCTGTCTGGGCCTGGACCTATTCCCTGTTCCAGGTTTGAAGACATTGGAGTGATTTCTTATCTTTATCAATGGAATAACCAGGACTTCCTTTACTTACTTACTAAAGCCTGACAGGCTAGCTGCTGGTTTGAGGTAGGGAGGGTAAGCAAGCCGGGGGGGGGGGGGGGGGGGGGGAAGGGTGACTCAAGATGGAGAGAAGTATGATGCCCTGAGGTGCTCCTTATTCATGTCCACAAACAACGCCAGGGACCCAGAGTGAAGCTGCTCTGGGCAGCAGTTGTGTCCACCTTCTGAGTTTGTGGAATGGTCTCCACCAGATGTGATTCCAGATTCATCTGCACCTTGCCCACACACATAAACCTGTCTCATATCTCTACCCCAAGCACAGGCTGACCACAGATTCTTACCCAGGATTTTGTCATTACTTTAAATGATAACATTCCTGAAGATCTGAATTTAGATCTAAATATTGCTTTTGATTGAGTGTCCAAACTATCTTCGTGATGCTGACTTGGACTCTAACAATAACTCTAAACTTTTAATGTTGACCCTAAATCATATCTTTTTTTTTTTAAGATTTTATTTATTTATTTGACAGAGAGACACAGCAAGAGAAGGAACACAAGCAGGGGGAGAGGGAGAGGGAGAAGCAGCCTTCCCGCAGAGCAGGGAGCCGGATGCAGGGCTCGATCCCAGGACCCTGGGATCATGACCTGAGCCAAAGGCAGACGTTTAACCGACTGAGCCACCCAGGCACCCCCCTAAATCAAATCTCAGCAGCTTCCAATATATAAACTAATCCTAAGGTCTAAATAGAAGTCCAGCCCCAACTGAAACCTAGACACTAAACTTCATTCGAAACAAGGTTCTCATCCTAACCTATAGCCTAACCCTAACCCTCACTGTCACACAGACATTAACTGTAGCTAAATCTTACCACTGTATATTCAAACTTTAATTTTAACCCAGCCTTAAACCTCACCCAACCAAGAAATGTTTCTAAGGTCTGACTCTTCTGAGCTGGAATACGATACCCTCATCTATCATCTGTAGGGGAGGAAAATTTTCCTCTCACCCTGTCACATTCTCCAGCTGGGACTGAGAAACAAAACAAAAGAAAAACAACGCGAACAAACAAACAAATGAAAAACCTGACAATAGGCAGGTTAACAGGATTACTCTTGTTAAATTTAAAGAGAAATGACAAGACAAAGGAAAGGGACTTTGAGCTCCTGGGGCAAATTGTAGGAAGGCAAATATGTGGGGAAAGTAGTGGTGGATAAGGCTGAGTTAATAAGGTTTGTTTGTGTAGACTCTTTCTCTGTGCCCTCTCCTCTCTGGTGATAAGGTTGTTAGCCCCTTCCTGGCACAGGAAGTAGATTGGGGTGGGGTGGGGGCACCTTCACAAGGGGAAGTTATGATCTATGTTTAGGCATGGGGCACTGCAGAGAGCTCATCTTGTGTCTGTGTTTTCTCAATTGCTTTCAGCTCAAAATAATCCTCATGCCAGAGTAGTGTATTTTGGGGTGCATATTCTGGTCTCCTACACACCCTTTCCCTACTTACCCCTCCATTCCCATGTCTGCTGCTGCGGGCTCCCAATGATGATGACCCCTCTCCCCCAGGCAGGATTTTGAGTCTTGAGCTTTGAACTTCTATCATTGCTTTTTGATTCCCAAGATGGAAGATGAGCTGATTTGATGATAGATCCTGAGCGGTGTATTAGTTGAGGTGAATGGGTTAAGGTGTCACCTTTTTGAGAATTGATTTCCATTAAGAATCTGTTACCAAATCCTAGGCTCTTGGGGTAAATGGAGAAAAATTTAAAGTAGGTAAATATGATGCTAAAGGGGGTGGGGGATAGAATGTAGCTTTTTGCTTGGGTTTATCATCTTTTTATGCCTCACTCTTCCAAAATAAGTAGGGATACAGTGAAGATTAAATGAGCTAATATATTAAAAATGTGTGTAGAGCACTTGATAAATGTTTATTATTGTTATTTATCATCATCATCATCATAGTTCAGTCTCTTAGGACCTGAATAGATGTGAAACCATTTAAATTTTCACAAAAATAATTTGAAAATGTGAACCTCACATTTCACTGTCTTTTCAACAAAAGCTACCATTTGGAGATATACACATTTTTGGTAAGTGTAACTTCTCTGAAGGTCAGCTTCATAAAGTTACATAAATAACTTCCATGGAGCAGAGAGATCAGTGGGAGATGCTGAAAGAAGGTACATGTGTGTGAAGCAGAAATCATCCCCTAATGTGTTCCCTTCAGTGTGACACAGGGAAAGAACACCGCCTCTGGAGTTCAATGGGTTTATTACAGCCATGCTCCATTTCCTACACTACCAGTTATGGGCAATTCATTCATTCGCTCACTGAATCATGCCCTTCTCTGTGTCGATCACTGAACAGAGTACACATCATTCCAGCCCTCATGGAACTTTCAATCTAGTGACGTATACTAAACATGCAAACAAACACGTGTAATTATAATTTGAGATAAAATTCAAGATGTAAAATGGGGTGTAGTGAAAGTGGGTAACGGGATAAACAGGATCTCAGTTTGAGATTCTAACTCAGTGGCAGGATGGGGGAGAGAGTTTGACTTGGACAAGGCTGTCATCTGGAGGGGAATTAGACCTTATTTGACAGTAGTGTGTGTGGTGCTTGTGTGTGACTTTGCAGCTGTTTCCATATCAGGTTGAGATTATGGTAGTTACTAGACCCGGTGCTGGCTCCTATTAGGTAATACCTTGATGAAGAAGCACATATGTTATTGCTACATCACAAGTGTGTTTTTTAATAGACTATTTTTTAGAGAAGCTTTAGGTTCACAGCAAAATTGAGCAGAGGCTACAGAGATTTCCCCTATATCTCCTGTCCCCCCTTACGCATAGCTTGCCCCACTGTCAAAATCCTTCACTGCAGTGGTATGTCACAAATGTATTTTTGCAGTAGTATTTTCATATAATTGGTTCCCTTTGCAATCCTTTGCATTTGATTTTATACATTAAAAAACATTCTGAGCAGGGCTCCCTTGCCAGAGCAGTTCAGAGCACAGGAAGGGTTAAGATAGTAGCCTGTGGAAGGAGCATCCTGATGTGAAGCCTAAGAGTGTAGCAGGAACAGGGTCAGCTGGGAGGACAGTGGCACCACGGGGCTGGACAGGTCCGGGGGGCCAGAGACTGGAGAGCCTTGCTGGCCATGTTGAAGAATTTGATTTTCTCTAACGGCAAATGGGAAGCATTGGAGAGTTTTATGCAAGAGATTGACTTCATGATTTGACTGATGTGAAAACAACATTAAAACATTAAAACACCCCTCAACCACCACCTCCAGTAGCCTCTTCATGGGTGCGTGTGAGAATAGGAGTGTGGGGATGGTGGAGATAAAATTGGGGTCCCTGCAGCCAGGAGTAGAGTGATGGCAACTGGAATGTGGCAGAGGGAATGGAGTTAAGATCTATTTTGGAGCTGAAATTGGAAGCTTGTGGTCATGAATTCGACATGGGAGGTGAGAGAAAGCAGAGTGTCAAGGATGATCCCACAAGTTTCTTACTGAAGTCACTGGCAGATGATGGTGCCATTGTCTGTGACCAGGGAGACTGAGAAGGAACAAGCGGCAGGGAGGGCTCGGTTTCAGACATGTCAGTTGAGATGCCTGGGAGACATCCAAATGGATGTGTCAAGTAAGCGATTGGATAAATGAGTCTGCAGCTTAAATGAGATCTGGGTTGGAGATATGAATTTGGGGATGCCAACGTATAGATGACACTGAAAATCATGGAGATGAATGAGACCGCCTTAGGCAAGAGTGAGATGAGAAAAAGGCCCAGAATGGCTTTGTGGAACTTCAGAACTTAGACATGGTGTGCTAACAGATTGTCAGTGATAATACAAGGAGCTAGCATTTATTGAAGTTTTCTCGCACGCTAGGCATTGTTCTAAACGGGCTGTGTGTATTCATTCCTTTATTTTCACAGCAACCCTTTCACAGTTTATGAAGTAAACTGAGGCATGAGAGATGAACTATTTTGCTCAAGATCACAGTTAAGAGGTGGAGGAGCTCAGAGTATAAACCCAGCAATCTGGCTCTGGAGCCTCTTCCCTTAATCCGTGTGGAGCCTGGACCAGAGTAGCCAGAGGTGTTAGGAGATAGGCAGAAAACCAGGAGTGTGCTGTCCTGGAAGCTGAGAGTCGAGGTGGAGGGGTGGTCCACCTAGTCAGGTGCTGCTTGGGTCCAGTAAGATGGGCTCCAAAGATTAGCCAACATGGCAACATGGAGGTTGGAGGCAACATCAGAAAAGGCAATTGTGGTGGAGCAGTAGGAAAGTAGGAGTAGAAACTAGTTGGCTTGGCTTGGAGAGAGAAAGAGCTGAGGATGTAAAGATGGCCTTGTTCCTAACTGTCCCCTGAGGATAGAGTACTTTCTTTGCAGGGTAGATATAAGGCTTGGAGAAAGTGTATCTAAAGCACCTAGCACCATGCTTAGCACAACGTTAACAATTGTCATACAAGTCTGCATAATGTTGAAGTTATAAAGCCCTGCAGTATTGGTGACACAGGGACAAGAATAGAAATGCCCAATATTTGGTCAGCCAGAATGCCTGCGCTCGAGCACGCGCACGCACGCACGCATGCACGCACACACCGTGACATGTTCAATGAGAGTTCAGGATGAAGAAGACAAATTCTACCCCCTGGATGAACTGACAGTCTGGTCCTAGATGAAAGGCATACCTATAAATAGGTACTAAGGCTGTCTGTGACAGGCCAGATCCCGTGAGTGTGCAGATAGGGAGGCTGAAGGAGTTCGGACGAGAGATCTCTGGGCCCCGATGGGATGGCACATGTCCCTGGAGAAGAGTCGGACTGTGTTGCCAGTGTCCCTGTTTTCTGCATAAGGAACCAGGGCCTGGGGCAGGGGCAGTGGCTTTGTCCTGAGCCTTGGTAGGTTCCAGGCAAAGCTATCAGTCACACACATCCCTCTCGCGTAGCAACAACACTTCACATTTAGAAGTACCTCTCTCCACAGGGCTGAAAGCAATTTGTAAACAGAACAGAATGTATCTCATTAGTCCTCACCACCCAGCCTCCCATCCTGCTGTGACTGATGGCTTGGGCTTGTGGGAAGGAGCCAGAAGACCCCGGTGTGACTGAAGACAGCATCAGGAAGCTCCCACAGAAGTAACTTGGAGCTCAGAGTCAGAAGACTGGGTGTAGGCATGGGTTGTTCCTAGAGTTCCTAAAGCTGCTCTTCACATCCCTCCCTAGGGGAGCTGGCAGTGAAAGCAAGCCTCACTCACCCTTGGATCCTTTAACTGCATCTGCTCACCGAAGAAAGGTGGATCCAGCTCAGTGCCAGGTCCCAACCATCTGCCTTCAGAGAGTCTCTGGCATTTTCCTTGCCCCTGAGGCTGTGCGACTAATGACAGAAAAGCTAGGCTTCTTTACATTCTCGTAGTGGACAGCCCTCCCTAGATCCTGCCACTTTGCTTGGACTTCTGATCTGTTCCCTGGGCATGGATTGGGGGTGGGGGGCCAAGCGGGTCATGGAGGGTGGGCTGCATGACAGAGCTGAGGGTCCCTTCAGGAACTGGGGCAGGCCACATGATACACGGGCACCAGATCTCTTGACCGCAAGTCCTGGACTAATTTGGGGTGCTGTGTGGCTTTCTGAATCATTTGGAACTTGCCACAGTTTTTCCGATATTAGCACATTGCTCTTCAGTAAGTATTCTTTTTCAGACAATTTATATAAAACCATCTGCAAATGTGTGGAGTGCCCTTGGTTAATTCTTGCAGAATCTCTGGGTTCTGGGGGCAGTCTTTGGAGGGGGTTAAGGTGAGTCTGGGGCAGACTGGGCAGGAACTAAGCAAGAATGTCTACTGTGTGGAATTAAAAGGAAATTATTTCCCTTTTTTGCTCACTATCCCATTGCCTCCTAGCCCGCCTAATCTCACCCATCATTCAGGGCCCAGGTTAAGTTCTGTATCTTCGAGAAAACCCTTTTTGATAATTTTTTTTGAAGTATTCCTTTATGTTATTTTATTTTATTTTTTTATTGAGGCAAAAATTAATATAATATAAAAATAATCATTTTCAAGTGAAAAATTTAGTATCATTTAGTATACTTACAGTGTTGTGCAACCACCACCTCTGTTACGTTCCAAAACATCCTTATCACCCCAGAGGGAAGCCCTTTCTACATTAAGCAGTTACTCTCCTCTACCTCCCCATCTCCACCCTAGCCTGACAGCCTCCAGTCTGCTTTCTCTCCTATGGATTTACCTATCCTGGCTATTTTATATAATTAGAATCATATAATGCAGGATGTTTTGTGCCTGGCTACTTTCAGTCAGTGTAATGGTTTCTAGGTTCATCTATGATGCAGCATGTATTGGTACTTTATTCCTTTTTATGGCGGGATAATATTCCATCAAATGTATATACTACAATTTGTTTATTCATGTTGATGGACAACTGGGTTATTTACACTTTTTGACTATTGTTAATGGTGCTGCTGCGAACACTTCTGTACCAATACTTGTTTTAGTATTTTTTTTTTTTTTCAGTTCTTTTAGGTATATACCAAGGAGTGGAATTTTTGTGTCACATGGGATTCTATGTTTGGCTTTTTGAGGAACCACCAAATTGTTTCCCACTGCAGCTGTACCAATTTGCATTCCTACCAGCAAATCTTGATCTTTGTATTTCATAGTAACTCTTCTGCAAAGAAAATTATGGTATTTTTTTACACATGTTAGATGCCTTCTGGGTTCTCTGTCATTATTTCTATATTATCTTTTAACTTAATTTTAAGCTCTACAACATGAAGGACAAATCTTTATTATTTATCCATTTGTTAATTCACGGATTCAATTAGTAAGTAGCTACGAATTCTGGCTCTGGAATCAGACCACCTGGGTTCAAGTCCCGAAGTGCCAGTTGCTAGGTGCACGATTTAGGGCAAGTGATTTCACCTTTCTGCATCTTAGCTTCTTTTGTGAAATGGGAATAGTGAGAGTTGCATCAGTTTCATATTGCTGCTGTAATACCACATACGTGGTGGCTTAAAATAGCACAAATTTATCATCTGACAGTTCTGGATGTCAGAAGTCTCAAATGGGTCTCCTACAGTGAAAATCTAGTGCGGCAGGGCTGTGCTCCCTCTGGAGGCTCTAGGGGAGAGTCTGTTTCCTTACCTTCTCCAGGTTCTAGAGGGTGCCTGCATTCCTTGGCTCATGGTCCCCTTCCATCTTCAAGCCAGCAGCTGTATCACTCTGGCCTCTGCTTCCATTCCATCTCCTTCTCTGACTCTACTGCTCCTGCCTCCCTCTTACAAGGATCTTTGTGATTACGTTAGCCTCACCCAGATAATCCAGGATAACCTCCCCATCTTTAACTAAATCACATCAGCAAAGCCCCTTTTGCCATGAAAGGTAACAAATTCACAGGTTCTGGGGTTTAGGTTGTAGACGTTTTTGGAGGCCATTACTCTGCCTATCACAATCATGATGCTTCATACAATTATTTTGAGGATAAAATGAGATATTTCACTCAAAGCACAGGTACTCAAAGATGTTAGACATTATTGCTGCTCTTGCCAATGATGGCTGTGCCTATGGCTATTTCTGGCCAAATGCTGTTAGATTAGGACCATGAACACAGCAAGTGCTCTGTGACTATCTGGGGACTGCATGTGTCTGACTCCTAGAATGCGCTGCCTTTTCTCAGTAAGAACAAAGTCACTCAGCACATTCCTTATTCAGAGTCCTCCTTGGTGTTCCACTTAGTTCAGGCCAATCTCTTTGGAGATAACAAATCTGAGCCCTATAGCTCTGGTCTACCCCAGCGGTCTTATATGTTTATGTTGTCTCTGAATTACAAAATCAAAAGTTCTAGGTCACAAAAGACACATTTGATAAATGACTGTTATCCAGAATATACAAAGAACTCTTAAAATTCAAGGATAAGAAATCAAACAACCCAGGGGTACCTCGGTGGCTCAGTTGGTTAAGTGTCTGACTTTGGCTCAGGTCATGATCTTGGGGTCCTGGGATCAAGCCCTGCATTGGGCTCCTTACTCAGTGGGAAGTCTGCTTCTCCCTCTGTCCCTCCCCCCAACTTGTGTGTGTGTGCACACACACTCTCTCTCTCAAGTAAATAAATAAAATCTAAAAAAAAAAAAAAAAAGAAATCAAACAACCCAATTAAAAAATGGGCCAAAGACTGTTTTTAAAAAAGATTTATTTATTTATTTGGTAGGGGGAGAAGGAAGGGGAGAGGGAGAATCTCAAGCAGACTCCTTGCTGAGCATGGAGCCTGAGATGGGGCTCGATCCCATGACCCTGAGAACATGACCAGAGCTGAAACTATGAGTTGGACGCTCAACCAACTGAGCCATCCAGGCACCCCAAGGGTCAAAGTCTTTAACAGACACCTCACCAGAGAAGATATACAGGTAGCAAATAAGAATAGAAGAAGATGCTCCACATCCTATATCATCAGGGAAATGCAAATTAAAACAATAGAGAGATACCACCATGCACCTATTAGAATGGTAAAAATCCAGAACACTGACAATACCAAATGCTGATGAGGATGTAGAGCAATAGGGACTCTCATTCATTGGTGGTAGGAAAGCAAAGTGGTACAGCCACTTTGGAAGATGTTTTACGGGTTTCTTACAAAACTAAACACACTCTTACCATAGGATCCAGCAATTATGCACCTTGGTATTTACCCAAAGGAGCTGAAAACTTGTGTCCCACAAAAAGCTGTACAGAGGTGTTCATAGCAGATTTGCTCATAATTGTCAAAACTTGGAAGCAACCACAATGTCCTTCAGTAGGTGAGTGGATAAATTGTGGTACATCCAAAGAATATTATTCAGCACTAAAAGTAAATAAGCTATCAAGCCATGGAGGGTCATGGAGGAATCTTAAGTGATATTACTAAGAGAAAGAAGCCAGCATAAAAAGGCTGCATACTGTATGACTCCCAATTATGTGACTTTCTGGAAAAGACAAAACTATGGAGACAGTTAAAAGATCCGTGGTTGCCAGGGTTTGACGGGGGAGGGATGAATAGGCAGAGCACAGAGGATTTTTTAGGGCAGTGGAAATACTTTGTATGATACCTAAGGGTAGACACATGTCATCACACATTTGACCAAACCCATAGAATATACAATACAAAGAGGGAACCCTAATGTAGATGACAGATTTTGGGTGATGAAGTGTCAGTGTAGGTTCATCGATTGTAACAAATGTACCACTCTGATGGGGGGGGAATGTTGATGATGGGTGAGGCTGTGCACGTGTGGAGGTATATGGGAAATCTCTGTACCCTCCTCTCAATTTTGCTCTGAACCCAAAACTACTGTAAAAAAAATAAAGTCTTGAAAGAAAACCCCCAAAATTCTAGGTCCCTGGGACGTCATAGTGAGGCTCAAGAACAAAAGGTTGGGAGATAATACATATGAAGAGAAGCAGAACTGGAATTTGTATTGAACTATGAAAGCTTCTGAATTGCTGTACCTGATATACTTTTAATCCCAAAGAAGATAAGAGAGGTTCCCCTAGGCAATGGTAGAGGGAAAGTCCCTAGAACCCTCTGATTTTGTCTGGCCTCAGAAGATGGGCCAGAAGGTGAAGAAAGAATGGGGATGAGGACCTTCAGACAATATAACACCTGCGTGTAGTCGCTTAGTCACTTGGGGAGAGAGGGAGAAGATTTTCCTCTTGCTTTTGTCAGGCAGCCCTGCTAATTGCATTTGCTATAGCAGTCCTGGTTGGGAGATGTGCAGCTACTCTCAGACCTCATGGCAGGAGCAGAGATTCTTTCCCTGTGTGTAATTTAGGGGCCTGTGAATGGAGGCCAGGTCCCTGGATGAGAGCCTGTGGGTGAGGCTGGGGAACAGAGGGTTTGGCTCGTTAAGAAACTTAAGTTCCTTAATTTTCCCCTCTTGGCTTTGGTCACCCCATCTGAACAAGGTGGGTGGATTAAAGATCTTGCATAAGTCCCTACAGCCTGTGATTCTATAACTGTATAAAGAGTTATGCCAAAGAATTTTAAAATAAATACTTCTCTGATGATGCCTGTAAGCATCATATCAACAAAGTGTGACTCTTGGGTTTTGACTCAGTCCATGGAAATGTCTAGGTCATGTCCTTCCCACTTATGTTTACTCATCTGCAATGCTTAGAGAAACTCTTGGGTCTCCTGAGTCCTGCCTTTTATCCATACCCGCGTTTTGCCAGGATCAGCTGACCTCTCAGGCTTTCAGATGTGCCATAGTTCCTAAGAGGCAGGAGAGAGAAATATACACTGCTGGCCATGGAATGTTTCCCAAGAAACATAGAAATAAAGCTGCTTTTTTTGGGCCATTGCAGTTGTGGAAAAAGAAGACCAGAGACTGAAAGCCCTGAGGCCAAAACAGGATTTAAGTAGCTTCCCCGATGGGGAGCACCCCTTGGACCACAGAGAATATGGTACTGAAAACCAGAGTGCCATGAGTTGACCCCAGAGTTAATGACCTAAATGGACAAGTCAACCCTTTGGACACTTTCTGGGACCCTTGAACTTTGAACAGAAGATGAATAATTCTAGATTGAAATGGATCTTTTTAGTAGTTAGAATGATATGACACTACAAGAAGGGAAAAGTGAAGACACATAGGTAAGAGAGACCCCCACCAGGGCCCACTGTGGTGAGAAGGGAGAAGTCAAAAGGATGGAGGAACAGCAGAAGAGGCTGCATGAGCAGAGATCCAGGGACAAGAACAGGCACTCTGTGTTTCGGAAGCTACAAGAAGCTGAGTGTTTCTGGAACGTGGGGTGAAGGGGAGGGAATGACCAGTACTGGCTGGAAAGGTAGGCAGGGGCAGGCCAGGGAGAGTCTTGTGGACCAGATAAGGTGTTCAAACTTGATCTTGTGAGGCTGTGGGGACCTTTAAGGGTATCAAGCAGGGACACATCAAAGTCCATTGAGAGTTCATGAGCCATAGAAGATGGGCCAGCCACAGAAGGTGATAAGGATTCCTTGTCATCAGGTGCACGTGCATTGGGGTGTCCTCTTGATGCTTAATTACATCCTGCATGTTTTCATGGAAAACGCTGAGGACACAGCATGTTTGTGGCCGGCACATGTCCAGCTATGTCTGATGATACCATTTCCCCTTCCCTAAATATTAACCCTCAAAAGCAAAGTAGACTCCATTGTGCACTGAGCAAGGGCTTCTGGAAAAGCAAATAGAATGAAAGGGAGAAAAGGAAGCTCCTGTTTCTCAGTCTTGCTGGACACAGGAGGTGTGGCTGTGATGGTCTGTAGAGTGGCCGGAGGCCCACATGTCAGAACTCATCCTGATCCGTGGCTGTGAGGGGAAGGGCACCGTGATCCGTTTCAGTCCATTTGTCCACTGAACAGCCGTGAGACCTTGGGCATCTCATTCCCTCTCTCGACATTGAACTAGATGTTCTCTTCTTGCTCCCAAATGCTGTGTGTAGTCACTGGAAGGGTTCTTCCTCCAAGTCTGAGTCCTTCTGCCCATTTTATCTTAAACACTTTTTGATGGTGTTTATTATTTATAACCAGCTATTTCCAAAGAGGATTTGAGTCAGCTTATAATAAGAGATGTGGCCACAACGGAATCATTAAAAGGCAATTAATAATCAAATGTCATTTGATAGCCGGTGGTGATGGAGTGAAAAATATACCAGAAGCCTATGATGAAAATAGCTTTCTCAAGTAAGTACCAACAGAGTGAGTGCTCTGAGCTCCCTGGCTGCCAAAGAGAAGGAAAGCCCCTATCGCATGCTCAGAAAGAGCCTTCTGTAATCAGACAGCTGGACGCTTGCTGGCACCAACGTAAGAGGTGCAGTGAGCACTTGAATCTACAAGTGATCAACAGCACTTCTATAAAGATGCAAGATACTCAGGATGCTCTACATGCGGCTTTGCTTGTTTTCCTTCTCTTAGAGATTCCCATTTCCTTTGGCAGCAGCGAACAGATGTGTCTCAGAAACTGATGAAGTCTGACAAGGTTTGCATCGAGCGTTTTCTAGAAAGTGGGAGAAATAAGTAGGGTCTGCTCTTGGGGGGGGGTGGATGGGAAGCTTGAGCCTCCCTTCCTGTGGAGCCAGCCCTCTGGGTCTTGGAAAATCTACATTGCATGTGGGATTTGAGCCTCTCCCGTCCCACTCTACACCCCCGCCCCCCGCACCCATGCCAAGCAGCCCACAGGCAATCCTCTCCCCCACTGCTGAAGCTGCTACCTCATGAGCCTTTCTAAGGAGCCAAGCACAGGGCTTTGAACAACTTTTTTCTCCTGTTGATTTACAGAAACCTTTTGGGGGTTTGGGGAGTCTACCTTTCCTGCTCTGAAAGCAAGCCGAGAAAATGTCACATACTGAGTAGATACTCTGCACAGCAACCTGTTGAAACCAGAGAAAATAAAAACTTAGCTTGAAAATGAGCAAGTGTTTTGTAGCCACCGCATCAGAAATACATGTCTGCTGCCTGCACTGTGGCAGAGACAGAAAACTGTCCTTCAAAGGGCTGGGATCCTGATTCTGCATAAATTCGGGAGTGGCTCTGGGAACTGTGGGCTCTGAGGCCTCCCCTCTCTCCACTGCCTGTGTGACTAACTCATGCTAAGGATAATACAAGATATGTAGGCGCTCAGGCTCGAGCAGAATTTAACCCATAGCATGGTGGAAGCAGTATGTGTGTGTCTATGTTTAACTCAGGGCTGGGAAAAAATGCTAAATTAAGAGCTCAGAGCATTAGCTCTACATCCATCCTTAATACCATGTGACTTTTAAAGCCGAAAGGGTTCACTTCTATTTAATCAGGCTGTGCACAGGATGGAGGCTCAGCTGAGAGGCTCAGCTGACCCCACATTCAGCATAAAGATCGGTGGGGTTGGAGCTTTGGGCATCTCTGGCTAGGAAAGTCTAAGAACTCCAATCTTATTAACACCTTCCTGACTATTCCTCCTGATTTCCCCCAGTCTACTGAAGTCTCCCACTCCCATCACTAATTTCCTTTCCCTCTCTATGAACTCTGACTCACATTCTCATCCTGTTTCCTCTTTGAAATTTCCCTTGACCGCTCAAACCGGCAGTAATTACAGGATTGTAAACTCAGGGAAGATCAAGGTTGGCGGGGCTCTAGATAACACGTCACCTCCTCTCTCCTTCGAGGGAAGAGATTCCTTAGAAAGTATCTCTCACTGGTGCTCCCCCAGCTTCTGCTTGAACACTGTAGTGATGGCAAGCTCACTACCTCTTGTGTAGTGTGCTACTTAGCCTGGTACTCTGCAAACAAATAGAGTTAGGTTTGAAATAAGTTCTGCCACTTATTTATTGGTTGTCCCAGGGCAGTTTTTCTGTGTCTAAGTGTCTAAGTGTCTTCACCTCTAAAATGGTGTTAATAACAGTGTCTACTCGATAGGGTTGTTAAACTACCCTTGGGTTTTGACCAAGGTTGTGTCTTTTAGAGACTAGCATTTGTAAAAGATAGTTTTAGGGAAATTGTGCCTTTTCATTTTTAAAGAAGTGAAGGTTTATAGTTATCTGAACTAGATATGAAATAAAGCCAGCACATCTTCATAGACATTTACACAGACGCGTGTTCTACTCTGGACAGTTGATATTGGGTTTATTAGTTTGCTAAGGCTGCCGTAACAAAATACCACAAGCTGGGAGGCTTAAACAATAAAAATTTATTGTCTTGGCAGGGTTGCTTCCTCCTGAGGCCTGTGTGCGCAGGATCTGTTCAAGGTCCTTTCTCCTTGTATTCTCTCTGTCTCTTAACGTTGTCTTCCCTCCATGTGCATCTCTTTTGGTGTCTAAATTTCTCTTCTCTATAAGGACAGCAGTCATGTTGGATTAGGGCCCACCCTAATAACCTCATTTTAACTTGATTACCTCTGAAATATCCCATCTCCAAATAAGGTCACATTCTGAGGTGCTACTGGAGATTAGAACTCCAACATAACTTTTTTGGGGGGACACAATTCATGCCCCAACATTGAGTAATGGACAAGGTACCAGGCTGGGCATCTAAGAGCCTTGGATTGGGTTCAGATTCTGTCAGTGACTGGTTGCATGTTTTGCTGATTCTCTAGACTTGCATTTTCCCCACAGTGACATGGGTAGGTTGACCTGCATGACCAGAATTCCTTCTAGCCTTAGAGTTCTATGGTTTGAGTGGCCCATTTGTTTTGACAGAGATGCAAAGGGAAGATGCTAAGTGTGGGGCTCAGATAGTAAGGGGACAGGTGTTTCTGAGTGGGGAGTCTTGTGCTGTTGAGTTGCCCTCAGATCACACCAGATGGTTGCAAGATAATGGACAGCAGCTTTCCGTGGTTCTGAAAGAATCCTTTCCTTCTCTAACATCCTGTTTACAATCCTGTTGCTTGGGGGAATGGCCCTATTTTAGCTCCAGTGCTGTATTTTGAAGGTCTTAAAAGCTCCATAAAGCAATGATTTGGCATGAGGTAGCCGAGGAATTCAGTGACTTTAAGAGTATATTTATAGTATTTCATAAAAATAAATCAACTTTTACCTTTTATGGGAGTAAACATTTTCAATTGTGCGAGTGGTGGTTTTCCCCCCTCTACTCTAATTCTTAGAATAGTCTTGCAAAAATGGTACCCAGGAGAGTCCTTTGCACATTTCTGCCTCTTGACATACTGTTGAAGTCATTGTTAGGATGGTTTTATTTTTGTTAACTGCTCGTGTTTAAGTGTTGGTCCATTTTAGCAGAACACTAAAGCCATCAACATATAATTGTATTAATATTAATTCTCATTTCAATGAGAAAGGCACTTTGTAATCACTTGTTATTTAACCCTGACAGCAACCTTTCCAGGAAAAAGAGGACGTATTGACAGATCCCTGCGTGCTGTAAGATGAGCCATTTGTGATCTCTCTCCATTCAGGAACAGAGAGGAAGAGAATGCCACACACATTCTCACACAGCATGGCACTGAGCACACACCAGGATTTTCACAAAGGGAAAGGGAGATCGGTCTTTTTTTGCTGGATGTAGGAATCTAGACTTAAGCCTAGGTAGGGAAAAGTTTAGGGTTGTTGATGTTTGTTGAATGTAACTAGGAGATCCTGACTCAAAACAGATGTATCCTCGGTCAGCTCTCATTTTGATGCACTTGATGATGCAGTGATATGTTTGTCAAAGTTTTCTCTTGGAGAAAGTAACTACCTCTTGGGATTTGGAACAGGGTATCTTCCAATGAAGGAGAGCTTTTCTCAAAGATCCCTGCAGTGATCGAGGCAGGGAATGAGGGCCAAGGTCCCAGGCCCCTCAGTTAGTGCTACCATAGCCAGAAAACTGCCGTTTGGTCATATTTTGTGAACGGGACACCATGGCTAGCTGTCCCCTCCCTCCGGAAGTGAAGCAGTGAATACTATGGAAATCTGGGTACAGCAGGAGCTTATAGGAAAGAGCAGTTTCACCATCCGGAATCTCACAGCCTGGCCTGGCTCTTGAGATGGTGAGAAATTTAGGCTGTATCTGGATATTTTGCTTTATTCCTTTGTGAAGAAGTTGCCAGTGGTGTCCTACCTCAGATCAAGGAAATCCTGGCATGCTTTTCTGCGGGGAGGGACCCTAGGAGCTCCAATTGACTCAGAGGATCTAGGCCTCTGCTGTTGGAGCACCTGGTGAGTGTGGGTCAACATCCTAAATTCCAGGCCAAGTTACAGCTGACTCATTCTGTCTCTCATTGCAGCTTGAAGAGCAATTGATGCATCGCAGAAACCTCAGGAAAATATTTTGATCAGGGAAAATTGATTTTATAGGTTCTAATGTGAAATCTTTTAGTAAGTGAAGCATTACAACCATGGTTGTGAGAACCTTTACAAATGACAGGATTTCTTCTTTTTGTGTCTATAACCAGGGAAGTCCCAAGGATGGGGCTTAGTTAAAAAACGCTCCAAAAAAAAAAAAAAAAAGTGGTCCTGCACGTGGAGGGGAGCTGGGCTGATACATGCCTGTATGTGACCAGTCTCCTTTGGTAGCAAGTGTGAGTCAGGCTTCAGAAGTCTTCCCTGGATTTGGGTTGAGATAACCGTCATTTCTGTAGAGGTCAGGAATTAATTATCCTTCCAGTATTCTACCTTCCATGTCTTTTCTTTCCAAGGGAAGGGCAGAGCCCAGGTTGCTGCATCTGCCTCCCTCCCATCTTCTCACAAAGCCTGCCATTCATGAGTGTCTTTTGTGGCCCTTTCTTGTTCACTGAATAAATTTCTATTCCTCTTGGAAAGCGAGCAGCCGTCTTTAGCCATCAGTAGCTTCTTCCCTCACCCCCATCACCATTACTGTCTCTGTTCTTTGGATGCCACATCCCCAGACAGGAGATCTAAGGAGGTAGGATGATGTTTGGGGCTTCAGCTCTGTGGAGGTTCTATCCTTACACAAGCAAAAGCTGGATTAGCACCTAAGAACCTTCTTCTTGAGGGATCCAGTCCTCTGCCCCCCACCTGCGCTTTGGTACAATGGGCAACATCCTGTCAGGGTCAATGGGAAGGAGCAAGCAAGGACACTCTTCAGCATGCTGAGTCCAATTTGAGTATCCAGCCAAGCATTACCCGAGGGGCCAACAAGTACCAGGCCCCGGGCAGCATGGCTGTGAACCCGCTGTGCTTCTTACTCTCAGGAACTCAGCTTCTTGAAAAAGACAAGATACCCATGCGGAGAGCTGCCTTATCTGAGACCTGGGCTTAACGTCTGCCACAATTACTTCACAGCAAGGAATCCATACCTGTTTTGATGAATAATTAAATGAATAAAATGCCAAAGGGCTGCTGGAAAGGAATGTCCAGGAGGGAGAGTGCTCTGTGATCTGGGGAAGTCAGCGGAGAATGTCTGGAGATGGCTCGGGTAGCCCCGCAGGCCTCGCGGGTGTTGACCAGACGGAGAAGAGCAGGAAGGCCTTCCTGGCAAGAGAGTGGCCCCAAGGCTGGGAGGGACAGAGCAGAACAGAAGGGAGCTGAATATATACATATTTCTTTTAAAAACACTCTTTTAAAGTTTTCTTTTCCTCATTTTTACTCTTACTAACCCATTTTTGCAACTGCCCCCCTCCCACCCCTCAATTCTGATTTGCTCTTTGATATTATGTATTTTTTTCAACCAGGCTGGGGAAGCACTGCATTTTAAAGCCTCTCTCGCCTGCCAAGTTGTGTTCCCAAGCCCTCTAAGCTCCACATGCTGCCAGAATAACTTTAGGATGAAGCTCATTAATAATGTGCATGTGAAATCACATCCTCTGTAGGAGGCCGAGAGGGGGGGCTCTGCGCCTGTCATCGAGCTTTCAGAAATGGCAGCTCGTAAATAGGACACCCTGTCCCCACTGCCTGGAAGGCTGGAGCTGTCTACACAGGTGTCCTGGGGGGACATTTCTTTGGTGAAATTTCTCCATCCGAGGTGGGTTCTCAAGTGCAGGAGCTAAGTTGCCTTAAATATAGTTGCTTTCTGGCCCAGCATCTTTGTTGCATCTCTGTGGAAGTTCTCAGTTGGGGGAAGGGGGTTTCCAACGGCATGTCACTTAGCATGACTATGCCCATTAGTTATAATTAAACAGGCTGCTGCAATGATTGCAAATAAATTTAGCACAAAAAGGATTGTGCAGATACTCAGAGCCATAATAGCGGTCTTCAGATGACAAATCAGCCAGGCTTTCCAGCAGGCTCTGGAGGGGCTCAGGGGACAGTTGTCTTCCTGGTGGATGACCGAACATCTCAAGGATGATGCTTCCTGGGAGCAGGCAACATCCGCAAACCCTGGGACCCTGGGAGCGTCATCTTCCTTTTCCTAATGTTTGTGAACCATTTTTTCCCCTGCTTCATCCTGAATACATCTGCATCATCCATCTCTTGCTTCCTTCTAGGAGGCAAAGATACCTGCTGTTCACAGCAGGTTTTCCCTGTGATCTGGCCACTCTCAGAGTCTGTGCTCCTGCAGGATCTAGAGGAAGCCTGAGAGCCCACTTTGACACCTCACCCCTTAAGCTGGAAGCCGTTTTGTGGTCTCCCTGAGACAGCCATCAGCAGGCTGTTTTATGTTCCAGAAGGCTGTGCAGTTGTGCCTTTGGTATCCCCACCCCCCAAGTAGGCAGTGTTTCGCTAGACTTCTTGAAATGGGGACACAAAACTTGAGGGAAGGAAAGGAGTATCAAAACCCAAACACCAAGTAAATTGAGAGAGGAATAATGAATGACTAGCAGGTTCCCTGAGCAGAAGGCAGGGAATCAAGAGGTAAGACTATTATTTATAATAAAAGTGCCAGTTATTTATTTATTATATTAAAAGTGCCAAAATATTTATTATTATTTTGCATAAGGGCAGCAGGGTGCATGGTCAAGAGTACAGAGCACAACTTCAGTGCTTGATTACCTGGCTTTGAATCTTGGCTTTGGTGCTAATTAGCTCAGTGACCTTAGGCAAGTAGCTTAACTTCTCTGTGCCTTATTTCCCATGTGTAAAATGGGGGCCGAGTATTATCTGCCTCATAGGACTGTTGTGGTAGTTAAAGGAGACAATTTGTGTGACATGTACAGTGAAGGATCTATGTCTTGTGAAGGTTGGTTAGTTCTATCAACTCAGTATTTTCCAATACTTAGTCATTATTACCTTCATGGTTTTGCTATCATCATACACCCATGTATTTGCCTAATGCTTAAAAGTCATTGTAGAGCTTTTTAAAAATTATGAATATAACAGACATATTGGCAGGTGCACAGAGCATAAATGTATAAATCAATAAATTATCATCAAATATCAAGAAACTGAACAGGGTGGAGACCTTGGAAACCCTTCTTGTGCCCCACTCCTGCTTCTCTAGAGGAAACCTTGTTCAGATTCTCATACTGTATGTTTTAACTTTGCCTGCTCATTGTCCGTATGGGATCATGGTATACATTTGTGTGTGTGTCTGGCTTCTATAATTCAGTGTTATGTTTGAGAGAATACCTCTCTTGTTACATATGGCTGGGGTTCCTTCACTTCCATTGCTGTGTGGTATTCCATTGCATGAAAGGAGCATCATCATGCATTGATTTTGCTGTTCATGGACACTTGTGTTGTTTCCAGTTTGGGGCTATGATGAATAATGGTAGTCTGAGCATTTTTGTACATACCTATTAAAACATGGAGTGTAGGGGCGACTGGGTGGCTCAGTTGGTTGAGGGTCTGCTTTCGGCTCAGGGTTCTGGGATCAAGCCCCACATCGGGCTCTCTGCTCAGTGGGCAGCCTGCTTCTCCCTCTCCCTCTGTCACTCCCCCTGCTTGTGCTCTCTCTCTCTCTCTCTCTCATTCTGTCAAATAAATAAATAAAATCTTAAAAAAAAAACAAACATGGAGTGTAATTGCTGGATTATAAGATATATGTGTGTTCAACTTTAGTAGGTCGTGTCAGACATGCTTTCCAATGGTTGTGCCAATTTACGGTCCCAACTATGCGAGTTCTTGTTGCTCTGCATCCTTACCAACACCTAGTATTATCATTGCTTTCACTTAGCCTTCCTGGGGTTGGTGTAGTGACACTTCGTTGTGATCTTAATTTGCATTTCCCTGATTACTAATGGGATTAGGCATCTTTTCATATTGGCCATTTGGCTATCTTCTCTTGTGAATGCCTGTTCAAGTCTGTTATCTGTTTTTAAATCTTTTTATTGATTTGTAGAAATCCTTTATCTCTTTCAAACATGAGCCCACTGTTGGTGACATGTGTTGCAGATACATTTCTCATTCTGTATCAACTTGGTTTAAACTTTAGATTTATCTTTAGTAGTAATATTTGTGAAATTGTGAGTATGATGTTTTGTTATTTTTTCTAAAATATGCATCTGTTTTGGATAAAAGTTTACCCTTGTTCCAACTGAAATTGTTTCCTATTCCACTGCTGGTATGCCTTATCACCTTTTAGGAATCACCCCGTTACCTTATTTAGTCTTCATAAAGAAAGAAGGTAGATTCCCTTGTTACCACTGTTTTCCAGGTTTGGCATTGGAGGCATTGAGAGGTTTCATAAACTACTCAAAGACACACATCTGAGATGAGGACCCAGGTGTAGCTGGTTCCAGAGTTCAGACTGTTTCTATTGTATCACTTATCACCTGCTGTATACTCAATATTTGAGAGATCCTCTGCATCCCTGTAGAGCCTTATATGGGGTAGAATCCTCAGCAACAATTTGGGGGATGGATGGAAGGATGGTTGACTTTGAAGGTCAGTGTTTTCACAAAGACTCTCTGCCTGGGGAGGAGCCTATTCTCAGGCCAGGCCCTGGATGTCTGAAGCCTGGACCATGGACCGTACAGCAGTCCTGCCCTTCTCTCCTCAGTGGCCTTAGGGTGGAGCTGAAGTGAGGAATGGCAGCCCTATTCTTGCCTTTGTTGAGAATGAGAAGAGGTATGACCTTATCTTCATCAATGCAGTGGCTGTTTTAGAAACTCTTGCTTGCAGGTGAAGTGAACATGAGTGGTCTGCCTCCTCCCATGAATTGTTAAACCAGCTCTTTCAAAATGTCAGGACCAGGATTGGGATGCAGGCTCTCCTTTGAGATGGCTTTCAGACCCCTGTGTGGAGAACCATTCTTTGCTCTTTCTTTGGGCAAAGAACAGGCAGATTCAAGGGTTAATCCCCATGATCTCAAAGCCCACTCTGTTTGATTTCACCTCACTTGCACTTTTCTTTGCCAGTGAAACATGGCCTTGTTCACTTGAACATTTGCTAGTTCTGTCCCAGGAGCTGATCTAGGTGTTTCTGTAGAAAGGATGGTAAATTGGATTCTGTCTAAAGAGCACTGATGAGGATCCCCGCAGGGAAAGCTCCACTGGGGGTTGGGATGAGGTGATCTGAGTGTCACTGTTTCTGGCTGTAAATCTCTCTTGAGGTATCTTTTGAAACTTTGTTCATAAGTAGCCACCAGCACCTTTTCCCATTCTGAGTGCTGATGATGTGCTATTCTGGACTCTTTCTGAGCACTTACCTGGGAAAATGCTTGTTGTATTTAATAAATTGCATTGATTTATTGCCTTTATTGATCTGCTGGAGCACTCTGTATTATCAGGGGTGATAGCCTTCTTAGGAAAACATGGAAGGTCTCTTCATTAGCATCCATTTTTCTACGAGGCTTTGGAGGGTGAAATACCAAGATGCACAGTGTTCATTCTGGTGATATATTGAACACCATCAGGGTGAACAATGGCTTTGGCATAAATCAGGTGGAAGGAAGGAATTGAGACCATTTGCCATAGGCTTGCTAGAGTTTTTGTGATGGAATGAGCAGGCTACTTTTCTTTCTTTCGGTGATGACAACTCCTCTCTTAATTTTCCACAGGGAAGTAGCAGCGGGCTAAAGTGGCTCCTTAGAGACAAGTACGCCCCCATAGCCCGATCAGTCTGTGATGTTTGAGCACATCCCGCTTAAGGCTTGTGGGGTGACAGCAGGTAAATCCCTTGCCACTTTGGTGCCTCTGCTGGCCTGTGCTAGTTCATGTCCTGACCCTTCCTGTGACAAGCTCTCTTTCCATCCCTCTACTCCCTGTCCTGGATCCAGCTGGGTCTGGGACTAGTTCTGGGGTTTCCTGCAGGCAGCAGGCACTGAGTTCCAGGGAGAAGCCCGGATTAACCTGAGACAGATGCTGAGAACCAAAGGGGGCATTGCTCTCTTCCGCCTCCTTCCTCTACATTTGGCCAGCCTCCTTCCTGGGTCCTGCTGAGGTCCTTCTTTTCCTCCTGAATAAGCCTCATAAAGTCTGGTACCTGCCTTCACCTCCTCACAGAAAATCCTCGGGCTTAGGAGCCCCATGTCTGGGAGCTTTAGATCCCGACAGCTGCAAATGCTCTGCCTTCCTTGTGGATGTGTCACCTCCTTGGATCTTTCCGACATCTGGCCAGAAGCAGATGCCTCTCCTTGCACACTTACAGAGGACATGCTTTCTCTCAGGGGACCTCAGGCCAGCATCTGTGGGGACCAGGGACAGTTCTGAGTTGGAATCTAGTCCCAAGCTGTGTGACCTTGGGCAGATTACTTAGTTTCTCTGAGCTTCAGGTCCCTTATTTGCATGATGGGGATAATAATACCAAACTCAAAAAGGATTATTGCAAGGACTAAATGTTTGCCAAGTGCTTAGCAGTGTCTGACACATAGTGCCTGTTCAAACAATACCAGCTATCATTATCAACGAAGTTTCTCTAAATGCACATTAAGCAGGCAGCACTCAAAGCTGTGGCCAAATATGTGCCCTGTTCTCTGTAGGCCCTAGGGGTAAAACTGTGAGTGAGACTAACATGGCCCTGCCTGCAAGGCGCTTATTATTCAGTGGGTGAGACTAGCAACAAAATAGGCCATTAAAATAAAGCAGAAGTTCTATGGCTGGGGCTAGTGGTGGGTGGGGGAATCATACGAGGAGCATTCAGGAGGGATCTCTCATCCAGCAGGCATCAGATTGAATGCCAGTCCTCCCCAGGCTGAGAAGATCCCCTAGAAGTTGACTCAGCCAGGGAGGGCTAAGGAGCCAGGGCAGTGCTAGAAACCTTCTGTTTATAGACGAGCAATCTTTTGTGAACCCAGCAGCCCCACTCCCACCCCGGCCAACCCCAGCAAGGAATAGCCTTCCACTCCCCTAATGTCACTTTGCCATTTACAGATTATGTGTGATCAACCTGATTTCTCTTGGCAATTACTTGTGATACCTGCCCACTATTCGTTCTTCCTTGCTGGAATGTGTGCTCCCTGCAGGCAGGGCCCAGGGCTGTCAGTTACACCCACTGCACGTAGCACAGGGGACGGCAGTTTTGCATGCTCAACAGTATTAATGAACTACTTGAGATGGAGTGGACACTGAGATTTGCCACACACGTGCCTTTCACAAATGTCCAAGGTCTTTGTATATCTCCCTCTCCTTCCCTCCTTCTGGCTAGCTGGTGACTGGCTCCCAGGGGGGATGCTCTAGGCCCGGGCTGGAGCTTGAGCCGGGAGTTGTCTTCTTCCTGACAAATCTGCAGCCAGTGGCCCCTCCCCAAGCTGGTCTCAGCGGTTTGCTCTGGCAGTGGGCTCCTTGTTCCTCAAGGCTGCCTCTACTCCGTATCTGATAATCAATGCTGCCCTTATCTTTAGAGGAAATGCTGCCCAGTGATACCACACACTGAATCGATTAAAAGCAGAACTTTGAACTCCTCTGTTTGGAGAGGTTTCCTTAGAGAGAATCACTCAGTCCTCCTGTAATGTGGCCCCGAGGCCTGCATGAAACCCCACCTGCAGCTCGGAAGCAGCTCCGGGGGCGTGGCCGGAGTAGCTTCACATGTGAGCCTGGGCAGGAGCCTTTTGATGTATTCATCTACAGTGAAGTTACGGTCTTCGACCTGTCCCTCTTCAACTTTTGGGTTGAGCTCCGTTCCAACAGAACAATCTCGATTTCCTCTGTTTTCCCTGTTCCTGTTTTGATTCTGTTTTTTAAATCCAGAGCTTCCCACCATTGTATTTTCCTTGAAGAGAAAATGCCCACCAGATGGATGTTTGCACCCATTTGGATCTTCCTGGCCCTCCCCTGTGTGGGATGTGACGGTGCAGGAGCTGGTGTCTTAATTGAGAGATGAGACTGGAAAAGGGAGTTCAGGAGGAGGTGTGATCAAAGGGTGGTCTGTACGATAGGCAGTGGGGGGTTCAGGAGTCTGGAGGGAGACCCATGTGTCCCAGAAAGGCCAAGGGGGACTCCATTGAGGGAGTGGATCTGGAGTTGGGTGTTGGGGGTTGAAGGAAGGATTTGAAAAGGCAAGGGATGGGGTAAGCATGCTTGTCAGTGGGATGGGGAGGGGTGGCTTGACAAAGCACAAAGCTGTGGGTGAGCACATGTCCCCAAGGAGAAGGAAGAGGTGCAGTTGGGGCAGACTGGCTAAGCAAGCTGATAGAGTGTGCCGAGTATGGAGGTCCATTTAAATGTCATCCTGGCGAGGCTGTGGTACCCAGTCTTTTTGTCAGATACCATCTAGAGGTTGCTGTGAAGGTATTTTTTAGATATGATTAATATTTAAAGCAGTAGAGTTTGAGTAAAGCAGATTACCCTCCATAATGTGGGTGGCCCCATCCAATCAGTTGACGCATTAGAAGCAGGGGCTGAGGTTTTCTAAGAAGAAGAGATTCTCCTCAAGACTGTGACATAGACACCTTGCCTATGTTTCCAGCCTGCTGCCCTGTGGAATTCAGATTCAGACGGCAACATTAACGCTTAATTACCAGCTTACTGGCCCACCTTACAGATCTCAGACTTGCCACCTCCCACACAATCCCATGAACCAGTTCCTTAAAACAAATCTCTCCTTCTTTTCATCTATCTACTTATATCCTCTTGGTGCTGTTCCTCTGGAGAACCCTACAAAGTGGGGGCTTTGCTGAGTGATCGCAGTCAGAGGGCAGCTTCTGAGAGCCAAACTTCCCTTGCAGGGAATTTGAAGACCAGACATTGAGTCAAATTCTGCAGCCAAGTTCAATGTCCTCCAGATTCCCCAGAAGGGAATCCTGGGGGCTCTTTAAATTAGAGCTTCCACGGAGACATGTGACAAGTGTGTTGGGTAGAGCCTGGCTCAGTTCCAGTTTTTCACTTCTTGGGTAGAGTTGGTTTCAATTGACAAGAAGTCTCTTTACTAGTGGACATTTTCTTGTTAAAACCAAAGCTCTTGCATTCTGTTGTGCAGCAGAAAGATTGCTTTTTTGGTAAGCAGGCTTGGAATTTTTTGAGCTAGTTGTGTGAGAAGTATCTCTTTTGAAGGCCACTGTGCAAGTGAGTCCCCACAGAAATGTGCCTGGGCTGTCAGGTGCGAGGAGAAATATCTTTAGTAAGAGTAGGTCATGGAATGAGACTTCCCCACTGCAGCGTGGATGGGCAGAGGGGGTTTCCACAAGGACAATTCTTAAGAATCTCTGTAAAAATGCATGAATCCATCTGTCTCCTCTCTCTTCCTTGGCTTCAGATGAGCTGAGCCATTTAAAAATTTCCCAACAAGGGACCCGAGGCACCAGAAGAAGTGATGAACAGATTTTCAATTTGGCCCCGATTTGCATGAAAGTTTTTCTTTTTCTTTTTTTCTTTTTTTTCTTTTTTGCAGTTGTAATAATTATCTGAACTCGAGGCTGGAGATGGGTCGTGGGTCTTCTTCATAAGAGGAAGATTTTTGATTGGTTTGGACAGACTGCTGGTGCTCCTGGGTCGAAGGCTCTAACCTCAGCTTCTGGAGAGAAGGAAGAGATGGCAGAAGGGGAGGCAGAGAGGAAACAGACCATCAAAGCAGCACCTAGGGGTCCAGGGAAGGACTTTGAACCCCTGCTGGCTAGACACGTGCACCCTGGTCTCCCAGAGTTACAGCTCAGTAACTTCCCCAGAGTGTCCTCTAGGGGGCGTCTCCTCTTCCATGGGGCTGACTGACTCCTTCCTATGAAGGAGGCTGCCTTGTAATTTATCAGAGGCAGAATAGTGAGGACTTCAGACAGAGCCTGGGGGCCCTGGGAACTGGAAGCTGACTCTTCTGAGGGAACTGCAGAATTTCTATAAAGGTGGGGGGTGGGATTTGGAGAAGGCTAGAGGAGGAGGCCAGAGGACATGTGTTGAGGCTCCTGGTGCTGATAATTTGGGATGTCTTTGGTGGTAGTGGTGGTGGTGCATGAGTGCTTGGGAGGACTATAGAATAATAACAATGGCCAACGTTAATTGAGTGCTTATTTTGTCCCAGGCACTGGCCTAAGCCTTTACTCATTTTTGGTCATTTAATTGCCACAGCATGCCTATAAGATGCTCTTACCATTCTCATTTTCAGATGGGGAGAGAAGTCAAGAACTTGCCTAGCTCCGTAGCCAGTAGGCGGCGGTGCAACCAGGGCAGACCCAGGTGGTCTGCTGTAGCGCCTGCGTTCCTCAGATCTGCACATGCTCACACTCTCCTGTCTGCCTCCTGGTCTCCATACCACGTTCTTTCCTGCAGCCTCACGTGTGGGCCAGTCCCCGGGCCGTCCTTTGGATGCCAGTAGAGACCTTCCTGGAGGCCACCGCAGCCTGTGTCAGGGATCGTCCAACACAGAAGGGAGTTCCCCTGAGCCTTGTTCAAACCTTTCATCCTGCTGACATCCCCTCCAGCCTCCCTCCTCTCGCCAAGTCACATCCTCCCGCTGGCCCTTGGAGGCCCCAGCTCTGGTCCTGCCCACTCAGAGACGGTGTGGGAAGGGCCACCGCCTGGGACAGTGTTCTTTGGGGAGAAGTCTCAGTTTGATCTGGCAAGTACATTGGATTCTCACAGTAGAAATACCAGTATAAGCTTCAAGTCTAGTGGAGAAAAAATACAAGCCTATAAGCAGGATGTTTGTGTCCCATGGGAAGATGTGGACTGACAGGCAAGTAGGAGCGCCTTTCTCGACTCCTCCCTGCACACTTGTGAGGGCAGATCCACCCGTGGGATCTGGGTCTTGTTTGAAGTCCCTCCTACAGGGCACAGAAAGAAAGGGCCAACAGCCTGGGTCTGGGCAAGAAGGGAGACCAGTGGGTGTGAAGGTGCGTGTGGCAGGGCGGCGGGGCAGGGGCAGGAAGCTGAACCAGGGACCTGTGCCGTTTCCCTTGGGGAGACGAGAGCAAAGCTTCTACCTGGTGCAGTGGCTGGGCTGTGTGTCACAGCCGCCCCTCAGCCCCCGGGCAGCCAGGCTGCTGGGCAGCTGGAGCTCCTGGCCTCACCAGCCAGCTGCCCCCTCTGGGCAGGAAGTAGCCTTTCCTGTGTGTGCTGTGATGTCGGAGAAAAATGACTGAGAGACCTGTAATTAAAGTGTTGACCAGAGAGAATTAAATTATACAAGTGCAAAGAGCGGCTCCTAATTAGAGCCTGCTGGGCCAGAGGGGCTTGGGCGAGGGCCGGCGGGCCGTTCACAGGACAGGTCTGCGGGAGCTCCGCGAGTAGGCGGCAGGTGGCCCCTGACCCGAGGGCCATGCTTGACGGACCCCGCAGCCTGGCACCGCTCAGCCCCCTAATTTTATAAGTGGGGAAACTGAGGATGCAGACAGGAAAAGTTGCTCAGGCCAGGTCTCAGGGGACCTGACCCCCAGGCCCGGGATCCTTGAGCCTCGGCTCAGGCCTCTCCAAGGGTTTCGTATGGAAAGGATCTACTCACATAGGGATATTGTGAGGCTGGTGCTTATGATTGCATTCATTCACTCACTCAGCCATTCATTTCTTTAACAAGTATTTATAGAGTGCCGGCCATGGGCCAGATACCATTCTGGATGTGGGATAGAGCTGTGCACAGAAGCAGACATCCCTCCCCTCATGGAGTTGCTTATTTTGGGGGCGGGGAGTGAGACATAAATTAAGCACACATTAAATAAATAAGCATCATGGCAGAAGGTGGTAAAGACAACGGAGAAAAGTGCAGACAGGAGGGTGCGGGGTCCGCTCTGGGCCGATCTTGGTTGGAGAACAGCAGAGCCCCTTGAGCAATAGGAGGAGCGGGGAGCGGTGGCAAGATGCCCCCTTGGCAACAGCCCTGTCGACAACCTCTCCCCTAGCGAAGGGCCAGCCAGGAGGGTGGGGGGCGGCCAAGAGGCAGAGTTCCCCGGGGGCACCAGTGAGGGCTTTCAGGCTGGGGCATGGAGGACAGGGAATTGGGGGAGGGCAGATGAAGGACAGAAGGAGAGCTTCCCACCGGCAGGGGAACAGAATATGGGAGAGGAAGAAGGTGAGGGATGACGTGGGAGGTGTGGTTTAGGAGCAGCCATGTGAAGACCGGGCTACACAGGCTTTACCTCCCAGGCATGGAGCTCCTTGTGCTTATAGCTAAGGGATGACATTGGGAAGAGGCCACTTGATAAAGGTCCCTCTGGTAGGCACTGGAGGGTTGCACTGGAGCCAGAAGGTGTCTAATCTAGAGAGTGACTGTGGGGTGGAGGGCCCTGGGGGACAATCCTTAGGAAAATATAGGGTCAGTCCAGGGCTAGAGGAGAGACACATGATCTGTTCCCAGAAGACCATCTGGGAAGGGGGGCTTGGGGGACCTTCAGTGTACAGAGTCTGGTTGCACTGCAACAAAGAAGCCTCAGGGCAGGTCTGGGTCCCTGGAAAACAAGAGGTACAGCTTGGGGAGGCCGGGGCCCAGGGACCATTTTGAGGATCTGACTTGTCTGGGTCCCTTGGCTTGTTGCAGCCTGGCAGGGACCTTTAGGATTTTTGGGTGGACAGGGCCTAACCTAATGTTCGGTGTATCTCTCACAAGACTCACGGTCTCCAGCCTGGGCCCAGGACCGGGGCTGGGAGGGGAATCTTGCTGTGATCCCAAGCTTACTAAGGCCCCTGCTGGGATCCTGACATGTATTCCCAAAGCAACCTCTGGGCAGACCTGGCTAGGCTGGGGGCTCTGGTATCTAAGGAGCCCATGCCTGCGAGAGCCTGGATGCTGTTCCTGGGGTAGCTCCTGAGGCCTCTGGACTCGCTCAGCCAAGAGAGCATGATGGGGACCCCAGGCTCTTGCGTCGTGGACAGTAGCCAGGTGGGGAGACTGGATGAAAACCTGGAGGCTCAGGATGTGAAGGGATCTCTATTTAGTGGCGGAACAGAAGCTAGAATCCTGGCCCCGCTCCTCCCAGCCCTCTGCCTCCTCCTTGACCCCCTGGGCTCCCAGATGGAGCCCTCCAAGAGCTCTCCGAGGCCACTGCGGGACAGCGAAGCTGGAGAGCCGCAGTGTGAAGCTGGTGCTCTGCACCGACTCAGCGAGGCCGCTTCGCTGTGCTGTGTTGGCTTCCCCACCCTCTCTGTGCAGACTGAGGTGGGTGTGTTCTTCATGCTTAATTATAGTGCTCATAACCAGAGATGAGCTGCTTGGAAGCACATGTCATTTTGTTTGGGGATAATAGATACGAAGTCTGGAAAATATCTATTAGATCATCCTGTCCTGCCCCTGCCAGAGCTGGTGCGACTGGTGTGGGATCATTGGTGTTTTCTGCAGCCTGTGACTCAAGCCAGGGTTGGGGGGGCGCATGGGGGCCCCTGGGACAGGGCAGCCCCACATGTTTTTCCCAAGTTCTGCTCTCATTTTCTTTCTTTCTTTCTTTTTTTTTTAAGAGTTTATTTATTTATTTGTCAGGGTGATAGAGAGTGAGTGCCCAAGCAGGGGGAGCAGCAGGGCAGAGGCAGAGGGAGAAGCAGGCTCCCTGCTGAGCAAGGAACCCAACGTGGGGCTCGATCCCAGGACTCTGGGATCATGACCTGAGCCAAAGGCAGACGCTCTACCAACTGAGCCACCCAGGCATCCCTGCTCTCATTTTCCTTGTCTGTCCACTTGTTTTTTTCATCCACGGATCTGGCTCTGCAGGCCTTGTTCCTTCGTGTTCTGCCAGCAAGCTTTGATTCCTCGAGCTCCTGTGTGGGGAGCCCCCGCTCTGTGGCAGGCCTGCCTGTGCTTAGTTCTGGGGGTTCAGGCAATGTTATCAATCCACTGTCCAGTCGAGAGCAACGTGAGAGAAGTGCCCATAGATAAATCCAGTTTATGACTAAATGTGGGAAGCACCATGCCGGGAATGCTGACACAGGTTGGGGAAGGAAGAGGTCCCTTTGGGCTCCGCTTGTTGGGGTGGCTTCATGGAGGAGGTGGCTTGTGACCTGGATGAGAGCTCACGAGGTAGGAAAACGGGGTTGAGGCCCCATAGTAGGATCCTACAGCTTCTTTCTCCCCCTGCCGCCTGCCTGGGGTCTGTTTCACAGACTTGGACTTCACCTCATCTCTTTGGCTGTAGAACTGAGTCCCTTTAAATCTTACCTTTGCCGCCTCATCTCTAGGTCTCCCTCTTCTCCTTCCACCTCTGGCCCATTGGAGACGCAGTGGGCAGGCAGGTCAGGGCTGCCACAGCGATGGGAGTCAGGGGGGCATAGCTGCCACCAACCTTCCGCTTCCTCATCTGCAAATTGCGGGGTGAGGGTGATCCTCTGAACCCCTTAAGTCTGATGTTCTAGGAATTTCTAAAGCAGAGAGCCACTTGGCTGAGCCAGAGTCTGGAGGTTGGTGCCTGATGTCTGTTTCTTCCTCATCATGACTGCAGCCTCAGCCACTAGCCTGGCAGCCCCCAGATGGGCATCTCCAGCACAGATCCCGCACTGAGCTAGGGAAATACACACCCCGCCGCTCCCTGCTGGTCTCTGTGGAGGGGCCTTAACATCGGCATATCTCACACCCCTCTGATTCTCTCAGCTGCCAGAATGCATGTGTATTACGTACACACTCATACACTTCTGATCATGTTACTCTCTTGCTTGAAACCACTCCACCAGGGTAAAATCCCAGGAAAACCAAGCTTGGTGGGGCACAGCTCCTTTGTGACCTGATCCCAGGATCATCTACCACCACTTCCTACTTCTGTAGGTATCATACTTAATTCAATTCTAACTGCTGAACATACCTTGACCTCTCACATCTCTGTGGTTTTCTGTGTGTTCTTTCTGTGAGATAGATCACTCTCATCCCATGTTTTCTTGATGAACTATGTATTCATCAAAACCCAGCTTACATATCACTTCTGTGATGAAGCCTTCCCAGACATCACTTTTTCCAGTTAATCATTCCCACTCCTCTTTGTGAATACAGTTTTTATAGCACTTGGAAATTATTATCGGTTTATGGGCCTAGGGGCACCCCATCTCCCACCCATCTTTGGCCCCAGTTTTCTCTAGCACAATGCCCACCACCTGTTAAGTGCCAAAGTTTTTATTCTTATTATTTATTTATTTATTTAATTTATTTTTTATTTTTAAAGATTTTATTTATTAGAGAGAGAGAGACAGCGAGAGAGGGAATACAAGCGGGAGGGGGTGGGAGAGGGAGAAGCAGACTCCCTGCTGAACAGGGAGCCCAATGTGTGGGGCTCGATCCCAGGACCCTGGGACCATGACCTGAGCCGAAGGCAGACGCTTAATGACTGTTGCAGCTTGGGGGAAAAAATTTGAGAAGGGGGGAAAAAAAGAAAGTTATTTGATCCTTTGAAGAGAGAAATCCTGCTCATGGATTTTCTGCTTTTAATTCATTGGAGAGAAAAGGGTGTGTAGTGGGCAGTCGCAGTAGGAGCCTGTGTGTTTTCAGCTTGATGCCTGCCCCTCCGTTAGGTGTTAGGTGTTTTCTCTTTTGCAGGCTTGAGTGAGCCCTTGAACTGACCCAGAAGTTCTGAACATTTATCACCCAGTATTGATGACCACGTATTTTGCCTCCCCTCTTTATGACTAGAGATGAAGGAAGAAATACAAGCTCATGTTACAAAGAGTATTTCCCTGGTTTATCAGCTCTCCCTTCTCAGCTCATGCTCAGAATGATTTCTTAGTTCTTAGCTTTTATTCCTTTGATCAAAGTGCCCGAGGCAGTGAGCACCGGGAGGCATGAGCATTTCTGGCTGAGTCTCATGCTTCCCCATTCTGGGCTGTTTTAAGAACCTGTAGCCCAAAGTTCTCCAGGCAGGTGGTGTGGCCTGGTGGTGGAAGGGTCTCCAAGGACTTACAGGTCGGGGCCACCCTGGGCTATGGTGGGGGGGCAGCCACCCTGCCTCCCTTTAGGAGATCAAAGCCCCTTGCTCCTTGCCTTGTCCTCCTTTCCCACCCTGTTCACTCAATCATCCTTTTCTCTCCAATGAATTAAAAGCAGAAAATCCATGAGCAGGATTTCTCTCTTCAAAGGATCAAATAACTTTCTTTTTTTCCCCCCTTCTCAAATTTTTTCCCCCAAGCTGCAAAAGGAAAACATACAAACAGACTTCGAGTTAAAGGTGAGAGGAAAGAAAGAAAAGTTGCTGCAAAATAATTTCAACTTGAGAAGTGGAGCAGTTGAAACCCAGAAAAAATGTACGCTCAGCAATATGGTCCTCTCCTACAAATTAATTAACCCAGAGCGCTTGTGTAATTAGTGCGAGGGGCAGGGAATTGCAGAGCTAACAATATCTCTCACCCAGTTTAGATCTATGTTCACAGAAGGCTTTCCTCTTCCTTTTCTGAGAGGGATTGAGGCAGTTGCCTGGTCATTCTGGAGTTAGCATGTGCCTTGGCTGGAGCTGTGTTTGGGGGGTGGGTTCGGCCTCTGAGGAGGTGGTCTTTTGGCTGCACCCTCTGGCCCCTTCCTTTGTGCATGGCAGAGGTGGGCCTTCACAGAGTGGGGGTGGGGGCTGCTCAGCTCTGCTCCCTAAGAAATGGACTCTGAGGGCCTCCAGAGATCAGATCTCCTGGCCTCTCAGTCCTTCTCCGCTCCCCTCTGTGCTGCATATAAATCTTTTGAGTTTTTTGCTGCTTTTGACAGGAGTGTGGATATTTATCACCTTTTGAGACACTAGGAGGACTCAAGGCTCTAAAATGCTCAGAGAGCAGCAGTTCCTGAGCCTGTGGCTGATGTCGTCATAGGAATCTTTGTGGGGAGGCATGTTTTATAGGGTTCATGGTGGGGAGCTTAACCATCTTTCCTCTTTTTCTCCCTAGACTCCTTTGGCATCTAGTGAGGTCTTTGGACTTGCTATAGATGAATGTATGTGTCCCCCAAATCCATATGTTGAAGCCCAAATCCCCAGTATAGCAGTATTTGCAGGCAGGCTTTTGGGAGGGAGTTAGATCATGAGAGTGGAGCCCTCACATGTGGATGAGATTAGTGCCCCAGTAAGAAGAGGTGGGAAACAGATGGTCTGTCTGCCATGTGAGGATAGAACAAGAAGGCGGCTATCTGCTAGAGTTCCCTCACAGGACACTGAATTGGCCTGTACCTTGATCTTGGACTTCTCAGCCTCCAGAATTGGGAGACATAAATGTTTATTGTCTAAGCCCCCCTGCCCCAGTCTGTGATATTTATTTAGTTCCCCCCCGCCCCAGCTAGAACTAAGATAGGACTTGTTCTCAGAATAATGTTTTTTAAATGCACAAAATTAAATATACAGGATTACAAAGGAAACTGATAATGTTGACACACAGTTATCAAAATATAGATAAACCAGATATGTGGTATAGTCATATATGTGCTTCTTTATTAAATCATTGAAAAGCAAGATCTACTTATAGTTCTAATAACTGTCATATATCTGAAATAAATAATATTTTGAGAAATCTGCAACAATCATGCTATAGTAAATATCTGATTTCTACTGTTGATAAGTCGTAGGCATTGCTAGAACTACAGTGGTTTATTGCCCACATTCATAATTGAAGGAAATGCTGAGCTATAGTTCAGTTAGAGGCCAGTGAAAATAAAGATAGACATTTATCCTGTCTTAAGTTCATTGACCCTCTGAATTCTACCCATGGACCTTTGGCTAAGTGTCTACTGATGGATAGGTTTCTTGTGGCTCTAACTGAACCATTGTGGCTTCTACTGAAAGCTTCTCTAAGTTTCTCTACTTAGGGGGAGTCTTTGCCCCTCTCTGAAGACTGAAGCATTGATTTCTTGGAGCCATTGAAGGATGTGTTATTAAGGAATTGGAGGACCAGGAGGATGGAAGTGATGAGAGAAACATCCATATACATATGTGCAAGCCAGGAAGCACTAGATTGTGGCCTGCGCTATGAGACACATGCACAGCTATGGAAGGGCATGTGGTCATGGGCTACACCATGCTTCCCACAGGGGAAAGGCTGGATGGGTGCCTAAGGGGTGAATTGGCCAAGTCATGTGGCAAAGGGGAGGTCACGTGGAGCCAGGCAGGGTACAAGGAATGGGGGTTGGGACGTCTTGGCAGTTAAAGGTAGGCTACCTGAACATGCCCCTCCTTGGGCTGTAGGTAAGTGGAGGCTCCTCCTGGCTTATCAGGATAAAGGACACATGTTGGTATTGCAAGCCTATTGATCCTCAGATACACCTGTTCACATGATTCGAGTTCTTGCTCTTCCAGGCTGCAAATTATCATGTGTACTTTGAACATTTTTACCCACTGGTCATTTGATTACCAAAAAGCCCCACCCAGTTTCTCTTAAGTAAAAGATTCAGGCTTCCCCATGAACAAACATTTGTGAGCAGCTGCTCATTTGCCATCTATTTAGTGCCTGTGATAACTGAAATAATCTCTGAATAGGAAAATATTTTTATCTTTCTTAGTTGCTATTCAGAGGGCTGGGGGTGGGCAATTGAACTTCTCTGCTTGAGGAAGATAAGTTGTTCCAGGTAAGATTTAATTTTTACTAAAGAAAATCTGAAAATGACTTTTTCCCTTAAGTTAATATTTTTTGTCCTTGAAAACAAAGCCCACACAATACAGGTGAATGATAGCTTGAAGTCTTTGTTCTCCAGGCTGAGTCTCAGAGCTAAATGCATCAGACTGGGGGCTAAAACTTGTAGGCAGAGGTATAGAATGCCCAATTTCTCCCTCTTATGATTGAATCCCAGGCTCTCCCAGAGCACTGGGCCAAACCCTAATAACCAGGTTCCCATCTGGAGACTTGGTGGTGAGAAGTTGGATAACAATCCCTGTTAAATATTAAAAGTTATTAATGTGATACTTTATATTCCGTCTTTCATACTACATCTTCAAAATCCAGTATGAATTTTACACTTACAGCACATCTCAATTCAGACTCGCCTCATTGTAAGTGCTTAGTGGCTACATGTGGCAAGTGGCTGCCATATTGGATAGTGCTTCTCCAAATCTTGCTCTTCACCGTAAGCTGTGCTGCCCCTTGGCTAATCTGCCCATGGAATCAGAGGAGCATTGGAGGTTGGTCTGTAAGAGCAATTGCTGTGTACCAAGGCACACTGTCATGCAAGGACACAGGAAGAGGCACGGTGGGTGATGTACTTATGATGCCAGGGCTTTTTTTTGCAAGAAAGAGGAACCTGAAGATTACCATTCTCTTGAGAAACTGGAGAGGGCTCCTCCTGGAGTTTGTGGATGTTCTGACACTGGGAAGGTGCCTTCTTGAAGGCTGCCACCACCCTGAGTGTGCAGTAGACGCCTAGAGCACAGGAAAAAGATTGTTCACTAAGAGGCACCGTGGGCAGAATAACCACACCAGTAAGGCCAAGATGATGACAAGAAGAGAAGGAAAAAAAGAAAGTGTCTCCAGCTTCCTCTGGCAGCTCCTGCATCATTGCTGCTTTTGTATTTTGTTGACTATTCTCTTATTTATCTGCCTGAATTCCATTGCATTCCTCAAGTAAACTAGACACAGTTTACAAAGATAGTTGGTTGATAGCAAGATGGCATAAAAAACTTCAAAAAATGAGGCAGAGAAGTAAGAATAGGAAAGACGAATGGCACCACGTGTGAGGTTGGTTCAAAAAATGCATCCTTTAATGTCTCCCATACTTGCTAGAGATGACCTGTATTGATCTGAGTCTAAGCTTGCCAACAGCCAAGGCGAAGAGGGAAGCACAATGACTGATACGGGTCACAGCATAACTAAATAAAACCAAGCAGGCACGGCAAAGACCATCATTCTTAGGATTTCTGGATTCCTCCTTGAAATGAGATGTCATCAGGCCTGGATGCCATCCTCAACAGCACCTTGCATATATTGGTGTGAAATCCTCCCCCACCTTCCTACTCACCCAGTGTTGCTCTCTTGTCTCTGTTTACACTGGGGGCACATCTCTTTGCTGTTCTATAGAAGCTGTTCTGTGGGAATCTGCATCATGCTGTCCAGATACTCATCTTGTGGATGAACTGGCTTAATCTGGGTCAATTTAAGGGAGTTAGAGTAATGCATTTCTATGACAGAGACTACTTTGAGTTCGCTAAAGCCTGTGTCCTACCCTCCTGGGCCCATGAGTACTCTTCCCAGCTTCCTTTGCAGCCAGGTGTGGCTTTGACATTGGACGTGAGCAGAAATTGTGTGTCACTTCTTAGCTGAAGTGGTTGGGAAGTGGGTGCATTCTCTCCATGACCCTTTTCCCCACCTGTTGGCTGAGAGAAGGCTCCCAGGACCCAGAGGAGGGTAGAGCCACATGAAGGAAGAGGTCTGGACACATACCCAAGCCAGAATGCCTTCATTGGAATGTGATATGCACAAGGAACCAGCTTCTGTTGTGTCAAGCCACTGAGGATTTGGGATTTGTCTGATAGAGTAGCTAGCATTATCTTAACTAACACGATTCCCCCTTGGGAAATACTCTCTAAACACAATTCCTCCCAACCAAGAGGAATTGAAACGTTTGAGTGACACCAAGTTCAAGGCTATGTTCCCTGACTACTACCGGGAGTGCAAATATCTTCTGTTGCAGGGAAGTGGGTAGGTGTAACCGTCACCCAAGGTGGGAGGAAGATTAACACACTCTTGTCAAAATTGTGTCACCTTACAAGAACTCCTGCCTGAAAAGAAAGCTCCTGTATCTCCTTTTGGAGATAAGCCAGGGTGTACCTGTGGGGAAGGCCAAGATTCTCCTCAGAAAGTCATTTTAGGTCTGCCTTAACACATGGAAAAAATGGTAATCAAGGCCACACGGTTTCATACAGTGTAATCTGCTATCGTAATTTTAACTGAATAAAAAAACTGGAAACAGCTGTAACCCTATGACTGCTGCAGCCCTTAAAAAACAAAACAGAACTTGGACGTGAACTTGGCCAAGTCCCTCTCACCCTGGGCTTTAGTTTCCAGGCATGACGGATGATAAATGGATGCGATGGGCCAAAACTGCAATTTACAATCTGGGGGTATGATGCCAAACAAAACCTCGCTTGAAGCACTCGTCTAGAGCGTGTCTACAGGAAATACAATTCTGTTCCTGTTGTTCTGACAAGGTGTAAGCACTAAGCACCAGCGAAGGTGGCAGAACAGACGTCGCCAGGTGTCCCGCCCACTACACAAAGTGAGATGCTCCGAGTCTTTCCGGCTTAGGTCCTGGGGGCCCAAACCGGGAGGGCGTGGTTCCCCTGCTCCTCCCAGAGAAGCACTGTGGGCACACAGTCCTGCTTAGTGGTCACTGGTGGCTGGCTGGCTGTGTTGCCATCAGTTAGACGGTAAGGGAGGCCCCAGGTTTGTGAGTCTCGCCGGTGTGCAGGGCTCAGTTGCTCCCGAGGGCAGTTTGCTGTTGAGTCATCGGCAGAGCTTGGTGGTATGCCCGGGACTGAGCTCAGAGCTTCTCCAGATTCAGTGAACAGACAAGAGTCGCGGCGCTGACGGAACCGAGTGCTGAGAGGGAGTTGGCCTCAGTCCTGGGCCCGTGGGCCCACAGCTTGGCCTGGGCGGTGATGTCTACCCATGGGACATAGCCACCTTGAATTTCACACTTCACCCAGGCTGCCTGGGACTTGAGTCCTTTGTCCCTTGATTGGGTGAGGCCAAACTCTGGCTCACCGATGAGAAATTCACAATGAAGCACCCCAGATCTGACTTTAACTCTTATGTGATGTCCTAAATCACACTGGATTTGAGCTCCATGATTTTCCCTCATCCAGGAAGGTTCTAGGATGGGGTGAGTGTGAACAGATGCTTCCCCACTGTAGAGGCTGGGTGGCTGGGATGACTGGGGTCCTGGGGACATTGGATTATAGTCCAAAGTGCCTTTTACCCCAACCCAGAGTTATGACCTGGGGGTGCTGTGTGCGGGAGGGCTTTATTGCTTCATGCCTCACCAACTATCCATCCTCCTCCGTGGGCAGCACTTTGAAAGAGGCATGCATGTCCAATTGTGAGAATGTTCTAGAAGCCTCTGGGACTGTGCCTCTGAAACCTTAAATGTGCCTAAGAATCACCTGAGCATTTGTAAACATGCAGATTCTGAGTCAGCAGGTCTGGGGTGAGGGCTAAGGTTATGCGTTTCTAACCCCCTTTCAGCTGCTACTGCTCCTGCCCTGAGACCTGCACCCTGTGTAGGAGGGCCCGGTGGAGCGTGCCAGGTGGAGACTGCTGTTTGAACAAGCAGTGCTTCTGCACAGCTCACCGGAGCCTGCCGCCGAGGCACAAGGGGCCCATGATGAGAAGGGCGTCCACAAGAAGACTGTTTGCTACTTTCCCTGGCTTGGTGCTTTGTGTCTGTGTCTGCACATTTAGAGGGGTCTCACTGTAGCCCATGTGTGAGCCAGGTGTTTAGACCAATCTGAGAACAGAAGTCTGGCCAGGGGCACAGGAGCTGGCCTGCATTCTTGGCCCTTTGCTCCCTACCGGGCATCCCAGGTCAAAGCCCAGCTCGGCCTTGTTCTTCCCATCCTCCCGGGATATTGAGGAGGAGGATGCCTCCACTCTCGGAGGGGCTTGGCTCCTTGCATCCTGACACGTGAATGTTTTCTGTTTTAGAGGAAGAAATGTGGCTTGGCTGGAGGCCCACGTTTCGTTCCAGCACATCCTTTTTACCAAAAGCGCTGTCCCTGGAGCTGCCAACAGTGTTTATGAGAAAGCTGTCCAACACTACTTTGGGTCTGGGAGCATGGCCTGACCAGAGACTGGCCTTCCCCACCCAGCAAACATCCATCAGGAAACCTGGCACTTGGTGTTGGTGTCTTTATTTTTACCCCAAAATGTTAAAAAATATAAAGCTGGTTTCTTTCTTTTTTTTTTTTTTTCCTTTTTCCAGCTGGGAAAACTCCTGTCAGTAGATGCAGTGTCCTTTCCAGATTCAATATTATGCAAACTGCATATCGGCAAGTGGAGTAAACAAATATGTCCATGAAGCTTCCTGATGCACAGAGAGATGGGGCTGCCCCCAAACAATGGCGTAGACCTGCCGCTTTGCATGGCAGCTGCTGGGCCTGCCACTCTGCCACCACCTCTCTCCTTCAGGACGTGTGGCCAGAGTCTGAGAGCCTGGGGCGACACCTGGGCGTGACACTCAGCATCAGGGGGCAGCTAGCAGTGACAGACTAGGGATGGCTCTAGATCAGATGGGAGCCATCATCGGCTGGGGTGGGGTGGGGTGAGGGGGGCTCAGTCAGGGTGTCAGAGTGAAGCTCACAACCCAGCTGGTCCTGCACTGCTCTGAGCCCCACCCTCTTCAGCCCCATACCCAAGGGTGAGGGTCCCTAGCCCCAGGCAAGCTGTGAATTTTTGCTTTTCACCCCCATCTCTCCTGCCTGGCAAGCGTGGGCAGGAGGCAGTACCCCACAGTGAGTCTTTCACAGTGAGAACGTGGCCAAATCCCTTTCCCATCACGGGCCTTATTTTCCTGGCTCCTGGCATGCAGAGTGTTAAAACGGGTGCAAGGGGCCAAAGGCTGGCTCAGCTCTGCAATTCTACCATCCAAGTGTGGGAGGCTTCTGTGTAACTCTGATTTCCAGCATGTTGCCATTGCAGTAACCCTGTGAGATTAAGTACCTTTTAAATGTTCCCTTCTAAGCAGATGAGGAAACAGATTTAAGGGGATTAGAATGTTCTGTTGAAGGGTGGGCAGAGAACAAGTGGAGAACCTAGCAGTTAGACCCGGGGCTCTCTTTTCAAAAACCTTCCACTCTCCTTTTTGCACATTGGCATCATCCTTCCCCAAACACCCCTGTATTCAGAAAGCAAACAAACAAAACCAAACAAAGGGACAAGGAATACCCAAAGGGTACATCTTCAAAGCCTGAAATGGAATTTTTATCCATCTATCCTCCACGTACCCCCTCTCCTACCCTGGCTGGCATGATAATTTTTTCTTGTAGCTTCTGTCTCCTTTGTGACAGGGTAGGGAAGGAAGGCATCAGAGAATCTGCCCATCTGCCTTTTTGGGGAGACCCATATTTCCCTACATGCTTGTTTCTTCGGACAAACAGAAATTGGCCCGTCCTCTCCCTGCTGGTTTGTGATGAGGCAAGAGTCCCTTCTCCCTATTAACTCTGTCATGGAATCTGGCTTTGCAGAAGCAGCTGCTCTTGCAGACTGGGTTCAGTCACCACGGAAGATCCTTGAAATCCCAGAATTGCTGAGAACAAATATTTGCAGCTCTGCTAGCTGGGCCCCTGATCAATAGGGCATGCCTGTCCTTATTGAGGGGAGGGAGATGCCTTCTGAGATGTCAGAGGAATGGCCCTGTACCCAGTTGCCCGTCCCAAATGGCGTTCCTCGGTGCCTGGGATGCTGTATTGCTGAACAGATGGCCATGTCACGGGCGTGCTTCTAGTGAAGAAGAGTGGGATGAGGCTGCATGAGCCCCTCGTGCTGACAGCTTTGGAGCCTGCCTGCTCTCACAGGGAGGCATGGGGATGGGAGCTGAGCTGAGCCACAGGACGGATAACCAAGGCCAAAGCTTCATGTGTTCAGGAGTTACACATCTTTTTGTGGAGGCTGTTGATGAATTGGAGATCTGTGATCCAATTTTCAGCACCTAGATTATGTCTGATATTTTCAGTAGGTTTTTGATGATCAAATTATGGAATTTTTCAGATCTCCCTGTTTTCTAGAATCTCATCGACTCTATTCTTTCTGGTAGGAAATCAATCCACCAAAATATTCTTTGACCAATCACTGTGCCTGCTCACTGCTCAGATGCCCTTGCCAGTCAGACCTCCCAAGAATGTCCCAGGTAATACATTTTTGAGGATTTTCATCAGACTAGCTTATTTGTTTCCCTTTCCATACCCTGAACTCCTTTAAAATACATGATAGATGATAGGGACGCTCACACCAGAGTTATACCAATGAATTCATAAACAAGGAACAACACTAAGTAAGTGACAGCAGTGTGCAGTGGGCAAACAACTTTCCTCTTCACACTGCCCAAATTCCTGGTCTTTTGTACCTTTTATCTGGCTCACTGTGGCAGAATGTGTGGTGGATGGTTTGTACTATATGCTTGCTTCAGAGAGACGGCTTTCCAATTGGTTTCCATGTCCGTCCCATCCACTCACTGTGTGGCAGACTCTGAGGTGACCACCCATGATCCCTATTTCCTGTTCAGGTCCTGCATAATCCTCTTCCCCTTGAGTGTGAGTGGGTCCCCCGACTTGCTTCTCACAAGCTGAATAAGTGATGGGATGCCACTCCTGTGATGACACTGCATTGTAGGAGACTCTGTCTTGCTAGCAGATTCACTCTGGAGATGCGTGCTGTCTTGATGAAGTAAGCGGCCATGTTGGGAGAGCCCACATGGACCTCTGCAAATGGCGGGTGCCCTCTAGTTGCTGAGGGAGGCCTCCAAGCATTAGCTGGAAAGATGCTGGGACCTCAGTCCTTCATCCATAAAGAAATGAATTCTGGCAGTAATTTGAATGAGCTTGGAAGCAGGTTCTTCCCCAGTTGAGCCATTAGTCTGATGAGTACAGTGACTTGCTGTGATGGCGGAAAGATGCATCTGGGTGCAGACCAGTGTTCTCAGAGAACGTCTTTGGTGCTTCCCTAAACTGTAGGCAGAGCAGAAACTAAAGCCATTTAAAACTATTTAATTATACAAATGTCTTACATGTTATGTACAACTTACTCTGAAATAATATATTTTGTAGACACTGGGGATTTAATTTTCCAGCTAATGCTGGCATAGAAAGTAGTCATTAATTTCTAAATAATTATTTTTAAAAATGTCTAATAGCTTCTCATCTAAACAGTCATCAAATCTTCAAGCGGTAGTAATGGCACCATCTTTTTTTTTTTTTATTAACATATAATATATTATTTGTTTCAGGGGTACAGGTCTGTGATTTCATCAGTCTTACACAATACACAGCGCTCACCGTAGCACATACCCTCCCCAAGTAATGGCACCATCTTAATTTCTTGTAGGTAAAGGCATGTTTCTTTTCTCTTCTCTTACCTTATTACACAGTCTAGAAGAGCACTGTCCAAAGCAAGAGAATGCCAGTCGCATATGTTTTTGAGATGGTGGATGAGTACTGGTAGTTACTTAAACTGGAGTATTAAAATGTGGCCATATCGGTGTACTGGGGCTGCCACCATGGACTGGGTACGTTAAACTACAGAAATTTATTTTCTCACAATTCTAAAGATTAGAGGTCTGACATCAAGATGTTGACTGAGTTGGTTCCTTTGGAGGCCTCTCTCCTGAGCTTGTGGATGCCTGTCTTTTCCTTCTGTCCTCACAGAGTCTTTCCTGTTTCCCTCTCTGTGTCCAAATTTCCTCTTCTTATAAGGACACCAGTCATATTGGATCAGGGCCCACCGTACTGACCTCATTTTAACTTAATTAGCTCTTTAAAGACCCTATATCCAAATACAGTCACATTCTGAGGTTCCGGGGGTTAAGGCGTCACCATAGGAATTTTGGGAAGACACATCAGTCCATACTGATGACCACATATTTTTATCACCAAGTTGAAAGAGTGAAAAATATCACTTATCTAAGCTTTTTGCATCTATAGTCAAATGAAGTCAGACTGCAGTTTCCTTTGTGAGTGAACTCTCTTTGCCAAATTGTAGATCAGGGTTAACTTAACTTCTTATAATAGCTGAGAAATTTTTCATCTTTTTGTATGCTCTGTGATAGTTTATACAGGCCCACAAGGCCTGTTCTGAAACCCTTGGGACCAGAAATGCTTCAGAATGTAGAACCTTTGGATTTTTAGAAAGGTAATAAAGGATACATACTGAATATTACATATCTCACCCAGTGGGATCTGGGGCAGCAGTGCATAAGAAAACAATACTATTTTACACCATGACATGAAAACAGTAATTGGAATAAAAATTATATATATATATCAATCCAGGTCAAATTTTACTGTTAAGTGAGTTCCAGTCAGGTTTGTCTTCAAATGTTTTATGAAAAAAACCATATTTGGGATTTCAGATTTGTAAATAAGGGACTGTGGGTCTGGGTACCAGTGAGATTGTCTTTTTCCTGAGAACATGAAAGTTTCATCTGGGTATAGCTTGGTTAGAAACAAATCATATATATATGTATTTATGCACATGAAATTATATATATACATATGTATTTGTGTATATATATATTTAGATTGCAAGTCTTTCAAGTTTGATTATTAAACTCTTTGGGTTGTTTAGTTTGTGAATGCATTTTGGTGATTTATAGATTTTCTAGAAACTCCTCTCCTAGTGATTTTCAAATTTACTAGGAGGGTTAAAATAGTAGTCATTTAGTTTTCACAAAGTAAGCTTCACATTTGCGGTTAAACCACATTTTTACTTCTAACCTTTTTTTCCCCTTAATTATATCGACTATATATTTTCCCATTTCCTTGAAAAGTCAACCCTTGGAATTATTTATTTATTTCTGCAGATTTCTCTCTAAAGGAGCATTAATTTGTAATATCTTTATTTCCTTTTAAAAGATTTTCTCGTGCTGTTGTGTTCTTTTTTCTGACTCTTGAGATAGATGCTAAATTTCTCTATTTCATTCCTTTTTGAAGCAACAAAATTGAGTCTCAGAATGTGTCTGAGGGCTGCTTCATCTCATTCTGTGAGTTTGATACACAGTGTTTATAAATTACAGGCTTGATTAACTGTAAGGCCATTGGCTCTACCCTTTCCTGACCCCTTCTCTTCCCCAAAACTTCAAAACTTGCCAGCATCGATTTCCCTCTTCTTTCCTGTTTGTTCTCCTCTTCCTTTGATTGTAACCTTTAAAAAAAAAACAAAAAAACCAAATCTCATCCTCTCCTACTAAAAACCCAAAGAAGCAAAAGCCTTCCCTTGGATCTGCCCTCTTTTACACTGAAATATCAAGAGATGCGGTGTGCCGCACTTGACTTAGTGGTTCTTGGAGATGGGACGCTTGGGGGATGACAGGTCCAATGAATGACAGTGGCTGTGGGTGGCTGAAGTGCAGAGGTCAGTGAAGATGGACAAATGAAGGACCAAGAGGCTGAAGTATTAGGTTAGGATCCTGGATTCATCCAGAACGATGGACTCAAGAGTGGGGGAGAAGCCTGTGGGTGCCACCATCCTTGATGAGCAAGCGGGAGAGAAGGTGGTGGAGAGGCAGCAATAAGAGGCAGAAACTCTGCATAATCATCCAGAGGGCATCAAGGGGTTCTGTTTTGGTTTGTCTTTTAGGAAAGCCTGCTTTGTTTTAATTCTGCTGTCTCATCCTTTTTACTTTCTCTCATTTATGCCTCCTTTTTTTGGGTGGTGGTGGTGGTGATTTGCTTCTGCTTTTCTTCATCCATGTGGTGTATAGTCTGATTTTCTTTTTGGTAACTTCTGTGGAATATAGACCCCTTTAAATTCTATTAATGTTACATCAAATAAATATTTTAGCTTCTATTTCACTTGATTTCAATGCCAAGTTTTCACTAATTCTCTCTCCAGCCCTAGGTTAAGCCTGTTGGGTGCCTCATGATGGGGACTTGGGGAAGGAGGGATTTTCTTTCACGTTGACTCCCATCCTCGGCTACATCACTTACCCTGTCTACAATGACAGTGGACGTGCCTATAGGACCAGAGGCCAGAAACATTAATGTCACACTTTCTTGGATTTTAGCCACGCCACATCTTGCCTGAGAAGCAGAGCCCTGTGAAAGTTCACTGATTTCCTTTTCCTGGGCAAATTTTTGTGGTTCTATAAGATCCAGAAGACTGTTCCTAAGTAGCTTTGATCTTGGATATTTGGCTCATGAGTTTGTCAAGAATCAAACATTTCCCCTAGGAGCACTCCAAGTATTTTTCTGAGCTTTTCGATATATGCATATTTTCTTTGGGTTGATACACGTTTGAGAAATTTCCTGGAAACTATCTGCAGATGTCCTGGGAGGTTGGCAATGCTCTGAGTGGGGACTTAGGGGAGGTGGACCTCTGGACACACCAGAGAAGAGATGGTAAGCACTCCTGCATTGTCTCCATCCCAGTGGTACCCTCACTGGTTACAGTCCTCATAGAAGATAGAGCAAATGTCTGGATGTACCAGATGCCAAAGATACTTCACATGCTTCCCTGGGACACCATCCGGGTCTCCATCTGAGTGTGACTATTAATGAACTCCTGTCGTTCAGGCTTGTAGGCTCCCTGGGTGTAAGACAGCACTTGATTCTTCTCCAAGGAAAGGACTTGGGCCATCGGACATACACTTGAGTTCAGATTTGGCTTGCAACACGTGAGGGTTCAAGTTGTTTTTAAGAGTTGAAGAAAACCTATAGGCTTGGATCCATTGGCATTGATTTCCTAGTTTGGAGCTCTTTTATTTTACCCTTTTTTTTCAAAGTGTGTGTATGTGTATGTGTGTGTTTCCTGTTCATGGGTTCACTCACGCTGTCTAATGTTTGTGGCTGTATCTTACGGTGCACCTCTAGGTGTGGTCTGAGCTGAGCAGCATCACTTGGGAGCTTGCTTGCCATGCATATTCTGAGGCCCATTCCATACCCCCTGAATCAGAAACTGAGCATGGGACCCAGCAATGTGTATTCTAACAAGTCCAGCAGGGGACTCCGGTGCACATTAGGAGTGAGAACCACTGTTTTAGCGATCATCCAGTCTTCCTTCCTCAATCTGCACAGGAGGGATTAAGACTTCCCTAGAGCAGAAGTGACTTGCCCAGAGTCACATGGATGGTCAGTGGCAGATCGGGGATTAGAACCCAGGCCTTACACACGAAAAGAGCTGACATCGTGTCTGGAATATAGGAGGTATTCAAGAAATTAATTTTGCCTCTTTGCTTCTGCCCCTCTCTGGGGGCAGCAGGGCATCATCACCTGGAAACCCACTGCTGTCCCTCAATGCTTTTCTCTCCTTTCAATTCACTGAGACCCTCGGGAAGTTCCCACGCATGTGCTGTTAACTCACTGTGGGTCCCAGGGCTAGCACCTGGACCATGTCCCCACTGTGAGGATGGAGAAATGAAGGGTTGGTCTGCCTCGCTGAGGTCCCCTCCAGTTCTGACTTTCTGAGGCTCCATGGCAAGCTTTGACACACACGTTTCCGCGGGCGGCTCTCAACGGCCATCTGGCAATTAGCAGTCTCTGAGGCAGCTAATCCCACTCTGAGCTGGATTAAAGCTGAAGTTTAAAACATGGAGATAGGCAGGTGATTTATGTGAGTCTTTGGGTCCTGCTGTCCCTGGCAGCCTGCTGATGGACGACAGAAAAGCTGATTTCCTCCCTTATCTAACTCGGGAGACTCAGCAGAGCTGGATCAGCTTTCCAGAGGGACATCCGGGGCTGAGAGATGTGCTGGGCTGCAGGAGGTGTGGGGTGGGCTTCAGGGGCCCAGCCCTGGCCATCTGGGGCACGACGAGGCTGGCCGCAGAAAAATGGAGGGAGCCAAGTTCTGTGTCCAGCGCTGCATTGCCAAAAGCAGGTGTGAGGAGGAACCTGGGGAATAAAGGCCAGCTCGGTTTGGACCACGGCTCCCAGATGCCACATATGGCCCTGGGGTGGAAGCTGACAAGCCCTCCAGCTCCTCTGGGGTGTCCTCTCATTAGGCAACATGGTCAGAAACCACACTGGTGTGTTTGTTCATAGCCCGAGGAGATAATTAACTTATCTCCATGGAGGGACTTGATTACATTCCTAGCATGATCAGAATGTGAAGTCTGAACTTGGAAACGCTGGTGGTGGGGGGGAGATATTTGCAATGGTTGGCTGAGGGGCCGTTTGTTCAGAAATTGGGCAAGTAATCAGACAAATGCCTCTTTTCCTAATTGTTGATAAAAATCAGCTATTATGGCAGAGCCAGGGACTCACTCCTGAGACAACACATTACTTAAGGCGAGCATGCATCCGAATATGTTAGGATGATCTAAAAACATCTCACAGAGCTTGGGTTTAAAAACAAGTTGTGCCCGTTGTGAATTGTGTAGAGAGCTGGCATAGGGAGCGTGATTTACTGCCTGCCTTTCATGGCTGCCTTTTACTGCAGTCAGGAACCACCCTGCACACATACTTACTCCAGTTAGATATCTGCTGAGCACCTGCTGTGTGCATCTCTGTGCTAGGCGCTGTGGTAGATTCTCTATCCTTGAGGAGTTCACTGCTTATCTTAATGGAAGAGTTTTATAAAATATCCTTGCATCCTGAGTCGTGCAGCTTATTTGGTGAGGGCCGTGGATGTTCAGTCAATGGAGGAGTCGGAGTGGACCAGAAAATAATAGCTAATCCTTCTGGAGAGCTCACCTGTCCCAGCACAGGGCTGAAGCAGGATCTCACTCACTTCTCACACAGTTTTATGAAGTAGCTGCTAATATTAGTCCTGTTTTGTATATGAGAAAGCTGCAGCAGTGAGTGGTTAAGTGCCTTCACCATGATGGGCGAGAAGCAGGTCCAGGAGGCGCCTCCAGGTTTGTGGACTCGAGGAGCCCAGTGTTCCTGGCGCAAAGGCTGCAGAGAGATTGGCTTCTGAAGGCTGCACCTCCCTGTCCCTCCACCTCTCCCACCTGCACAGACATCCGTTAGCCACACTGGCCTCTTGCAATCCCGTGAGCACACCTGGTTGCTTCCTGCGTTCGAGTTCTTATCCCTGCTTCCAGTGCTCTTGTCATCTCCACGTACTTTCTGTTCCTCATTATCCGGTCTCCCATTAAATATCCTCTCTTTTGGCCATCCTATCTAAAATCATCGTCTCTGCCTTCATTCTTGACTGTCTTATTCTGTTTTTGTAGCACTTAACTATTATCTGAAATTAAATTATTTGGGTATTTCTTCACTTGTTTCTTGTTTGATTATCTTCCCAAATGAGAAGGTGATAAGGAACTCTTGGATCCTGCAGTTCTTGAAGCACTTTCCTGTTGGGTTTTCTGACAGTTTGGTGGGATAGGCAGGTTAGGTGTTCTTATTCCTGGTTTTTGACAAGAATGCCAAAGGTCAGAGAGCAGAATTGATTTCTTCAAGGTCACATACCTAGTGTATGGCAGAGCTGGAATGGCACCATCCACGGGCCTTCTGATGCCTGGTTGGGTGCTCTTGAACCTGCACCAAGAAAGACCCATTCCATGTGACCAGCAGTAACCAATTTCATTATTTGGGGTCCTGGAAAGCGTAAGCCACTGAATTAGCCAATGACATTGACTTAAAGTTTCTCACGAGTTCTTTCACAAGCCCCTCCTTCAACATGTCATGTCAAGTGGAACAAAATAAGATAGCCCTAGTTGATAAGAAATTTGATTTCTGGGCATTTGAGACAGATCAACTAGAGAAACAAAGCATAGGCTATTTTATTAGTTTGTATGCCTATGTTAGTCCACAAAGTTTCAATTTGGCTACAAAAATCTGTAATAAAACAAGATGCATAAATAAGAAATTAGAGCAAAAGAAGAAAGAAAAACTAGCTGGAAACATAAAGGGTCCAGAAATGAATCCCCAAATGCAAGCTTAAAAGACCCATCACTCTGAATTGGACATACTTTAGGCTCTACAGTTTCTAGCAGATGTTGTCAAAAGAAAAAAAACGTGGTTGGTTACATAATTCCAAGTGTCTTTCCATGAAAACTGAACAGCTACTCAGGAGAAAATAGCTATTTCGTTTTTTAAACTGGAGGTTAATTTCTCTTGAAAGGAAAGCATCTAGTACAGTGTTTCTCAATTTTTCTAAGCCTATGACCTTTCTGATAGCAATAAAAACTCTACCCTTCCATTGAGAATTATTGATGAACAGAAAATGGATTCTATGTTCTATAGAGTCCCATTAACTAAGACAATTTTGTGGATCTTTTCGTTCTTCAATAGATTGTAGTAAAAATAGGTACTGCTTTATTTTCCAAGTCAAAAATTAACCCATCGGATCCCTCAGAGGTAATGATATACCCCTTCCATGGGGCATGGTGTCCCTTCCCATTTGGCCCCATCATTGGCTTAGGCAAGGGTCAACAATAGATGCTGAAATCAGTGGGTGAAAATTTGATGAGGGACAGGATATTTGCTTAATCTCAAAGTATCTCCACTTATTTTTATTTAAAAAAATTTTTTTTAAAGTATCTCCACCTCTTAATTACAAAATGGAAAGCACTAATTTTACAATGGGCCCCGGTTTCACAAAATGATCAAGGTTAGCCCCATTTATGGGACACATCAACATATGCCTCCTGATACGATATGCTGAGAAAGTAAAATCACCTCTGTGGCATTCCTGCCAAAAATGTATGATCCAAATATAATCATAAGGAAGTGGCAGACAAAAGCAAGTTATTCTACAGAATAACTGGCTGGTACTCTTCAAAAAGTGAAGGTCAGGAAAACAAAGAGAGTGAGGGACTGTTCCAGATTAAGGGAGAAAAAAGAGATAAGACAGTTGGATGCAGTGTGTAATCCTGTATTGGATCCTGGACCAGAATTTTCTTTTGATTTTCCTTCCTTCTTTAATTACTGAATTTTTTTAAAAAACATAGGGGCTGTTGTCAGGGCAATTGACAAATTTGAATAAGATCTATAGATTAGATAATATGAAATATGATTTTCCTGATTTTGATCATTTTTATCTTAGTTATGTAAGAGAGTGCTCAAAAATAATACACACTGAAGTTTTAGGGGTAAATGGGTATCATAAATCTACAACTTACTCTCCAGTGATCAGACACTCACACACACACACACACACACACACAGAATGTAGTAGAATGTTAACAGTTGTAGAATCTGGAGGACGGGTATCTAGAATTCTTTTAATTAGTCTTGCAAGTTTTCTGTAAATTTGAAACCAAATACAACCTAACAGAATGACAGATCTAATGAACTGGTTTTAAGGGGTCCTTGGCTAGCAGGCTGCAGCTCCACCTTTAAATGGGAGGAGCACCTGTTTACCTGAGAGTAAATTTCAATCAGATGTCAGGCAGCGTTTTGGCAGACTGTGTTGCCATTTCAAGGAAACTTTGTTTTTAATTGACTTGTTTTGTAGACTCATCTGATCTCCCTGGTAAGGTCCTGTCTTCAAATCTTATTGTGATAGAATTCCTTGTTAGCAGAGAGAAAAGACTGACACTCTAAGAAGTTTTTAAGTATTTCTCACCTTAAAATATCCTAGTTAATTATCGGCACCTTCCCCTGCCTCGGATTCCCTGTTATTTATATCCCGCTGGGAGGATTGCCACCAGCATCTTTCTGTTGCCTTCATCCACCTCTTTTTGATATATTTTCTTTTTCTCTGCTTTTTCCTTTCATTTTTGTATTTTATTTTATGCCGACAGTTTTATAAGGAATGATTTTAATAGGTACATGTTGTAAAATGGAACTGTTTTACTGGGATATTACATAAAATACACAGGAGAAACTAGGATATAAATTATATTTTTATCGTAAGATTTTACTGCAAATAAGTTCTCATATACAATCGTTTATTTATGATAAGAGCAAATTCTTTTTACTTATAGCTGCTTTTGAATTTGGTGCTTCAGTGAGGAAGCTTATGTGTAGCTACATAAAAGAAGGTTCTATTTTGGTGAGAAATTAATCTCTTATTTCAGGAGTGTTATTTTTCCTGTTGACTTACAGAGATAGAGAAAAGAGGAGGTGGTGGTTGTTGAGGGATGTGGGGAGGCGTCAGTTTCTGATGATAAGAGAAGTCTGTGCTGTTCCCTGACACTTGCAAAGGGCCCCATATTGCCAGCCCTCCTGGGCCTCAATGCCAAGGTAGCCCCCACCTACCCTCAGTCTATCCCCCCCTCCCACCCTCAGTCTACCCCCACCCAACCCACCCTGCCAAGCTCCAGCCTTTTCCTGCATCTTAGCAAACTCTGCTCATGGACTGAGACCCTGGACACCTCCATGGGATGAGTTCTTCATGCTCGTGGAAGCAAATGGGATTAAAGTATATAAATCTGATCTCTTGTTTCTAAACAATAATGCAGTGATCTGTGTGTGTCTCCCCAGAGACTGACAAGGTACCTTCCACAAAAGTGAACTTCTGCCACAAGCAAGATTATGAAATGATTCGAAATTCCCTGCTTAAAATTATTCTTTGTTTGGAAATTATGCTCTCTCGTTTTTTGTATTTTCACTTAGACATATGAATAATTTGACCCTTGGGGTCCCACAATGCACCTATCCTTTCTGCCCTCAGGGAAACAATACAGAGGGTGAGATGCTTCATAGAAGATGTTCAGACTGGCTCCGCTCCATTGCAAACCAGCTCCTTCTGATCTGCACCCAACCTATTTTGAACTAGAGAGGCTCAGATTGCTTGGACAGCTGAGGAACCCACTTATCGTCAGTCATCCTTAGGCAGAGGGCAAGAGCTGTACAGACAAGGCCTGGCTTATTTCTGGGCCCTGCATTTGACTGAGAATACAAGACTAAGGGAACTGTGTAGCCTGCCTCCGTTTCTTGCTGATGTGCAGTTTCTATCTTATTGAAATAGGAAATTAACTGAAATGTAATCTTGCCCCTTGAGAGGAGGTATTCCTAATTTTGGCAGGCCATGAAAAATGTCCTATTGGAAACTGAAACAGAATGAAGAAGACACTCATTTAATGGTCTATTTACAAACATTTATGGAGTCCTCTTTATAGGCTTCTGTTCCTTCCTGAAGAACCTCCTCTTCTTGATTTCCCATTTCTGTTAATGGCGCTACCGTTTTTCCCGATCCTTGGGTGAAGTTAAGCAACAGCACCTTCTGAAATGTAGAGTTTTGGGGAAGGGTTCTTAAGAAAATCAGTGGGTCGATTTATTTGAATTTTAACTGGCCTCTTCTTGTTTTCCCTTTGTCAAATCAGAAATTATTTCCCCCCTTTCTTTTCTTCTTTTTTTTTCATATCCCTTTTCTTCCTTCTCTTGCTTTTCTTTCCTCTTCTTCTAGAACATTCTTTGAACAGGGTGGAGAGCTTACTTAGAAAAACAGCACCAGGATTAATTTTTATGAAATGGTCCTGAGAAGTTCTTAATTAATTAATTAATTGATTTTATTTTTAAAAAATTATTTATTTGAGAGGGGGGAAGGGCAGAGGGAGAGGAAAAGAGAGTCCCAAGCAGACTCTGCGCTGAGCACGGAGCCCAGGCACAGGGCTCAATCTCAGGACCCTGAGATCATGACCTGAGCTGAAATCAAGAGTAGGACACTTAACCGACTGAGCCACCCAGGTGCCCCGGTCCTGAGAAGTTCTGCTTTTATTTATTTTTCACACAGTTAAGGTTTTGTGCAAGTCCTCTTTATGTATGGCAACTCAGGACAAAAGGTAACTGGCATTTCTTCTCCTTTTTACTTATCCATTTTTATGATCTACTGATGTGCATACAGATTCCATCAGGAATAATCAGTGGCTAACCACTTAGGACATCTGGCTTCTGGATTCCTCTAGTCAGTTGATATTTTGATGGTCTTAGGAGCTCTGGTGATGGAACAGCTAGCCGCTGTATGCACTTTAAGGGTACTATGCAAAGGGAAAATCAATTTAAAAATTGCCATGATTTTGTTTCTCTAATAAATTGACCTTTGCTGTTGCTAGGTTCATGTGCGGTCTTGGCCCAACATGCACATCTGGTTTTAATTGGGTTGTAGTCAAGGTATAGATACATTTTTACATTCTGCTTTTATTCTATCTGTTTTCAGCACTTATCAATATTGCCACATAATTTTATTTTTTTAACCATTACTGAGCACCTGTCGTTTGTCAGCTCTATGTTAGAAAAGAGAATGAGACGGTATGATGGCTAGACAGCTGGAATCAAGTGGATCAGCGTTCAGCTTTTGGCGAAACCATTTGCTCGCTTGGTGCCTTTGGCACAGACTTGACTGTTTTGAACCTCGGTTCCTCATCTTTGAATTGAGAATAATTAACAACATACTTTATTAGAGTTGTGAGATTTTAATGAGATATAGAGCTAAAATGCAAAAAGCATAGCCCAAATGTTTGGCATATCATAAGCACTAAGTAAATGTGGTGAATGAAATGCTGATATGATTGACTAGGGTGATATGCCCATGACCTCAAGGAGTTAGGACGAGGGAGACCTATGTAAAAACACATGCAGTAAGTGCTGACGGGAGCTATGATAAACTTCTATCATGGGTTTATTAGAGGCCCCAAGACAAGCATGGCTGATTTCACCTGACAGTGGAGGTGGAAAAAATCAAGAAAAAATCTCGACACAGAGGCAGCCAGTAAACTCAGTCTTGAAGGCAAACTGTCAGGTGTTGCACAGGTAAAGGCCTCACTAATTCTAAGGATGCATGAGCAAAGCCCAGCTAACATTGTCAGTTGGCTTGTGAAGGCTGAGAAGGATTTTGCCAGTTGAGATGAAGGAAGGATATTCCAGGTAAAGAGTACAACTGATAAGCAGACATCGTGTTATGGATGTTTATTTAGGAAATGAATGTGTTTATGTGGGGTTCAGTGCAGTAGGAACAGAGGCCTCTAGATGGGGCCAGTGCAAGAAAGGAGGCTGGAGAGGCAGGTGGTACAGAGTTCGCAGAGGCCCTAGGGGCTTCTCTAAGAATTTGGAATTCCACCAGGCAGGGCTGTAGTGGGAGGGCCATATTCCTAAGACCCCTGTGGTGGCACGGTGGAGCCTGGATTGGAGAGGACAAAACCGGAGATAAGCACAAACTTACTGCAGTGGTCCAGACCGGAGGGGATGGGGCCTGGCCAACTCTGTATAATAGTCTACCATACTAATGTTCTGTATAAGATAAGCATCCTCTTGCTCATGGACACAAATCAATTTTGAACTTTTGCTGTTCTCAATATTGCCGTGGTTGGCATCTCTATAAAGATACTTCTTTCAGATATTTTCCTTAAGATAAAGGACGTAAACATCCGTATGACTCTTGACAATGATAGATGAATTTGTTTCAAATGGGTTTTCTAAATTATATTTTCAACCAGGTACGTCTGTATATGAGTTTCACACCATTGGCAATGTTCGCTGCTGCCATTTCTTTCTTTGTTGTTTGAGAAGGCATAAAACTGTTGTTTTAATTTGCCTTTCCTTGATATCTACAGAAATAAAATGTTTTCCCCATTTGTCTTCTAATTACATGTCCTCACTTGTGAATTGTGTGTCCTGTCCTTTGCCCATTTGATAAGCAATTGTGTTAAATCCTTTTTTGGCTGGCCTCTCTCCTGGCAACTCTCCACATACACATTTCCCCACAGGCTCTCTTTCTAATTTCTTTTCTCTTTGATCTACTGAAACCAAATCCTTTTTCTAACTCAATATTACAACAGACATAACAATTCTAATTGCTCTATTGATTCATGGCCACTGCAGTCGTGGGCACATTAGGAAGAACAAGGCTTCGCTATCAGAGACCAGGGTTTGGGAGCCTGGCTTTGTGCTTTCTAGCTGTGTGGTTTGGCGCAAGCATCTTAGCCTCTCTGAACTGGTTTGTTTATCTGGGAAGTGGGAGCGGTAGTATATGTTAGGGTCAGTTTGAAACTGTATTTGGTGACTGGTAGCACCCAAGTACAGTGGCTTAAATTTGAAATAAGTGGTAACCTATTCCTTCATGTTAAATAATTTTGAAGGTGAGGAGCCCAGTGCTGGAATGGTACTTCCATGAGCCCTCCTTCTGCCTATAGTGTAGTTGCGGGGTTAGATTGTAGAATTAACTTGTGGGATTGGGTAGCCTTCTTCCTTAAAAGATCAGGAGAGCAGTTGGTGGATAGGGTTGGAGAGTGGCAAAGCTGAACCTATTCACTTACTCATTGAACAAATATTTCTTAAATACCTATAGTATGCAGAGCTCTAAAATTTTCCCTAATGGGAAATATACATGCTAAGTCAAATAAGGCAATCTTGGTTATTACATTGATGTCTAAATCATGGAGATTGATTATCTCCTTCTTTAGGTAGACCCACACTTGGAATCTCTGGGTTCCAAGATAACTCTGTGGCCTTCTACCTACTTGCCCAAGTATCCTTACAATAACCTCCCATCCCATAGAAGGCATCCCTATAAACTAACCAAATACAGGCTCATAAATAGGCTTTCAGGATTATTCAAAAGAAGAGTCCATATCCTTATCACCAGATCAAGTCAATAATGGATGTTTGCTTTCTGGATCTATGTATTCTGGTATGTCGGTTAGAAGAATCAGCCTCATTATTTTATGGTCACACTATTTATACAGATTCTTCTGGAGCATCACGAGACCATGTCACAGACAGAGGGTCTCACAGATCCCCTGCCAGCTTAGAGAATAGAATCCATTGTTTCCTTTCATATGGTTTATTATTATTACCAGTAGAATCATCATAATTCTACTTCTGTCAAAATGTATTCATTACAAATAAAATTTCTGTTCAGATCTCGAAGCTCATGCCTAAAAGCAAAGATATTAGAATTAATGAGCATTTTTGCTGATGAAAAGAAAAATCACTGAAGGGTGATTGGACTTTAGCCTTTTAATGGGTTTGATATTCTTCTTTCATTAGGGTTGACAGGGGCATATCTGGCTCCCTCATGCTGTGTGCTGTGGTTTAAGAATATACTTTATGTGACACGAAGCTAGCTTTTCTTTCACAACAAAATAGTCCAGTGATCATGAGTCCATGTAAACAGACCTCCCCTGAATAGCGAGTCTGGCAGAGGAGAGTGCCAATGTTGACCTTGTTAGCAGGTGGTGGAAGGGCTTTGGTTGGCTTATTAAAATGTCTGTGTAATTTGCTTTCAATTTTTCTTTCATGCAGTGGGCACCAAGGATTTACAAAGAGCAAGCCCCCTCAGGAAACCCACTCAGGGAACTAGGTGATGCTGAAGGAACTGCAGCTGGAGACAAGCACCACAGTGCTGGTAAGCAGGGAGCACAGACACAGACACCTTTTACCTGTGGTTCAAATGGCTGTGGATGAGCTCTGGAACATACTGTACGGAGGGTGCTCACTCACGGGAAACACAAGGTTAGAAGCCTCTGGGGCCTTAGGAGCTTGGGCAATCTTATTGACTGGGTTGGGGAGAGTTTTCATACTGAGGACAGGCACTTTTTTTTTTTTATCCTAAGGCCATGAAATTATGGGAACCAGGGAGAAGAAAAATTGAGGTATCAAATCTCCTAGGCTCCGTCTGCCCCATTCTGTGAACATGCTCTTCCGACGGACAGGATGTGAGGCTGATGGAGGCATGGTTCACAGCGTGCTGCTTCTGGGGCTTAGCCAGCATGTTTCTCTCAGAGGGCTGCAGACTCCCACACGGACAGGATGTGGGGCTGATGGAGGCATGGTTCACAGCGTGCTGCTTCTGGGGCTTAGCCAGCATGTTTCTCTCAGAGGGCTGCAGACTCCCACACGAACCTAACTGGCTTTTCTGTACTGATTCTATTCACACTCTAACACCAAGTGGGTGGGGCTTCCCCCCACACCGGTCACTTCTCCAACATCAACTGGGTAGACGACAATTCAGTTTAATCTGGCACTAAGTACCCAAGTCAGCACAGAGCCAGCTGGTTAGGGGCTGCGTCCCGTGAGACTGCCTCCATGCCCATGTCAAGTCTCAGATTGCCACTTCTGACCACCTGGCTCTAAATTGGTGTTCCCATAACTCCCTCTTCAGGTGTGACAATTTGCCATAACAGCTTACAAAACTCGGGAAAACACTTTACTTATATTTACTAGTTTATTACAAGGATATTATAAAGAATACAAATGAACAGCCAAGTGACGAGGGACATAGGGTGGGATCCAGAAGGGTCCTGAGTCCAGGAGCTCCTGTCACGTGCGGTTGGGGTACACCACCTTCCCAGCACATGCATGCATTTACCATCCTGGAAGCTCTCTACACCCTGTTGTTCGGGGGTTTTTATGGAGGTCACTTTATAGGCATGATTGGTTAGATCATTGGCCATTGGTGATTGAATTCAACCTCTAGCCTTCTCCCCTCTCCAGAAGCTAGGGGATGGGACTGAAAGTTCCAAGTTTGTGATTAAGGTTTGTTTTTTTCTTGTGAACAACCCCAATCCTGAAGCCACCCAGGGGCCCCAGAACCAGTCCTCTCGTTAGCACGCAAAAGATACTCTTATCACTCTGGAGATTCCAGGGGTTCTAGGAGTTGTATACCAGAAACCTGGGACAAAGACCAAATATTTATTTTTTATTATGTCACAGACCTCATTAGCCAATGGACCAAAGAAAGTGGGGCTGAAGTAGGGAGTCACTTGGGGAAGACACCATCAGTAGCTGAATACAAGTTGCAGCCTGTGCTGTGGTACTGGGGTAGGGGTGTCACCGTTGTGACCCTGCCCTGTTCTGCAATCCATGTCCAGCATTTACTGTGTGCCAAGAATTTTCTCGGGCAATGCGATGGATACATATGTCAGCTAGACATTGTTCATCCACCAAGGATCTCACAATATTGGAGGGGATGGCATGCAAGCAACTGTACGTAATACACATGGGAAGCCGTTTTCAGAGTCTTCCAAAAGTGCTCTGGGAACATAGAAGAGAAGGCAATTAATTATGCCAGGAGATTTGGCTAAGTTGTCACAGGGACATAACATTTTCAGCGGGGCTGTGAAAAATGAGAACGATTTTACTGAATGGAGATGAAGGAAGTATATTCCAGGTAGAGGATACAGCACAAGCAAAGACATTGAGTTGTAGATGTTTATTCAGGAAACAGGGAACTGATCAGCATAGTTATAACAGAAAGTGTTTAACCAGGAGCAATCATAATAGTCAAGATTAATCAAGCACTTAGTATGTGCTAGGGACTTTTTTATGCATATGAGTTTATTTCATCTTGAAAACAACCCCATGAAGCAGTTACTAATATTATCTCCATTTTATGCAGGAAGACTTAGAGGCCTAGAGAGGTTAGAAAAGTTTCCTAAGGTTGTAACCTAGGGCCTGGAGCCAGGATTAGAGAGCAAATAGGCTCTAACTGACTAGAAAGACAGATTATAGGACTTTACATCTCAAGCCACAGGCTTATTCTTAATCTCTGTCCCTCCCAGGATCCTCTGATACAGGGGATACAATATGATTCATTTGGAAGCAAGAAGAATATTATTGAATTTTCTATTTGTTTTGTCTCATCTTTTTCATGATTATTTAATTTTATTTTTTATTTTTATTTTTATTTTATTTTTTTATTTTTTGACAGAGAGAGACAGCGAGAGAGGGAACACAAGCAGGGGGAGCGGGAGAGGGAGAAGCAGGCTTCCCGTGGAGCAGGGAGCCCGATGCGGGGCTCGATCCCAGGACTCTGGGACCATGACCCAAGCCGAAGGCAGACGCTTAACTAGTGTGTTTCCTAATATACCCACAGTGTTAGCGCCTTAGAACATGCATATAATTTATAAATAATAGGCATAGGTTTAAAGACCAATGACCTAGGGCAGTAATTTTCATGTGGGTTTCCTGACCAGCAGCATCAGCCTCACCCGGCAACTGGTTAGAAATGCAAATTTCCAGGCCCTACCATGGACTTGCTGGATCAAATGCTCCCAGCATGGGGCCCAGCAATGTGTATTTTCACAGATCACCTGAGTGAGACTGATGGATCAAGGCAATGCAACTGTTAAGGTGGAATGTGAGATAAGAACAATAATTCTAGTTGGAATGAAAGAAATGAGATACCAGAAACATGGAATTCTTTAAAAGATTATGAAAATCATCATGGCAAGAACTGAGCAGAGTCTAGGTCAAGTAAGAGAAGCGGATTTTAGACACATTTAAAGAGACACATCAAGTATGACTGGATTTGGGGGTGAGGGAGAGGGAATTAAATCCAGATATGGCACCCAGTATTCTAATACACAGCATTGCTGTCTCTGTGTATGTCTCAGTCTCTGTGTGAGTCAGAGTGTATGATGGCAAGAGCTGATAATGAAGGATCCTGTTTAATTCGAAGTGTGTGAAGGTATTCAAGATGAGCATGCAGTTGGAAATTTAGACTTTCAAACTCAGAAGAGACATGAGATTTGGAAATACGTATTTTTTAAAATTTTATTTTGTTATGTTATGCTAGTCACCATACATTATATCATTAGTTTTTGATGTAGTGTTCCATGAGTCATTGTTTGCATATAACACCCAGTGCTCCATTCAATACGTGCCCTCTTTAATACCCATCACCAGGCTAACCCATCCCCCCACCCACCGCCCCTCTAGAACCCTCAGCTTGTTTCTCAGAGTCCATAGTCCCTCATGGTTCGTCTCCCCCTCCAATTTCCCCCCCTTCATTTTTCCCTTCCTACTATCTTCTTTTTTTTTTTTTTTTAACATATATTATTTGTTTCAGAGGTACAGGTCTGTGACTCATCAGTCTTACGCAATTCACAGCACTCACCATAGCACATACCCTCCCCAATGTTCATCACCCAGCCACCCCATCCCTCCCACCCACCCCCCACTCCAGCAACCCTCAGTTTGTTTCCTGAGATTAAGAGTCTCTTATGGTTTGTCTCCCTCTCTGGTTTCATCTTGTTTCATTTCTCCCTCCCTTCCCCTATGATCCTCTGTCTTGTTTCTCAAATTTCTCAGTGAGATCATATGATACTTGTCTTTCTCTGATTGACTTATTTTGCTTAGCATAATACGCTCTAGTTCCATCCATGTCGTTGCAAATGGCAAGATTTTGGTTTTTTTGATGCCTGCATAATATTCCATTGTGTGTGTGTGTGTGTGTGTGTGTGTGTGTGTGTATTATACCACATCATCTTTATCCATTCATCTGCTGATGGACATCTTGGCTCTTTCCATAGTTTGGCTATTGTGGACATTGCTGCTATAAACATTGGGGTGCACGTACCCCTTTGGATCACTACATTTATATCTTTGGGGTAAATACCCAGTAGTGCAATTGCTGGGTTGTAGGGTAGCTCTATTTTCAACTTTTTTTTTTAAAGATTTTATTTATTTATTTGATAGAGAGAGACACAGCAAGAGAGGAACACAAGCAGGGGGAGTGGGAGAGGGAGAAGCAGGCTTCCCGCGGAGCCGGGAGCCCGAAGCAGGGCTCGATCCCAGGACTCTGGGATCGTGACCTGAGCTGAAGGCAGATGCTTAACAACTGAGCCACCCAGGTGCCCCTATTTTCAACTTTTTGAGGAACCTCCATACTGTTTTCCAGAGTGGCTGCACTAGCTTGCATTCCTACCAACAGTGTAGGAGGGTTCCCCTTTCTCTACATCCCCGCCAACATCTGTCGTTTCCTGACTTGTTAATTTTAGCCATTCTGACTGGTGTGAGGTGGTATCTCATTGAGGTTTTGGTTTGTATTTCCCTGATGCCGAGTGATGTTGAACACTTTTTCATGTGTCCGTTGGCCATTTGGATGTCTTCTTTGCAGAAATGTCTGTTCATGTCTTCTGCCCATTTCTTGATTAGATTATTTGTTCTTTGGGTGTTGAGTTTGATAAGTTCTTTATAGATTTTGGATACTAGCCCTTTATCTGATATGTCATTTGCAAATATCTTCTCCCATTCTGTCGGTTGTCTTTTGGTTTTGTTGACTGTTTCCTTTGCTGTGCAAAAGCTTTTTTATCTTGATGAAGTCCCAATAGTTCATTTTTTCCCTAGCTTCTCTTGCCTTTGATGATGTGTCTAGGAAGAAGTTGTTGTGGCTGAGGTCAAAGAGGTTGCTGCCTATGTTCTCCTCTGGGATTTTGATGGATTCCTGTCTCACAATTTAGGTCTTTCATCCATTTTGAGTCTATTTTTGTGTGTGGTGTAAGGAAATGGTCCAGTTTCATTCTTCTGCATGTGGCTGTCCAATTTTCCCAACACCATTTGTTGAAGAGACTGTCTTTCTTCCATTGGACATTCTTTCCTCATTAGTGGGCCACAGAGTTGAGAGTCCATTTCTGGGCTCTCTATTCTGTTCCATTGATCTATGTGTCTGTTTTTGTGCCAGTACCATACTGTCTTGATGATGACAGCTTTGTCATTGAGCTGGAAGTCTGGAATTGTGATGCCGCCAGCTTTGCTTTTCTTTTTCAACATTCCTCTGGCTATTCGGGGTCCTTTCTGGTTCCATACAAATTTTAGGATTATTTGTTCCATTTCTTTGAAAAAAGGGGATGGTATTTTGATGGGGATTGCATTGAATGTGTAGATTGCTCTAGATGGCATTGACATCTTCACAATGTTTGTTCTTCCAATCCATGAGCATGGAACATTTTTCCATTTCTTTGTGTCTTCCTAAGTTTCTTTCATGAGTACTTTATAGTTTTCTGAGTACAGATCCTTTGCCTCTTTCGTTAGATTTATTCCTAGGTATCTTATGGTTTTGGGCGCAATTGTAAATGGGATCGACTCCTTAATTTCTCTTTCTTCTGTCTTGTTGTTGGTGTATAGGAATGCCACTGATTTCTGTGCATTGATTTTATATCCTGCCACTTTACTGAATTCCTGTATGAGTTCTAGCAGTTTTGGGGTGGAGTCTTTTGGGTTTTCCACATTAAGTATCATATCATCTGCAAACAGTGAGAGTTTGACTTCTTTGCTAATTTGGATTCCTTTTATTTCTTTTTGTTGTCTGATTGCTGTGGCTAGGACTTCTAATACTATGTTGAATAGCAGTGGTGACAATGGACATCCCTGCCGTGTTCCTGACCTTAGGGGGAAAGCTCTCAGTTTTTCCCCATTGAGAATGATATTTGCTGTGGGTTTTTCATAGATGGCTTTTATGATATTGAGGTATGTACCCTCTATCCCTACACTCTGAGGAGTTTTAATCAAGAAAGGATGCTGTACTTTGTCAAATGCTTTTTCTGTATCGAGAGGATCATATGGTTTTCGTTCTTCTTTTATTAATGTATTCTATCACATTGATTGATTTGCGGATGTTGAACCAACCTTGCAGCCCAGGGATAAATCCCACTTGGTCGTGGTGAATAATCCTTTTAATGTACTGTTGGATCCTATTGGCTAGTATTTTGGTGAGAATTTTTGCATCCATGTTCATCAAGGATATTGGTCTGTAATTCTTTTTGATGGGGTCTTTGTCCGGTTTGGGGATCAAGGTAATTGTGGCCTCATAAAACGAGTTTGGAAGTTTTCCTTCCATTTCTATTTTTTGGAACAGTTTCAGAAGAATAGGTATTAATTCTTCTTTAAATGTTTGGTAGAATTCCCCTGGGAAGCCATCTGGCCTTGGGCTCTTGTTTGTTGGGAGATTTTTGATTACTGCTTCAATTTTCTTAGTAGTTATGGGTCTGTTCAGGTTTTCTATTTCTTCCTGGTTCAGTTTTGGTAGTTTATAGGTCTCTAGGAATGCATCCATTTCTTCCAGATTGTCTAATTTGTTGGCATATAGTTGCTCATAATATGTTCTTATAATTGTTTGTATTTCTTTGGTGTTGGTTGTGATCTCTCCTCTTTCATTCATGATTTTATTTATTTGGGTCCTTTCTCTTTTCTTTTTGGTAAGTCTAGCCAGGGGTTTATCAATCTTATTAGTTCTTTCAAAGAACCAGCTCCTAGTTTCATTGATCTGTTCTACTATTCTTTTGGTTTCTATTTCATTGATTTCTGCTCTGATCTTTATTATTTCTCTTCTCCTGCTGGGTTTAGGCTTTATTTGCTATTCTTTCTCCAGCTCCTTTAGGTATAGGGTTAGGTTGTGTATTTGAGACCTTTCTTGTTTCTTGAGAAAGGCTTGTATTGCTATATACTTTCCTCTTAGGACTGCCTTTGCTGTATCCCAAAGATTTTGAACAGTTTGGTTTTCATTTTCATTTGTTTCCGTGAGTTTTTTTAATTCTTCTTTAATTTCCTGGTTGACCCATTCATTCTTTAGTAGGATGCTCTTTAACCTCCATGTATCTGAATTCTTTCTGACTTTCCTTTTGTGATTGAGTTCTAGTTTCAAAGCACTGTGGTCCGAAAATATGCAGGGAATGATCCCAATCTTTTGGTACCAGTTGAGACCTGATTTGTGACCTAGGATGTGATCTATTCTGGAGAATGTTCCATGGGCACTAGAGAAGAATGTGTATTTTGTTGCTTTGGGATGGAATGTTCTGAATATATCTGTGAAGTCCATTTGGTCCAGTTTGTCATTTAAAGCCTTTATTTCCTTGTTGGTCTTTTGCTTAGATGATGGGTCCATGGAAATACATATTTGAGAGAGAATAGCATATATGTAGCAGTAGAAACATTGGACATGGATAAAATGAAGAACTTCTATCTTACCTAAAATAATATTTGAGTTGGAATTATCTAAAGAATGAGGGGGCATAGGTGAAAGAGGGACCTAAAACCTAAAACAGGGGCTGATACTCAGAGCAACTAATGTGGGAAATAGGAAGGGAAAGCAGAGCATGAGAGAAAACTAACATGTATTGATTGGCACGCTAGCCTCTGAGAGCATGTGGAGAATCCCGTGAGCTAAGTGCTTATAGTGTGGGCTCAAAATCAGGGGTTTCTAACCTTTTGAAGCCATGGACCCCTTTGGTAGTCTCAGGAAGCTTATGAATCCTTTCTCAGAAAGTTTTCAAATACCTAAATTAAAGCACATAGCATTAAAAAGGAAGCCAGTTGGGCTCCCAGCTCAGCGGGGAGTCGGCTTCTCCGTCTCCCTCTGCCTTTCCCCCTGCTTGTGCTGTCTGTCTCTCTCTCTCAAGTGAATAAATAAAATCTCAAAATAAAGAAGCCAATTATGATAAAATATTTTCAAAATATCAATAGAAAATTTGTGGTATAGCAGGATATATATTATAGTAACATACATACATATATATATATATATATTTTTTTTTTTTAAGATTATTTATTTATTTATTTAGAGAGTGAGAGCATGAGTGGGGGCAGGGGGCAGAGGGAGGGAGAGAGAGAGAGAGAATCTCAAGCAGCCTCTGTGTTGCAGGCAGCCTCTGCGCTAAGTGTGGAGCTAATGCAGGGCTCGACCTCACGACCCTGAGATCATGACCTGAGCTAAAATCAAGAATCTTGATTAATCAATTAACCAATGCTTAACCGACTGAGCCACCTGGGCACCCCTACATATATATCTTTATTAATGCATTTAATATTGAGTGGGATTAACAACCCTGAAGTCAAAGTTGTGATTAGTATAAGTGATAATTTGAGATATCTGCAACAACTGTTAAGTGAAGTGAAAATACTGGTGATTAACTGGGGACAAAAATCAGACACTTATAATACTTTTCTGTTTTGGTATCTGCATTCATAATGGAAGTTAATGCTAAATTCAGTTAAAGGTTAGGGAGAATGAGTAACTCTTTCCCATGAACACACATGGACCCCCTGAATTCTATCTGTGGACTCCATGAGAGTACATAGACTCTGAGTGAGGAATTCCTGTACTAAATGAATAGACAGAAGTGTGTGCATTTACCCACGTATATACATAGTCACCAATCTGCAGATAGGAATTAATCTCTGGATCAATTTTCATATGCCTTATTCAATGGAAATTTTGTTTGAGAGACTTAGATGTTTTAGATATAAATTAATTTGGGTGCATTTAGCTAGCCCCCATGGAGGGTTATTGAGGACAAATTACTTTGTCTTGCTCCAAAAACATTATTCCTGGTAACCCATCTTCAACTAGAATGTTGGTTAGCATGTCTGGACAATAATTCTCCAGTGTTTTCACTCTATTTCTGATGTTTTAGTCAGAAGTGACAAAGTTTGTAATGCTTACTATCTGTAGATGCTTTTGTAAGTAAGATTATGGCAATTTGATAAAAACAGTTACATGTTATTTTGCTAATTTTGTGAAATTAGAAGAAACTTAGAGGTATGATTCAAATCTTACATTTTGTTGGTGAGGAAATTGAGACCCACAAAGAGAAAGAGACCTTTTTTGCTATGTAACACATTTCCTCAAATTTAACAGCTTAAATGAGAAATCATTTTATTTTTTCTCACAATTTTGTGGGTCAGAAATTTAGACAGAGCTTATTTAGCTGGGCAGTTTTTAAATTCTACATGGCACTGACTGAGGTCACTCTGTAATATTCAGCTGGTGAGTGGGCTGGTCCAGAGGACCCAAGAGAGCTTCATGCCATGTCCAGTCTTCAAGGCAGAGAGCTGGAGGACTGTGTTAAGTCAGAATGTCCACTGGAATGCCTACCTGCATGGTGGTTCATGGCTCCCAGAAAGTGTTGCAGGAGGCCCAGGTGAAAGCTTTAAGGCTTCTTATGATCGATTCTCAAAAACTCCAAGACATCAATTCTGCTGCATTCTATGGTCAAACAAGTCACCAACGCCAGCTCAGATGAAGAGGGATGAATATGAGACAGCACCCTCCAAGGGGAAGAGTATCAAACAAACTGAACGTCCTGTGTCTATCACAAACCATTTATATTTCCCGCACTTACAAATACATTTACCACCTCGCAAGACTCTCAAAATTCTCATTCCGTTCTAGCATCAGGCTTAGGCTGAGATCCAGGATCTTGTTATATAAAAAAGTCTAGAGGGGCACCTGGGTGGCTCAGTCAGTTAAGCATCTGACTCTTGATCTCAGCTCAGGTCTTGATCTCAGGGTCGTGAGTTCAAGCCCCACGTTGGGCTCCATGCTGGGCCTGGAGCCTACTTTAAAAAAAAAAGTCTGGTGATGGGTATTAAGGAGGGCACGTACTGCATGGAGCACTGGGTGTTAAACGAAAACAATGGATTGTGGATCACTACATCAAAAACTAATGATGTATTGTATAGTGACTAACATAACATAATAACATTAAATTAAAAAAAAAAAAGAAAAAAAGTTTAGAAACTAATGAAATGCCTCAGGGCTGGTTCTTTGAGTATGTCTGGATGTGAAGATACGTTAAATAAAGAGACAAGTTATCTGCCCTTTTGCAACCAACAGACAATGGTGATGTAGGGACAGTAGAAATATAATAGACATTCTCATCCAAACAGGAAAATGGGGAGCACATAGCAGTTACTGGTCTAGACCCGTTCAGAGAGCCCGCTAATTATAAAATCCAGCTGGGGGCGTGTTTCTACTTCCTTGATGGGGCCAGTCTTCCTCCCTGGGGATGGTTCTCCTTGGTTCCCATATCCGTTCTCTGGGCTCTTGGTTTTACCCATAGTCATCTCTTCTTTTGCACAATGAGTAGCCTGTGTTTTCAGCTGAGTCGTTTTCTCAGTCGGCTTCCTTTGTGGGCACAGAGGTGTCTTCTCATTTTGGACAGTGTGTCTAGCTAACTGCTTCTGTAATACAATTCTCTTAAAAACTTCAGTGTTTGCATGACTTTTTGGGGGGTTAATTCCATTAGAGAAAAGTCACACTCACAGTTATCTTCCAGAGAAGCTCCTCTCTGGTTTGCTGTGACACGGGGTGCTGTGGGACAAAGCCTTCAAGATTCTGGATGCCTTTGTATTTAGATGAAACATTTTACAGTATTTTATCCTTAAGGTTCTTAAAGGCCCTTCTCTCCCCCCCCCAACTTTTTTTAAAAAGAGGGTCCACTGGTATATCCTTAAGATTCTTAGAAATCATGCTGGGCAAACCCTTAAATCTTACTGAGTCTTAATAAAGGTCTTATTTTTTTTTTTAAGATTTTATTTACTTATTTGAGAGAGAGAGAGCACAAACAGAGGGAGCTGCAGAGGGAGAGGGAGAAGCAGGCTCCCTGCTGGGGAGGGAGCCCGATGCGGGGCTCGATCCCAGGACCCTGGGACCATGACCTGAGCCGAAGGCAGATGCTTAAATGACTGAGCCACTTAGGTGCTCCTTAATAAAGGTCTTATAAAAACACCTTTAAGGATCTTTACCCTGAGACTTTTTTTTTTTTTTTTTTTAACTTTGAGATTATTTCACCATCCAGAGATGCTGGGACTGGGAAACATGTTTGTTTTGGAAACAGTAAGTCCTGGCTTCTTTATATTCCCTCTAAATTCTGCATGAAACTGAACATTTTCTTATTTGATCTCATCCCTCTCCATCAGTATTTTATCACATAGAGTCAAAAGAAACCAGTTGCTACTTTTGATATGCTGTCTGGAAATCTCTTTAGCCAGATCTGACAGTTCCTTAGATACTTCTTAAAATTTTTTTATTTTTGTTTTAAAGTTTTTATTTATTTATTTGAGAGAGAGAGAAAACAGAGGGAGAGTGAGAGGGAGAAGCAGACTCCCCAGTGAGCAGGGAGCCCCATGTGGGGCTCCCTCCCAGGACCCTGAGATCATGACCTGAGCCCAAGGCAGACGCTTAACAGGCTGGGCCACACAGGTGCACTTTAGATACTTTTTCTATTTGGTACATTACTATAGGCAACAATTTCACGAAACTTTTTACCACTGCTTCTTTTCTCCAGCCTCCAGAAACATCTTCCTGCTGCCCTTTGACACTTGACCAATAGTTGCCTCCAGGCTCTTTTACCTTTCACTCACTTCTAGGCTCCAAAGTCAATGCCATGTGCCTTGGGGTTATGTTACAACAGCATCCCACTTCTAGGACAGAATTCGGTTTCACTTACCTATTATTGTATCACAAGTGGCTACAAAATTTGGTAGCTTAAAGTGGCAATGATTTTATTATATGTCATAGTGTTATGCTTCAAAAATTCAAGAAGGCCTCAATTGGGTGATTCTTTTGTTCTACATGACGTTAGCTGGGTCATCCCACCCACCGTGTTGAGTTGACAGAAGGGCTGATCTGGAGGGGCTAAGAGAAATTTACTCAATCTAATTAGTGAAATGGCTGGGATTGGAAACCGATCTTCCATCTCCTACTGCAGAGAGCTTTTCTTCTACATCAGGTGATCAAATCGGTCTTTGACTTTTCTATTGTAGGAGGAGTTCTTAGGCTTGTATTCAAACCTTTAGGAGGGAGAGAAAGAGATTTCCTTCATGGATAGGGAATCATCCTGGACATCCTTGAATCTCTACGTGTATTCCGTGGGATGTTCTGGACTCATGCTTTGCAGATGCTCTTTGCATGTTGGTACCACGCTTGGGAATAATATATAAATATGATGGGTTTTTTTCTCATTTTGTCCTCACTGTCTGAGTGACAGGGCTTTCCATTATAATTTATCTTTAATTCACTAAGCTCTTTTCTGCCTAACCTGCCTTTCTGATGACCAGGCAAGCTTCCTGCATCCATGTTTCCCTAATGTTATAACTGGGGCTATCCAGTAAGGAACTATAATCCTTGCCCCTAGAAATAGGGTTTATAGTCAGGATGTCAAGGCTACAGCACCAAGTCCTGTTCTGACCTTGTACTGAGACTTATAGAATTTCCAAGCCCGTCCTTCCTGCTCAGTTGACTGAGGCCAAAGCCTTGCACCCAGAATCTGTTTTGGGTTTCACTTTTGGTTTATTTTGTCTCTGTCCATTTTTATGTGATTGGGGTCTGTCTTGCTCTCATTCCATCAGATAGAATATGGGGATTATTTTAAACTAGTGATAAAAGCACATCAGAAATCTTTTGGTGGGAAGGATTAATGTGGATTTTGGGGGGAAAAAAGATCAGTTTACTTCTTTGCTAAAAAACACAATGAGTAGAGGAAAAATGAATCAGAAGAATAAAAAAGACACAGGACATTATCTCGAGCAAAATGGACATGAAACACAAACTACAAAGCAAATACTGTGCACAATTATTGACCAAAAGGGAGAGAGGCTAGGTTTAGAAAACAAATATTTTTCAACACAGACACATACGAAGCCAGAAGGCATTTTAATGTTCTGTTTTTGGTTTTTGTTTTTTTTATCATCTATGCCAGGAGAATTTATGATCAGAACATTTCTTCATCATTTTTAGAATTAATAATAAAAAACGGAGCATGGCATATTAAGTGAGGATTCTGTTTTCCACAACATGTTTGGCAATAGACACCCAGAATGACCCAACCAGCAGTGAGGAAACAGAGGCTCGGGAACCCCCACATTTAGCTTTCTCTCTTTTTTTTTTTTTTAAAGATTTTATTTATTTATTTGACAGAGAGAGACACAGCGAGAGCAGGAACACAAGCAGGGGGAGCAGGAGAGGGAGAAGCAGGCTTCCCGCAGAGCAGGGAGCCCAATGTGGGGCTCGATCCCAGGACCCTGGGATCATGACCTGAGCCGAAGGCAGACGCTTAACGACTGAGCCACTGAGGCGCCCCTTTTTAAAGAACTAACACCTAACAACCCAGGGGCTCAGATAAGCTCAGATTAGTATGACCAGTTTAAGAGTTTAAATGGTCAAGTTACCTAAACTGATACGTAATAAGCTATTTACAAGATTGCTAGTTACTCCCGAAGTAATTTTTTTTTCTGCAGAAAAAATGGTTTTATGAGGCCATATTATATAATATGGTATATATGGACATCCCATATATGTCTATAACTAGACCTTCACATTGAAGGGGAAGACTGGAGACATGTCAGACCAGTAATCCAAAGAGTGCTTCATTTTTGTTTTGATCCAAATGTACAGAAAAGATCTTCAGCTGACTAGATTATTATATTATACTGTCTCATTTGAGAATTTGAGACTATGTTACAAAGTTGTGGAATGAAGTGCTGTGAGGCCCCTTGCTGCACTGGTGACGACATGGGCCTCAGAGAGGTCGAGAAACCTATCCAAAGTCACACAGCCGGCCAGCGTTGGAGCCGGGGCTGAATCCACTTTCTGCATTCCCATATTTGAATTTTCAAATCTGGACCTCTCCCCAGGCATACAAACGTAGTATTCACTGTCTAAAAATCTGATGTGTCTTTCGTTTTTTTTTCTTTTCATTCATATGGTTTTGGATTTTCATTACTTCTCATTTACTCATTTGTTCATTCAGTCAGCAAATATTTGAGTGGCTACTATATGCTGGGCATGTTCTATGCTCTGAGCGATACAGCATGTATGGACTTTATATTCCACTTGGAAAGATAGATAAAGAGAGAAAGAAAGAAAGGAAAGGAAAAAGAAAGAAAAAGAAAGAGAAGTAAGGAAGGAAGGAAAGAGGGAAGGAAGGAAGGAAGGAAGGAAGAGGGGCCAAGGGTGCTAGGAGTAACTTTTTGGACTAATGGACAGAGGGACAAGTTCTCTAATATAAAGTGACTTTGGAACACAGATATGAAGGAAATCGGGAGCGGGCAGGGCAGGCTTCATGGGTATACGACCTATGCAGTGCTATAGGGCATCACACTTGGTTTACTGCTCTACTTAGAGTCACCATCTTGAGATTCTTAATGATTTTTTTTAACAAAATGTATTTTCATTTTATATTGGGCCCAGCAGACTATGCAGCTGGTCCTGGACCAGGAATGAGCTATGTGATAATGGAGGAAAGAGATCTGCAGACAAAAGATACTAGTGAGCACGCAGGGGCTAAAATGAACAAGGAATAGAAGGCGAGTCAACTGGAGTGGGGCAGGAAGGGAGAGTGGCAGGAGGTGGCATCGGTGAGGTGGGCGGGGGGGCTTTGGCTGCCACTCTGAGATGGCAAAGCCATTGACCAGAACAGTGACATGATTTGACCTTCATTTAAAAACAATTATCCTGGATTTGAGCTATTTGGCTATTGTAAGAGTGCAGTGTAAGATTAACCTATTTCCCAAAATAGGCTAATAGCAATTTTACCAAAATTAGTTCCATAACTTATAAGGAAGCCTTTTTCATTTTTTTAAAAAAAATTCAAAATGTTAAACAAACATATTAAAAACTTCACGAATGTGACAAATTATCAACTCTCAATGGTTATACAGACTAAATCTTTTTAAAAATTTATTCCTTTCCTAGATGGTTTCAATTTTTAGATACTTACAGCTGTAATTCCTAACCACAAATATTCCTATCCACAGAAATATCCTTTTCTTTATCTAGTTTTACTAGGAGGACCATACATATCCTAGAGAATGTTAAATCTTCTGCTATACTTCGATTCTCTCCCTTGAGAAAGAGAAGAAAAAAAAATCATGCTCCATTGTTGAATAACACCACTATTTCATGAAAGAAGATGTTTCTGCCAAATGTCCAAAGGAAAGAATCCTAATTCTAATGCTGATTGGAGCATTTCTTTCTGAAAAATTAAAAATTATAAGTTTCAGAAATGAAATCTGAAGATTATCCAGTGTTAAATACATGGAATCAAAAAAAAAAAAAAAGAAATTTGATATAAAGCATGAAAAAGAAAATTCAGAGTTGCCAAAGGATATTCTAGAGTGAAAGAGAGGCACGGGGTCCATGAAATACATTCGAGCTTTATATTTGTAGTTATAGAAGTACCTTTGTAATGTGGGGTCCAAGCGTGCCTGTCAAAGTTGATGGGAAATTCTTACAGGAAAAATAATGTTCCCTCAAGGATGTCCTGTGCATGCACAATCCTTCCAGCAACGTCGCAAGTGCTTTCGTATCTTTTCTCTCACTTCATCCTCACCATTTCTGAAATGAGTAAGGTGGGTTTTATTTTAATGTGTAGATGAAGAAATGGAGAGTAAAGGATTTAAATAGTAAGCTCAAGGTCAATAGCAAAGTAATGACAACAGGAATCTAGATGTCTTGACTCAGTTCAGTATTCATTCCGTGTCCTCATACGTGTTCCTTTCATGCTAAGGAGATGCACCGGCAACTGGATGTGCTTAGTAAAAATAGGCCAAAATATACCTGCTGTACAGTGGCCACTTACGGGGGCACAAGGAGTAAAAAGAGATAGGAAACACACACACACACACACACACCCACACACACTCTGTTAAAAAGGAATATAAATTGGACTTCTTCACAATTAAAAACTTGTGCTTTGCAAAAGATACTGTTAAGAAAATGAAAAGACATGCCATGGACTGAGAGAAAATATTGGCAAAATACAAAAGTCTTGTATCCAGAATATATAAATTACGTTGCAAATTCAATAATGAGAAAATATCTAACACAATTAAACATGAAAAATATTTGGACATTTGGACACACACTTCGCCAAAAAGTGGTGGATGGCTAGTAAGCCTGTGGAATGTTGCTCATCTTCATTAGTCATCAGAAAAATGCAAATTAATATCACGATGAGATACTGCTACGCACCTAATACAAATGCTAAAATAAAAATATCGAGACAATGCAAAAACGAACAAGCATATGAAGCAGTGGAACTCTCATACATTGCTGGTGGGAATGTAAAATGTATAGCCATATAAGTCATTGTACAACCCATAATTGCCACTCCTAGATACTTACCCAAGAGAAGTGAAAACTTACAGTCACATAGAAACCGGTACCTGAATGTTTATAGCAGCTTTATTCACAATTTGCCTACATTGGAAACAACTCATATGTACTTCAAGTAATAAATGGATCAGCAAACTGTGGCATGTCCATGTAAAGGAATACTGGTTTGGCAATAAAAAGGAATAAGGACTGATATATGCAACACCTTGGATGAATCTCAAATGCATTCTGATAAATGAAAGAGGCCAGACTCAGAAGACTGCATGCTATATGATTCCATTTACTTGCTATTCTGGAAAAGGCAAAACAGATCAGTGGTTGCGGGGTGGAAAATAGAGGGAGAGGTTAATTGCCAAGGGGTATAAGGATGTTTTTGAAGGTCATGGAATGTTTCTACATCTTGATTCTGGTAGCTGTTACATTATTTGTGACCTGATGTGTCAAACTCCTAGAGCTGCACAACAAAAATGGTCAATATTATTAAATGTAAATTATGTCACACTTTTTTAAAGGAAAGAATATAAATACATGAAATCTAGTTGAAACCAAAAGACACCATATCTGGTTGATAGTAAAAGAAAAAAATATGCCAGACAATAAGAAAAACATAAATTGTATAGAATGCCTCATATTTGACAGTAAATTTAAATTAGCAATTGACATTTCCAATTACTTTGAAAGTAAAAATTAGAAGCCATCTGATTGGGATAGAGTCCATGTTCAAATTTAAAAACTATATATTAATGATAATCATAAGAATGAAATAGAGTCATGAGTGATGTAAATAGCTCTGTAAGTATAATTTTTAAAATGAAAGCGTAACTAAAAAAGTTACTGATTTATTCAACCATACAGAAATAATCTGAATAATCAAGCCTCTAGGATATAAACCCCCAAATCTTGACTCAACAAAGGCAAACAAAAGACAAAAAACATTACTGTTGAGGGCCATTCTTCAATTGGTCAAAATGTACTGACGGTCTGTGAGCCCTTGGGAACTTCAGTCCTTAGTCCTGTATGTGATTATTGCTTATTTGCCCCAAGTATTTGATACTTAAGTATTTGGCAAGATGCCGACATGGAAGGTTTGCACTTACCCTATCAGTCTTTTTCATATTTCAATTCTGGTAGTTTTCATGATCCCATTGTCCTAATGCAACAGCCTGATCATTTTGTGGAATCTCTTTCCCAGACGTGGTCTTTGATTTTCTGCTCTCTTATCCAAAAGTACAGAGACCTCAAGTTTTTTTTTTTTTTTTTTTAAGATTTTATTTATTTATTTGAGACAGAGAGAATGAGACAGAGAGCATGAGAGGGGGGAGGGTCAGAGGGAGAAGCAGACTCCCCGCGGAGCAGGGAGCCCGATGCGGGACTCGATCCAGGGACTCCAGGATCATGACCTGAGCCGAAGGCAGTCGCTTAACCAACTAAGCCACCCAGGCGCCCCAGAGACCTCAAGTTTAGTAAACACAGTCAGTCATACTTTTCCACAAGGTAAAGAAGCACTGCTTTGTATTCAGGTAATCAGATTTTAAAAAAATAAAAACAGGAGAATCAAAGAAGGAGTGTAACTTTGAAATACCATTTTAATATCTACTAAAATAACAACAGTAAACAAACAAAAAATCATAGTTCTCAGTCTTGTTGATGATATGATGAAGGCGGTACACTTATTTTTGCTAAAATGGCCTTGTAAGTTACTAAAATTATTTAAAATGGAAGTACATCATGAGATCTTAAAAATGTACATTTTGATTAAATAGTTCTCCATTTAGGAATTTATCCAAAGGAGATCATTTGATGGGAACAAAATGATGCCTGACCCCTATATCATCTCAGAATGAGCTAAAATAGCATTAAAATAGAAAGCTAATTAAATGCACAACACTAGGGGAATTTGATAAAAAAAGAAAAGGAATTTGGAGGAATACAGGCGGCAGGTACCTCGTAGGTAGCATGAGATTTAGTTTTAGCGACCTGTAGTCAGCACCTACATGTGAGCGTCTCCTGCTTCCTCCCCATCCTGCCCCTACACTGATGCCAAGCACCGTACTACAAACCACATGTTTTGTTTATTTTCTTCATTAACTGTCTCCTTTAACTAGAACAAAAGCCATCCCATGAGCGCAGGGATTTTGCCTGTCTTTTTCACTGTTATATATTTTTTTCTTTGTGCCTAGAGCAATTCCTGGCACATAGCAGATATTAAATAAATATTCATTAAAAAAATAACAAAACATGAATGAAAGATAGTCAGTAAGGACTTTTTCATGGCCTGATGTGGATTCTGTTTCTGTTTCGGCTTTTTATTCAGCCATTTATTTGTTCATTCAACAGATTTTTTCTAGGCCCCTCCTCGGCGCCAGACATCACAGTCGATCCTGGGCAGTCGTGATCCTGCAGTGGCATGGAGCTCACTGTCTGATGGGAAAAATGGCCACTAGAACAGTGATCATGAGGGAGATGGAGGGTAAGTGGAGGGCACTATAGGGATGGATACCATGGAGAACTCTCTTCCTTAGGGATTAGTGATCCTTAGGGATCAAAGCCTTGGATGACAAGGAGGAGCTCACTAGGAGAGAATGTTCCAGGCCTGGTGGACACACATGTGAAGGACCAGAGCCACAGACCATGGCACTTCTGAGGACGCAAGGAAAGTCAACGTGGCTATGGCGGGGGTTGTGACCAGCGCAGGGAGCACAGTGCTTGATGAGGACATGGAGGGAGACAGACTGGGGTGCAGAGGCCCTGGAAAGCTCTCTTTGGGACTTTGGTCTCTGTCCCAAAGGTGATAGGAAACATTTGACAAAGTGGAAATTTGAAGAGGGGAATGATCTGATCGTATCTGAAGTTTGCAGACACGGCTGTGGCCGCAGCATTGAGCATGGGCAGGAGGCGGGTAAGACTAGAGGTGTCTGCCTCCAAGGGTAGCACAGCCCCCGGGCTGGCGGCCAGAAGTCCTGGGGCCTATCCCCGTTCTGCTCCCAGCTCTCCCTCGGATAAAGGAGCTTTCTGTGCTGTGTGTCTCGTGGAGTCTCTAAGACACGGAGGCTGCGGAGTGCTGTCACTGTGACCCGCCTTCTGCCTTCCTCATCTGACCTGGAAAAGGAGATGATCGCGATGAAAGGAGGCCTGCATTTCCTCAGGACTCAGGTGGCAGCTGAGAAATGGGCTTATTCTCACCAACAGCCCATCTGGACGGAACGCGAAGATAGTTGTTGGAGTCATACTTTCAGTTGGGGATGTGCGCCATTAAGGGATCTGGGTTTTCCACTGCTTTTACCACATAGGTTAATTTGGTGGCAGAAGCAGAGGGACTGTGAAGAAGCTGATGCTTCCAGAATTGTTCCTGCTGTCCCACATATGCCTGGGCCCTGGCGGCAGACCCGAGGGAGGCAGATGCCCTGTGGGGTGCCCCCAAACAGGGGTGATGCTGACTGCGGGCTCCCCGTTCTCCATTTCTAATCAGTGCCTAGCCTGCTGCGGCTTGGTGCCCAGGCTTTCAATTATTCAAGAATTGGGAAATATTTGTTGCCTGATGCAGGATTTGCTTTTGTTCAATAGAACAAAACCCTGGTGGGTGAGATTCAGCCCCCAGGGCAGCCAGGTCTCCAGATGCGAGCGGATTATGGACAGAGGAATAGTTGCTCTGGGAAGGGGTCTGGTTCAAACGGCATATAGAGCGGATGGAAGAAGGGAAAAACCACAAACCAAGATGAGTAGAGAACATCCTGAGTTTGCCCTCTGTTTGTTCGGCTAGAAAAGCAGAACACGCTGAAAACACAGAAACCTGAGGCTGTGGTTGAGCGAAGAGGCAGCTTTTCAGGGAAGCAGCCCCAGGCAGGTGGTGAGGGCTCCGGGTTCTAGCCCAGATGCTACCGCTAACCTGCCCTGTGTCTTCAAGGCAATCATCTCTTCTCTTTGGGCCATGTCTCCTCACCTGTGAAATGAAGAAGATGGATTATGATCTCTAAGGTTCCATCACATCTCTGTCTTCCAATTTCAGGGTGATTTTCAGGTCCTGGCGCCCATTGTCACTAGATCCTCTGCATAGGATGGCGCTGGTGTTGTTATAATCACTTCTGTTCATTGTCATCTGTTCAATCTTTTATTCTTTCTTTCAACAAACAAATATTGAGCACTTGCTGTGTCCCTGGGGGAACCTCTTCAGGGGATCCCAGACTGTGGGTCTCACGTGATGCAGCTAGATGATGAAGGCAAGTGGAGCATTACTTCTACTTTTCCTCTCATGAGACTCTGAAGACTGGGTTAGTTCTAGAAGCCATGATACCCATTCACTTTTGCATTGATTCATTGAACAAACAATCCCTGAGCATAAACTATAAGCTAGGTGGCATATAAGGGAAAATCAAAGATGAGTCAGCTGAATGGCTTGCCCACAGATTTACATGGTCTTGTTGATGAGGCTGATGTATAATAAGAAAACTATAATGCAGAGAGAAAGGCAAGAAAAATTATATATACGGGGAATTATGAGAGCACAGACACTGAACACTGGAGACCCAGGAGCACCTCCCAGAGGGGCTGGGATCTGAGCTGAGGGTTGTTTTCTTTTTTTTTTTTTTAAAAGATTTTATTTATTTATTTGACAGAGAGAGACACAGCGAGAGAGGGAACACAAGCAGGGGGAGTGGGAGAGGGAGAAGCAGGCTTCCCGCAGAGCAGGGAGCCCGATGTGGGGCTCGATCCCAGGACCCCGGGATCATGACCTGAGCCGAAGGCAGACGCTTAACGACTGAGCCACCCAGGCGCCCCCTGAGGGTTGTTTTTAAATAGTTGTATTACTTTATTCTGATTATAAAAGTTATATACACACACATATATGTATATATGGCTATGTATAATATATATAATTATGGGATAACTGGTCATCTTAATTTTCTTCTTCTTTGGAAGTTCTGAATTTTGTTTCATATATGCGTATATGTATGTGTATATATATGTGTGTGTGTATGTGTCTGTATGAAACAAAATTCAGAACATCCAAGAGAAGAAAATTGATATTACCAGTTATCCCAGAGTTCAGAGGTAATAACTAAAAAAGATTTAAAAAGACATGTAATTTTGCTATATATTTTTAGATTTTTTTGATGTTTTTTCTTCCTGTTCATTTTTTTGACAAAAAAAATCACACCATGAATACTGCTTTGTAAGTTTCATTTTCACTTGATAACATATCATTGACTTTTTTACATCAATAAATAAAATTCTTCTTCATTATTTTTAAGAGCCATATATCATATTCTATTGTATAGATGCCTTGTTATTCTTTTAACTAATGCTCTATTGATAGATTTGGGTTATTCCAGTTTTTCAGTATTATAAACAACATTGTGATAAACATGTTTCTCCTTAGGACAAATTCTTAGAAGCTGGATATCTAGGCCAAAGGATGTTTTAAATATTGACACACATTCCCAGATTGTACTTTAGTTTAAAAGCAGAAGTGTATGAGTGTGAGTGTGAGTGTGTGTGTGTATACTAGCAAGTGCACGTGTGTTTGCTTTAGTTAATATTAACTGAATACTTACTATATTCCAGATATTAGACTAAGAACTTTATACACACCATCTGATCTAATTATTATAATATTTCAGCTCAAACAAACCACTGGTCCATAAACTCGTTATAAAAGATACTTGAAGAAAAATAATCCAGAAACACATTTTATTTGCCAACCCAAGAAACTTAGTGGTATTTGGATGCAGGAGGGTGAGCATATTATGTCCAAAAGGAATAATTGAATCTTTGTTTTAGCTTTGTTACAATGTCAGGCATTCTGTGCCCACTGGCCAGAGTCCATGACCTATAAATTTAAATCCAAATGGGGAAATTGTCCAAGGAAAGTCTGTGATTGTGGCCATGATGAACATCCAGACCTGCAGTAATCCACTACATTTTTAGTTCTCTGTACCAGCTGATGTTGCTAAAGTTTGTCTTAGAGATAGGGAGACCTAAGGGGGCACCTGGGTGGCTCAGTTGGTTAAGCGTGTGACTTCGGCTCAGGTCAGGGTACTGGAATCAGGCCCCGCATCGCATTGGGGTCCCGACTCAGCAGGGAGTCTGCTTGTCTCTCTCCCTCTGCCCCTCCCCCTGCTTGTGCTCTCTCTCTCTCTCTCTCTCTCTCTCTCAGATAAATGAATAAAATCTTAAAAAAAAAATAGGGAGACCCTAGGGCTTGATCTGCCAGGACAGTCCTGTTGTCTTTAAGTAAATATCAATAGTGCATTCTTTTGTTCTCAAAAGTATTCCAGTTTGGGCAATAATTTACTTTGAGGAAACTTGTTGCAGATGGAAGAGCTTGCTGATGAGACAGAGACAAGTTTGAGCAGTGGGCTCTCCAACAAGTGCCCATTCCCTTATGCTCAAAGGCAGGCATCTAACTTTCTAAAGAAATTTACCTCACCTATCATGCAGCAGGGTATCTGGTCGCCTCACTTATCCAGATAATAGCTGAGAATCAGAGAAAAAGCCAAGGTACCTGTGTTGCAAGAATTAGCAAATCTTAGTAATAAAATTCTTGCCCTGGTCTATGGGAAAAATTTTTATTCAAAGCCTGTCTACTCTTCCTTTACACACAGATCCTCCAAAAGCTTGGGTATCTTATTTCCTCCCCACAGGTGATTAAAAGGATAGGTTAGAAAAGAGAACAAATGCCTAAGGCAACACTTCGGCATGAGCAGGAAGAGAGGGAAAGTGGCTTATCCAAGAGGGAGAAGACAGGAGGCTTAAAAGGAAAGGCGAGGACCGCCATCATGTCAGCTTGGCCACTGCAGTGAAGCCTGAGAGAATCAGCACAGCGGGCAGCAATGGGGTTTCATAATGATGACCTTGAATTATCAAGAAAGTGTTTTCTGCATTTGGTAGGCTGTATTTAAGAAGGTTGGGTAGCCTGAAACATTTTAGATGAGCTCTCTATCCAAAATAGTTCCTATTATTGAAATTAGACTTATAAGAGGTAAGTGTTCAGCAAGCTGAACGCCTTGATTATATGGAATGATTTAACCTTCTGAGAGTCCTGAGCAGCAAAAAAAAAAGTAATATGTAAGAAAAGGCATTTAAGTCATCTTTTCTGCCCTCAAAGACTTCAAATTCTTGTTGATAATGTAAGTTTTCACCCTTTCTAGATATCTTTGCATTTTAAAAAGGACTTTAAAAGACTAAAATGCCTTATAATCCCAAGGGAGTCAAGTTCCAGTAATATAATTCCAGGCACTGAGAACACAAGAGGAATGTTTTCAGGGCCAAAGGATTTTTCTGGTTATCCATGCGGAAAGCCTTAGTTTTTCTTCCTGTGACGATAGTCCTGTAAAAAGGGATGGCCTTCTTAGCTGCTCATGTCCTTTGGAGTCCTAAACTCCCACCTCTGAGGAGCCCTCGGGACCTGAATCAAGTCCACAGGACAAAGAGCAGAGAGTCAAACATGCTCATGGCCAAGCAGAAGGCTAAGGGGTCCCCAGAGTAGCTGAGGGTACTACTCAGAACTAATGAGAAACAAAATTATGTATCATTTAAGTGACAAGTGGTCCTAAGCTCTCAGAGTCAAGACCGTTGGGGTTCTGAGAATTCTGGCTGAATATCCAGCAGGCCTCTGTTCATTAATCCATCCATGGCAATGTTTAAAGTGTAATGAAAACTCAATGCAAAAAAATTAGAAGACTTGGAGCTTTTGATAGTTATCCCCAGGACACATAGCCCAAAGACAGAGAATGGAGGGCACAAGAAAGATAGATGGATGAGGCCATCTCCACTGCTTTGTTGCTCTCCTCGTGGATGCCCCACAGGAAACCTGGTCTGAAGATGGCTCCCTGGCTGGATAAAAGCTCTAAATCTCTAAAGCTCTAAATCATATCTAAATGAAAGGAGTACTGCCTGCCCCATTAGTGGGTCAACCTTCCCTTTTGCCTAAAGCCTCAACTCAACAGAGTAGCTCTGAGGTATGGGACAGACCATGATGAATATCCGCAGAACCATGATGCATCCCTGCATCTCCTTCCCCAAAGTAATTTCAGTCTGCATCTCCCTGCCAGAGGCTCAGTTCCCCCTCCCAGAATGTCACTAATCCAATACCTACTCTTTGCCTGGGAGGTAGAACCTGGGTTTCTGATATCCGAGGAGGAAAAATAGCCATTCAGACCCGAACAGTTCTCTGTTGACTTCCCTTGTCATTTAGATGCTTTTGGAGGCTGGTTTCTCATTCTTTCCTGCTGGAGAAAGAAGGGCAGCAAGGCCATAGGCAGCTGACTCAGCTATGCAGGGACCAAACAAAGCTCGTGTCCCAGACTTGGGTTGAGGCAGGGAGAGTAGCTGCTTCCTGTACATGATCTCTTCCTGTACGTGGATATCTCCTTTATTAAAACCAATATTTATTTTCTGTGGTTAATATTTATAATTCCATTATTAGAGGCTTATTCCCCTGCGGCCTGTGTAGGCCCACCTCATATACCTCTCCTGTGCTGCAAGAAGATGTGTAGAGGGAGGGGCCCCAGGGATGATGGGGACCCCGGGCATCTGAGAGCCGGGGATGTGCCCTCCAGCACAAGAGGAATGCTGACAACAGCAAAGACACCTTTTACTTCTCCATCCCTGGTGCCTATCTCACACAGCTTCTGTTCTTTTGCCACATGTTTTATGAGCTGAATTGTGTCCCCCCCCAAATTCACGTGTTGAAATCATAACCGCAGTACCTGAGAGTGTGACTCTATGTGGAGACAGAATCTTTAAAGAGGTAATTAAGTTAAAATTAATTCAGTAGGATGTGCTTTAATCCATTCTGACTAGAGTTCTTGTAAGGAGAGGAAATTAGGGCACAGATAAGGACAGAGGGAAGGTGATGTGAAAGCATAGGGAGAAAGGCGGCCATCTACCAGCCGAGGAGAGAGGCCTTGGAAGAAGCCAGCCCTGGCAGCACCTTGATCTCAGACTTCTGGCCTCCAGAGCTTTGAGACAACAAACTCTTGCTGTATAAAACCAGCCTGGGGTACTTTGTTATGGTGGCCCTGACAGACTAATACACTGCATCATACCACCGCTGCCTCAGTCACTGACCAACCCAGCGCTACCGCCTTCAGGGACTCCTGGAACTCCTGCTGAGTTTGGCTCAGCTCTGCCACCTGGCCATAAAGTATAACTTTAACATCTAAAGAGAATCATATCTGCTGCTGTGCTCAGAAAAGCCAAATTTAAAAGACTTTAGGTTTCATCTAGTTCACAGATTGAAAAGTTGCTGTACATAGTAAGAAGGAAGCTCGGGAAATTAAGGGGAGAGAGGCTGACCCCAGAGTAGAGGCTCCAAAAACAGTTTCTGGTGTTTCCTAAAGAGGTGTTAACCACCATCCTTAGGCCAGAGAAAACCCTTGGCATAGAGCTGGGATTTAGGGAGTTGTAGAGTCCCTAGGATGGGCCATGGCTGTTAGATCCCTCACCAAGGTCCAATGAGAAGCAGGGTCTACTATCCTCCAGGGAGAGCCCAGGCTGAGACCATAAGCCTTGGGGACAGACACCTAGGCTCACTGTACACACAGGAGCACACAGGCATGTACACACACACACACACACACACACACACATGCACACACACACACACACAATGGTAGAAGACTGGGGCCTGCCTGCCTGAACAAAAGGGTTTCCTAGGGTAGCAGGATGCTCTCAGTTGAAGGAGGGTTCAAAACAAGGATGGGGAGATAGGAGTCAGAGAAAAGCGAAGCCATCAGCTTAATTTTACTCCCCAAAGCAGGGTGTTGCACTGAGCTAGTATAGCCAGCAATCAAAGAGGCCCTTGTCACCTGTCATGTATGCCTGTCCTTCCCAAGGTGTGAGCCAGGACAGCCCACCCCTCTGTGTGACTCATTTCCACATCATCTATACTTTCCAATAAGCTCTTACTCTATTAGATTGCTTCCTGAAAGAGCCACGTATTGAAAATCACCAGTCAGTTCTTTATTCTGTTAGTCACCAAACTGATTTCTTAAGCTCAGAACCAATAAAGCTGTGACGGCGAAAAACGGATATGGATTTCTCATTCTCTCACACTCATATATAATAACAATAAAACTTTATTAAACAAGAGACATGTTGTTTCAGGGAGTTTTTCTTTCCCTTCTCCAGTGCCCCAAGGCTAAAATATACAATCTTATTAACTTCCTGGAAGAAATACTCCATTCCCATGGTGCACATGCTGAGCATTCATCTTCTTGGACCTGGAAAATGAGACAGGTCCTTGACATGAAGGCGTGTGGGCCACAGTTGTATCCAGGGAAATCTAGGGGAGCGAGCCTGATGAGGACACTCCCAAGGAATCTGCGTGGAGTCCAAGAAGCCCTCTGTAATAGATCCTCTGCATGTCCCAGGCCAGGAAGAAAAGGAGAAAGGATTGGCACAGCAGGGCATGTGGATGTGCGGGAGCCTGAAGATAACATTTAGTTCACACTCCCAGACAATAGTTCGGGAGGCTGCAGTTCAGACAGGGGCTGACATTCACCCAGAGTCACACAGAATGGACCATACAGCAGGAACCAGAGCCCTGGTGTCGTGTTCTGGGCTCCTTCCTTGCCTCCCACCCCACAGCCCCAGGACTGATCTCAAGTGAAGGAGATTCCACTGTGAGGCCTACATGACTTGTGAGGTGGCCTCACGCTCCTCAGGGAGGTCAGGGGTCCTGTCCAGTCTTCCTGTGTCTGACTACAGCTGAAACAACCACCACACAACTCACACAGGCAGGAGCGTCTGCCAAAGTCAGCCGAAATCTGTTGAATGAATGAACGACCTCAACCAGATGGTGAATAAAATTAGGACTCAAGAATCTCATTCATGTCATTCCAGCTGACCACAGACAATGTTTGGTCCCAGGAAGACTGACTTTCTGAAAATCCTGAAGCAGCCTGACAGTGGGAGCTGCCACCTGGTCCTCTGGGGTGGGAGATAAGGAAGAAGGCCCTCCCCAAAGTTATCCAGGCCAGAATATTTGTCACTTCCTCAGGAAGGACTATCTCCAGAAAGCCAGGGGTATAGGGTTACATCTTCGAGGATAGAGGAAGGGACTGAGGACTAGCTGAAGGGGTGATCCCTGGGAGGAGACCCGTGGATCCCAGGCACTGACTGGGCCACGAAGCAGAGGAGCATGAGACGAGTGGTACCAGCTCCACACTGCTGTGCACAACCGAGTCGGGGTTCAGGCTGGTCCTCAGGAGTGGGGGGCTGTTATGGCCTGAATTGTGTCCCTCCAAATTTCACCTGGTGAAGCCTCATCTCCCAACGTGACTGGTTTGGAGATAGGTCCTTTAAGGAGGGAATTAAGGTTCCTTTAGGTCATTGGTGTGGGGCCCGAATCTGATAGGACTGGTGTCCTTATAAGAAAAGGGAACCTAGAGCTCTCTCCCTCCACATGCACACAGAAGAGGCCATGTGAGGACAGGATAAGAAGTCATCGTGAGCAAGTTGAGGAGACAAGCACAAGACCCCAGGCCTGCTGGCCCTTGATGGTGGGCTTTTAGCCTCCAGAACTGTGAGAAAATACATTTCTGTCATTCAAGCACCCCCCTCCCCCTACCCCGTCTGTGACATTTTGTCATGGCAGCCCAAGCAGTCTAACACTGGGGCTGGTATCTCAAGCAGGGGAAGCACAGAGGGAGTTAGGGCAAGGCAAGAAACCAGGGGACTCCGGTTCTGGGTGACAGCTCTGTGTGGGCAAGCAGTCCCTATTTGTAAGTCTTAGCAGAATGGCACAGCCATGGGCTCTTTGAGCACTGGTATTCTGTGTTTCATCCTTTTCCCGGGGTCCTACAAACAAGCTGGAGTCTTTCTAGGAAAATGGGAAAAAGATCAAGCAACCTCTGGTGGCCTTTGTAGCCCTAAGACCCTGACTACAACAGATGCAGAGGTTCATCATTGAAAATGATTTATTGGGATTTTTTAACTGCAAGTTTGGAAATCTTTTAACGGCCTATAAAAAGGAGCCACAGTGGGCTAATTATAAATGACTATTTATATATATTTATTTCAGGTTATATATTTCAGATACTTTTCAGTGAAACCAAATCAAATGATGGTCAAATACACATGGTGTCCAGCAGAAGTTGTCTAGATATTTCCATGGTCTAGGAGATATTTGGAACATATGCAATAGCTGCAAAGCGTCAGGCAGATTCTCTGGCTCACCCTTGGCCCACCATAGCGGAGTTAATTTGTGGGGATCCTCTCAAGGTCCCTCGGACTCCTCCTCAGTCAGTATCCATGCTCTAGCTCTGGACCCTGAGCCCAGCTTCCACCCTCAGCCTCTTTGGCTGCCACATTCCTCTAGACTCCATTTCAGATCAAACACCACATGTTGTCCGGGCAATTACTGTGCACTCAGCTCTGTGCTTTGCTGGACCGGGAGATAGTGTTGGAAATAACCTCTGAGGTTACTTCCAGCCAGAGACAGGGGAGGCTGCAAGAATGTGCATCCTCAGAGAGCTCAAGTATTGCTTCCTCCAGGAAGCCTCCCTGATTCTGCAGACAACAGAAGTGGGTAGCAAGCCCCATTACTTCCTTCTCCTCCTGCACACAGAAATAGACTGCATTTTCTTACAGTCCCTTCATGGAGATGCAGTCCACGTGACAAAGGAACATGGATGGGAGTGATGTATGTCACTTCCAAACTTGGCTCCCAACTGCTCCCTTTCCTCCTTGTCTGCCTGTGTAAAAGGCTGAGGTCCTGGGAGATGGTGGGATCCGCCATATCCGAGAAGCCTGGATCCCTCAGTGACCGCATGGAACAGAGCTCCCCACATTTGACTGTGACAAGAGCGAGAGAGAAGCTTGCCCTGCGCGCAGCCTCTGAGAGGCAGAAGTGGTTCACTGCAGCAATTGGCCTGTCCAGGCGGCTACACTGACCAACTCTCAAGTTGAAAATCAGAGTCATTTGCTCTCTAATTGAACACACCCTCAGATAGGGAGCTTGGGAATATGCGTGGACAACCTTCTAATTTGATAGGGCTATGAATGCAAACCATGGCCTGTCTGACTCAGAGAGTGTGCTCCTGGTCCATTTCTCCTTTGTCACTCTCTGGGCTATGGTGGTAGCCAGCGGGTGCCGTGGAAGACTGTAAGGGAAAACCTAACTCACAACATTCCAGAGGTGGAGAGAGTTTTGCAAATTGTGCATATGGGCATTTTTGTTGTTGTTGTGTAGTGTGAATTGTGTCTCTCTTTATTTCACAGGCATGTTCCTATCTCATTCCCCCACCTATATTCTCTCCAGAGAAGCTGAAGCAGCTTTAGAGCTAGATCTAGAACCATCTCCTGGGGTAACCCTCGGCCTGAAGGCAGCAAGCTCAGAGAGTAGGCTTCTGCGGATGGCCGCTGTGGCACTTTCTGAAAACCTGCTGGGCTGCCGGGAGCCTGGCTGAGATGCAGACAGGTCTGGTGCAGTGACAAGGTCTGCGGTCCACAGGCACAGTGGCAGAGGCCATCCGGGCCTGGGGCAGGGGCCCCACGACTCCCGAGAGGCACTTCTCCTATTGAATCGGGAGGTTCACAGATCGAGAAATTCATCGTATTCTCAATGATTCCCTTGCTCGGCTGCCTCCCCAGTCCGGGCCTTGGCAGCCCTTGGTTTGGTATAAATCACATTCCATCAGCGTAACTGCAGGGCTTCGGGGATCATTTTGGAATACTAGGATGTTAATGCATCAGGTTTTGTTCCAAGCAGTGAGCCACCTCCTGGGATTTGGGAATCTCTCTTTTAAATCCAGATAGCACTAATGAGCTAGTAAGGGCTCCTGACCTCCTTGACTCATTTCCTCACTCCCATGGCTGCTCTGAGCATTGGAATCAGCCACATCTGCACCGCACTGCAGCCAGCCGCGGGCCTGATACAACTGCGGGCTTTCAGTGCAACTGGTTTTACCTGGAGGCATTTAAACGGCAGTTTCTTTCTTCTTCTTCTTCTTTCTTCTTTCTTCTTTCTTCTTTCTTCTTTCTTCTTCTTCCTCCTCCTCCTCCTCCCCTTCCCCTTCCCCTTCCACCTCCTCCTCCCCTTCTCCTTCCCCTTCCTCCTCCTCCTCTTCCTCTTCCTCTTCCTCTTCCTCTTTTTTCTCCCCTAAATTATTGCGTACACCTAAAAGTGCTTTTCACATACAGGCTCTGGGTGGAATGTTTGTGGTTATTTTGATGGCAATGGTGATAGTGTCCTTTATAACAGGGTTTGGCCAGGAGCTGTCCTTTAATTCTATACCCAAGCAAAAATTATGCTGGGGTGTCGAGGAGGTGGTCCTTGAAGGGGTGAGTGATAAGACACATATTGACAAGCAGTTAAATATCATTTACCCTTTTAGCCAAGCATGTCTCTTAGTGCCCGCAACTGACATTTAGTCACTTGGAAATGCCTCATGTAATGCTTATTATGCATCGGGGGCTGTTCTAAGTGGTTTATAGATATTTACCAGTCTACTCTGCGACACCATTTTTTATGTTCACTTTCCAATAAGAAACCTAGGACAAAATAGAGAGGTTAGGGAACTTGTCCAAAGTCACAGAGCCAGTAAATGGTGCTGTCAGGACTTGAAGCTACAGTCTCGGGCTCCAAGGACTACACGCTTAATCACAGTGCTGGGTCTCTCCTCCACAGTTTTTCCTACCTCTCAAGGTTGGCTCAGACTGTTCATCTTATCTAGAATGTCTGTCCCTTTGCTCTTCACACTTCTAAATTCTAGCTCATCTTTCCAACACCAACTTACAACCTAGTTCCTACAGGAAGCCTTCCTGAACAATCTGTACCGTGCTTCAGTTGACTGACTCTGATCTCCAATAGCAGAGTGGTTCAGAGCATGGCATTGGGCACTAAACTGTATAAACTTCGATCAGACCCAGCCCTGGCTCTATGACCTTGTGTAAATTAATTAACTTCTATGAGCTAAGTTTTCTTCTCTGTAAAGTGGAGATATATAGTGCACTTACCAACAGGGCTGTTGAGGGGATTAATTGGATTGGCATATCTACAATACCTGGAAGAGTGCTCATTCCCTCTGCCTGCTATATATGTATTTTATTAGTAGTATTGCTATTATTGTTGTCATTATTGCACATTTGCTTTTCCTATTGCTCTTGTGTCACACTTATGCTTTCCTTGTCTGGTCCTTATCTCCTGTAAGACTGCAGGATTATTTGCACCCCTTGAAGACATAGATTGGTTGTATGTGTGTGTCTTCCTTCCTTCCTTCCTTCCTTCCTTCCTTCCTATCTATTTAATTCTCTGGCACTTAGATTAGTATCCTGCAAATAGTAAGCATTCATTTAATGGCAATAATTAATTAATGAGTTGAAGGTAGCTAATATTATATCCCTAGGCACAAGAATTCAAAAATCTCTTTCTCTCCCACTGAATTGTGTATAAATATAAGTCACAGGTCTTCATTGATCTTGGAATGGTATATCTCAGGGGAAATCGAATCTGTCATAGTTCAAAGAAAACCCACTCCTAAATAAGTTACCAGATGCATTCATTAACTGAGGTGGTCCAGTTAAAATAGGGCACAATCTTGGTGGGATTTGAATATCAATAGTCTGTAGAGAAGCATCAGCTTCCAAGAATTTTTGGCTCCTGATGTGATCTTCTTAACCTTTGCTTTATAGTCTAGTCTTCAGAGAGGCTGCCGCTTATTTATCATGGAGATACTGCAGATATACCATGCGAGGTAATTGAGAAACCATTTGAAGACTGATGTCTTATTATCTCTTGAAGCACACAGCAAAGAACCACTTACAAAGCCTTCTCTATTATTTGACTGTTTAGACCCTTAGGTCCATTGACTTCAGAATATTTTAAAGGAATCACTCTGAAGTCAATAAGGCTCCATGACTTGCAAGGAGTCAGGAAGCTACTGAAAGGCTCTAGGTCTGCAGTTGACTGGCACACTGTAAGACAGAGGCTTGTTGCTCCCGCTGAAAATTGGGACAAGAGTTTAACTCCACGAGGGCGGCTGGCTCAGCACAGGTCCGTATACTCAACGTCAAAGGACAGGGTCGCCTGTAGTCTTCCTCTGAGCAACTTCACATTGTTCTGTTGTTGTTCCGGAAGTTGGCCTTTGGGAAGGTGGCAGGAGAACAGTTATGAAGAGTAGAACCTACTTTTCTCATAAATGTGCTCTGGTTTCCCAGGGCATGCTTCCCAGAGCACTGGCATCCTCTGCCATCCCCCAGGGCCTCAGTAGGCCTCCAAATAGCTGAGATAAGGAAAATGAAGCAGGAAGCAGATGTGAACCCCAATGGTTCTGTTGCCTGAGCCCTCCACTCCCCCCTTCTCAAACTATTTCCTACCTGCTTTCATATAGAACTCCGTATAGCACTGAGATTTTTTGTCTTCCTGTTTAGGGACAAGTGATGAGCTGATATGTCATCTCATACTTTCCTGGCTGCCCTGAATGAACTCTACATTGAATGGCATCCCACAGATTGCTTAGCTTTTCTTTGGCCTTCTGGCTTGGCAGGTATGAAGAACAGATGATAGGTTCAGGGAAAAGGGAAGTGGTGAGTGTCAACCCCCACCCCCAGATGGTTTTGGTAGCAAAGCAACAGCCATCCTGTGGAGTTGTGTACATAACTTGGGAGTAGTTTCCCCAGTTTTCTGAAATAACACTCCCTATATCGCTTTTAAGTCATGCTCAGTATTGTAAACAATTGTGAAGAATACCCATTTCCTTGTTACACCTCAGCAACTTTTCCATAACATTATACCTTTCTTCATCCTTTTTATCTCATTCAGTATTTCATGTGCAGTGCAAATCATAGCCACTAATCACCTCTCAGTTTGTGGCCCTCATCTCAACAACCAGAGCTCTGGTCTGGTTCTCATCTCTTGCTCAAATGATGGTAGTTCAACTGGACATTCTCCTCTTTGCTTTGGGCATACCAATTTATTCTGTGCTCCCTGATGGATTAATCTTCAGTCACTACCTTGCTCAAGAAAATTCAATGGCTCCCCATTGTCTACTAAAAGTTGAGCTTTGCTTGGCTTTTAAGGCCTCTTTAGAACCTGGCTCTAATATTTTTTTTCCCCAGGAGTCTCTAATATATACTTCATAATTCTCATCCCCAAATTTACTCCAGTCCATGGCTCTTTGCATGGCCACATAACATGTTCTCTCCCCGAAATGCCCAACACTCTCTTCTGTGATTTCCCTGTCAAGTCATCTAATTTATTTGGCAAAGAAAGAGTGCCTCCAACTTGGGCTCTCTTAAAGACCTGGCTTGTCTTAACTACTTCACATCTATTACCCACTGCCTTGTTTTCAGAAATCTAAGTGTCTTCTGCCTACATTCCTGGACCATTAGCTTGATGCCATATAAAGTTTACCATTAGCTCTGTCACCCCTACCCAGATTTTTTCCCCCCACATCAGTACTTACCCAATAGGACCAGGATTATAAGTGCTCCATAAATATTTTAAATAAAAATTATCTAGATTCCACCTTTGGGAACTAGATGGTTGGGGTACAATCCTATGCAAAAGAAAAATAATGTGTTTTATAGTCAGTATTATTATGGGGCACATACTGGAGATACCACCTCCTACTAGAATCTCTCTTTACCTGAGGTGACCCTGAGTGGAAGGAAGGCCCACTCCTGAGTTTCAGGAGGATAAATTGCCTTGCTCTCTCTCACCTTCTTTGCTTTACTATTTCCTCCGCTTGGAATTCTCTGCCCTTTTTTCCCCCTTGATATATTCTTTCCCGTCCTTTGATGTTAACACAAAATATTATCATACTAGTGAAGTCTTTGCCAGGCCTCAGCTCTCCATTGTCATTTTATGCTATTTAAAATAAAAAGACATAAATATAAAAGTTAACACAATTGCCCAGCACATATATGACCTGATTGGGGAATATAAATCTTATCCTGTCTGTGGACCTGTGGCCTGTCTTGAATTGACCCTCCTTGCTGCTTTCTCATTGTCATGGAGAGATGCAGGCTCTGAGCATCTGTCCCTAGTTTTTCCTCCACAGAATGTGCTGGCATTCTGGCCTTCTCTGCTCCCACCTGGGAGAATTACATTGGTACATTTTTTCTGCCTAGATACCAGACACCTTCCTCAAGGACAAGCATGCTGTGATTTATACCTCTCTGTTCTCTCATTGCTGATTCTGGCATCTAGCACGGAAGTGGGACTTGGTATCTATTAACTCACTGAGTGAAGGAACTGAATAAACACCAGCCACTTTCCTAATCTTCTTTCCTTATCTCCACTGGTGTGCCCGTCCTCAGGTGCATGACTATATATGTACTCATGATTAAGGAGAACTAAGTAGGTCAAGGGACAGAAAGCAATGCACAAATACATAAATTATATTTTGATTTAGGTATCTTACTCTTTACATAATAAGGCTCTCTGCTCTACTGTAAAGCTTTCAGGCATCAGTGGGGAAACATAGAGGCCTTATCGTTGTTATATCCCCAAAACTCTTACTATTCCGTGCCCCATACTACTATCTTCCTTGAAGTCGGACCCATCCAATTAGTCTACCCTTATTTCCACTTTACTGTTCTTATCCCCATTATATCCCATAGGATTCTTCAATGTGGGAAGCTCCAACTCTTCTAAACCATTTTACTCGTACCATCACTACAGGGAAGTATAATGAAGAAATAATTAACCAATATGGGGAAATTACAAAAGCTTAAAAATTTCAGTCATGTCCTCAATCTCATTTTTTGGCCTTTCTAACATGGTCACTGCCTGTAGGAGGCAGGGTTACACAGTGGTTATTTTGAATCCCCAACTCAGCCTCCCGCTAACCAGGAGGGACTTGGCAGCCTGTGTAACTTTTGCACTCTTGGTTTTACCATCTGCAAAAAGGGGACACCGAATCTGCCTCTCAGGGTGGTTGTGAGCATCTTGCGGGATGATGCAAGTGTGCTCCTAGCCGAGAGTATGCGACATCATTACGGCTCTGACTATTGTTGTTAATGTCACTGAAGCAAAACCTGCTGGAGCTTTTGCCAGCTGTGGTAGGTACTGGACACAGCTGTGACTTTGTCTTCCCAGGGGTGACACTGCCTGAAATCCTGCTCCCTACTCAGCCCCATTCCTGAAACTAGGGCAAGAACAAACCACCTGGAGCTTCATTGACCTTCTAGGCAAGACGTAATGAGCCAAGTCTGGAAAACTCAAGCCAAGGAGCACAGAGGTAGAAGGCAAAACCAAAGTCTAGCTCAAGGATAAATGCAAGTTGGGTTTCTTGAGAAGGCCTCTGGAAGGAGCTCAGATACTCATAGTTTAAGTCAAACGAACCATAGCTGAACAGCAGATAACAATTTCTAGATTTGCCTGAAAGTTCTTTGGGTGGGATCAAAATCATGCAGAATACATGTTGCTTATCTCATGGGTGCTTGGGCTCTCTTCTAGGTGGCTCTGACTCGACTCCTGTTGCCCTCCTTAATAGCAGAACAGAAGCCCCAGCCTCCCCAGATATCAAAGATAAGATGGTAAACTCTTTTTAAAGGAATAAATAAATGAGTGAGAGAATGAATGAATGTATACATGAATATAAGAAGGACAAGGCCCCTATGACAGCAGAAGCTGTCTGCAGACAGTAATCCCAAATCCAGACCTCCAGCCTTTCCTTGGAAGGACAATATATATGTAAATAGAGCCATCACATTTAGAATGTCAGGCCTCAGAGGGTTCCTCTGGAGCTTACAAAGGCCACTTCACATTTCTCCATGAAATTACAAAACTTGACAGCTTTCTTAACACAGTGATGGTGAGGAATAAAAACTTCAGAAATTATGCTATTTGAAAAGTAAACTATTTACTGTTCAGAGGGAAAAGTCTGAACTTAACTACTTGGCAGCTGTCAAAATGTAACCCTATGACACAACAGTGATTTAAAATGTAAATAGAGCTTCAGGCATGCAGAGAAGGAACTAGCTATCCCCGCCCAAGCCTCGTTCTGTGGCACCTTCACCTGCAGGGAGAGGACTGCGGCCCAGGCACTCACCCGTCTCTGCCTGGACCAGATCGTAAACTACCTAAATTTGTGGGTTTAACTCTACCTGCACCTCCTCACTCCCAACGATATAAAGGAAGCATCACAAAGGAAGGCCTGGAGATACATTTTCATGAAGGAAGTATGCACTAAATGAAGTCTAGGTTAATAACCAAGGCAGACATTCTTCAGAAAAAAATTAGTATTTGACCTCCAGGAACAAAAGGTTGTGTGTGAAATGCATTGTGCCCCCGTGTGTTCTCACTGTGAGAGTTAACCGCGTCCAGGTCTTGAGGTGTGCCCACGTGCCCATGCAAACACGCTCATCCTCTAGAGCTGTGTGCCTTGAAAATAATCAATTTCGATAAACCTCAGATATTTCTGTTTAATTTTGTAACATGGGGAAGACCAGGCGAGACTCCTTGGTGGGCAGCAGTCAACACAATCCTCACTGGCCTATTTGCCCCTCCTTAGCTGTGGGCATCTGCTACCCCAGGGCCTGGCAGGTGGATGGGGTCGGTGCCAGTGCCTGGGGGGCCAGTGCTGTTCACAGTTTCGACATGAGCTGGCAGACGTTGCCCGGGGTGGGGGTAGGGACAGATGACCTCTAAGTTCCCTTCTCGTCCTGAGAGCCTGCGATGAACTTAGCAGACATGACCCCGATTTTCTGCAATATTAATCACCCCGACCTATAATTCTGAAGACTTTTTGTGTCTCTCCCACGTTTTCTGGAAGACTAGTCCAAAATGTGCAGCCTGTAGACAGAAATGTGATCCATCAGTTTTGTTCTTGCTTTTTATTTTTTAATTGCACCATAGTATTAATATAATTATGTGACAGCACGTGACCAAATATGAAATGCTTCATACACAAAAAGTCATAAACACTTTATAATGGCAGCCAAAGCACTCAGAAGCTCTGGGCAGCAGTAAGCCAAGCTTAATTTTTAGAGGAATATCAAAGCCAAAGAAACCAAACCAAGGAAGTTGCCTATGGATGTAAAATTTTGGGCACAGTTCAGTTCATTTCAATTCCATTCAAAAAATATATGTATCTACTAAGTAGGCACGGGGCACCGTGCAGGTTCCTGTTCCCTATGAAGAGGGTTTGCTTGTGTTTAGGGATTGGTGCTACACAGATGGTTTCAGAGAGATGGTGAGAGGTGGATCAGAGCAAGAGCACAAATACACAGTTTTCCATTTAATAATCATAATTATAAAAACAATTAGAAAAAGCTACCATTTACTAGAGGGCCAATCCTATGCCAGGGTTTATGCCACACCAAGCATTCTCTGTGTGTATGAGTGCTCACATACATTATTCCTAATCCTTGCAGCAGCTCAGCCAAGAGAGTCATTCTTATTTCCCATTTTCTACAGGAGAAAACCAAGTCATGGCTGGTTATGTGTCTTGGCCAAGGTCACGCAGCTCTCAGGTGCTGAGGCAGAGTTTGAAGACATAATGGTCTAACTCCAAAGCGAGCGCGCTCTGCATCACACATACCTGCATTCACCTCCATCTCACCACCTTCCACAATGGCCATTACTACTTGGCAGAAGGGGTGGGGGGGCCCTCAACCTGGCCTGTGACTTTTGGTGAGAGCGGCTCACAGGTGCTCAGCCTGTCCCTCCAGACCCTTCTACTTGCTGCCTAAGCCAGGCACCTCTCCTTGTTATTCCAAGTGGACCAGTCGGTGGTCCAGGCGAGAAGTGGAGAGACAGCTTCTGAACCTGGCTTTGAGCTCTGTGAAGTCCTCTAATGAGTCCATTTCGGCTATTTTCCAGCCACCTTCACAAATTCTTCCTTTCTTCCGTTTAAGTCGATTTGACTACAAATACAACCTCGCTGACCTGGAGTCTCTCAGTAGCTCTGAGTAGGGCCCATCTACCCCGAGGCAGGGTTCCTGGTCAGAGGGCAGAGCCTGCGTGGGAGTGAGTCTTTGAAAAGGCAGTTGGCTTGTTCCCTGAAGTAGGTCACATGCTCTCAGCCCTCTCGTCCTCCTCCTCCTGTTGGAGCCACCCAAGGGGAAGCTCATGTGAAAACAGCAGGTTACTCCCCATCAGCAGAGATACATCTTTGCCCCCCGTGATGGGCTCTGCTGGTCCGGCAGCCACAGGCAAGCTGTGTTTTATTCGTGAACATCCTTCTTGTTTCAGCAGATAATGGACTCTAGTTAGGAGACAACACAGTAAACACAGCATAAACATTGGGATGTGCAGCTGGAATGAGTCTGCATATAAATAAGAGTGCTGGGAGCCAGGGAGGTAATAAGTCAGGAATGCAATGGAGAAAGGTTATTAAAAGCGGAGGTTGTAAAAATCTGCAACAAGGCTGAAAGCTTGGAGCATTTCTTGATTACAGAGGACTAAAGGCATCGGCCTGTCTCATCTGTGCTCTGCCTCGCTGGGTGACTGGGCTCCTCACTTAAAATCCTGCTGTTACTCACTTTGTTCAGTCATAAAGTTGGGATTTTATACACTGAAAACAAAAGAGAGTTGTCGGGATGTTGTGAAGACTGTACATGAAAGCATTATGAAAAAGTTGATACTGCTGCATGAACAGAAAGTTATGTGATTCTTAATTTGGGTAAGTGGCTGAAATTACTCTTTTACACAACTGAGCCCTCTTCTTGGTTGAATATCAAGCAGAGTTAATCTTTTTTAACAGAAATCTCTCAGGGACATATCAGGCATAAAAGGAACCAAGAGTATTTTCTGTTGTGTTAGAGTCAAAATAGAAAGGTCCTTTTTATTAGCTTTATACCGGTCAGGATATGGTGGGCTTTGCTGCAATAAGAAATAAATCCTGAAATCCCACTGGCTTAAAAATAGTAACAGAAAGGAGGATGTTCCTGTCTCTCTGACACGACACCCAGCATGGCTGTGGCATTTCTCTCACAATCAGTGAGTCCCGAGCCCTAGGCCGCTCCCTGTCTAGTAGCTACACCGTGACTCCTTGCTTTGCCTTGTAAGGGAAAGAAAAGGCTGGATCCCACGAGGAGATGTTTTTAATAGTCAAGCGAGGAAGTGGTTTATCACTTCCACTCCTATTCTGTTGTCTGTAACCCAGTCACGTGGCCCCAACCGAATTACAAGGGAGACTGTGATGCGTGGAGGAGCCCAGCGATGTCTCGGGTGAGCTCCGTGCCTGCCTCACCTATCTTAAAGTTAGTGTCTGGCGACTGGATATACGGGGGTACCTTGTAGTCGTGGAGGACACGATACTGCTTTGATGTTGCTCCGATGGCTTGTAAGTGTCTGGCCAGGATTAAGAGCTTGCATATTTTGGGGGCGGAACAAGACTCCCAAAAGGATTTACCAACCAGCTGTAAACCTCTATATGACACTGTGATTTTAATTCTGGACACTGGTGCTTCTGAACCCTGGTTTATTCAGGATAACACTTAAGTAATTTAACCATATTTCCAGGCTAATTGTTGCCATGCCATCTTAGCAGCTATGATATAATTGGGATAGCCTTACCTTTTAGCCTTCTAATGCCAAGGCTAATAGCTTTGGTCAGGCATTTTACTCTTGATTGGAACACTTTATTAAAACCCTGAATTGTGCAAAAAGAAACACTTGTTAAATGCAATCATATTACATCTTATAGCCTAACATCTGGCATTTCCATAGTCTGAAGTCATTACGAATTGCTGACATTCATTGCTACCTTAAAACTTTCTGAATTTTAAAGCGATTCAATGGTATCTTTCAGAGTTGCAGAAGATATCTCAGCATTGAGATTATTTAGATTTAAATTAATTAAACCAGGAGGCCGTTAGACTGATATAGTTCTAATGCCGTGGCAGCCTATGGAAGCAAACCAAAATCTAAGCCTGTAAATGCCTCAAGGTGACAAAACTGAAACCTGTGGACAACCAATCACAAACAGCGAACTAGGCCTTAATCAATAGCCAATCAATAAGTTCCTTACTTTGCTTTTGTCTTTTCTTTATAAAAGTCTCACCCCTGGAACTCTGGTCTGGGGGTGAGGGCAGGGGAGGGCGGCTCCCCACCACTTTTGATCGATGCTACCCAATTCGAATCAATATTTGCTCAAATAAACCCTTAAAATTTTGAATATGCCTCAGTTTATCTTTTAACAGATTCCAATGTTATATTATTGGAACAGAACGGACATCTATAGAAAGCAATTGCTACCTTAAAATAGCACTCTGAATTTAAGTTAATTTTAAATACCTTTTCCAGATGGACAACCAACTGTTTTCATCAGTTTGGAACTTCCTAGCAGTAAAATGCTGGTGTGTAAAGGTTAGTCTTTCATTTTATCTTCAACAATGCAGTCTGTTCTTAGACCCAGTCCATCCTCTCTCCGTTTGTGAGCTTGATGATTTGAATTCACCAATCCTAAACTCCATCTGTTTGTTGCCTGAAAACAGTTGAACAGATTTCAATAAACTTAGAAACCGTAAATAAATTGTTAAATAAGCCTGAATGATGGGTAGGATTTCAACACTGAGGATGGACAGCCATTGTATTCATTTAAGACTTACAGATGTGGATTTACTCATGTCTCATCATCCACAAGGTCAGGTAAGAATTTCCTACTGTCTCATACTCCAAGTGGTGACATCATTTCCTTCCAAACTTTGCAGAAGAAAGTAAATCCAGACTGAATTTAAACCGCAGGATCTGTCCCCTCTGATTTCCCTAGGTCCTTGAAATTAATCATCCATACATTCTTTTTGCATTTCCATCAGTTTTCCTACAGAAGAAACACATGATAAACAAAGGGAAAATGATAACACAATATAAAAAACATTTGTGTATTATTTATTCTTTAAGAATTTGAATATGTTCTAACAGCAGAAGTTATGGTGCTTTTAAAGGCATTGTTGAAACCCCAGGAATTCTAGGGAACACATGTTGTTATAAAACATAAGTCACATAACAAGAGCTACCTTTTTTTTTTTCTCCTAATTACTATTTACTGCAGGTATATTTCAAGCATTGCTTAGCATTTTCCATATGGCATTCCATTAATATTTGCACAGAATTTGTCAGTTATACTTTCTGGTCCTCATTTAACAGATGAGAAAAGCAAGTCTGGAAGAGGCTAAGTAACTTGCCAAAATAACAAGGCTGGCAAGTAGAGGAGCTGTGATTCTAATGCAGGTCTTTATCCTTTCCTTTTGATTTCTTTTGTTTTTTATTGAAGGGGTTGGGTGGTGCCAGTGAAATAAGACGCATCTTTCTTCAAGTTCTTTGGTGCTTCCAGAAAGTCTGTGTTGATTAGGTAAAAGATGCTCAAGCTTTTGTTTCATCGATGTTCTTTGATATTCCTATTTCAGATAATTCTTTTAAAGGGACAGCAAGGGCATGTGTGCTAACTTCCTTCTATAGTCACATTACTCAGAGATGAATACAGGCATCTGAACATGATTAGAGCCCTTATTTTTTTCTGTATTTCTACCATGAAATACGGATTCAAAATACATTTCAGGTCCTGTTTGTTTTCATATTGACAAACCTCTTGTATCTTCCACTGATTACCTTTTTAAAAATTAAACTTTGTTGAGATCTAATTTACATAATTAAGATTTAACTATTATAAGTGTCCAATTCAATGAGTTTGGGTAAATATGTACACCAGTGTAACCACAAGCACAATAAGGATAGAAATTTCTATCATTCCAGAAAGTTCCTTCCTATTTTTTGCAGCTCATCCCTATGATCACATGAAGTGCAATTTAGCAATGTTTTCTTCTATGGTTTGTGTTTTTTTCTCTTCAATCTAAGAAATCTTTGCCTATCTCAACATCACAAAGATTTTCCCCTGTGCATTCTTCTAAACTTCTGGAGTTTTAAGTTTTCACATTTAAGCCTATAATCATTTCAAGTTAATTTTTATGTATGGTATGAGGTAATGGTCAGGCTTTATTTTATATAGATACCCAGTTTTCCGGCACTTTTTGTTGAAAAGACTATCTTTTCCCCATTGAATTACCTTGGCCCCTGAAAATCAATTGATCATATGTGTATAGGTCTATTTTCAGACTCAGAATACTTTCCCATTGATCTTTTTGTTTATCCTTGTGTCTTACTTGGACTTTATGGATTTTGAAATCAAGTTCTGTAATTCTTCCATTTTTTTTCCTTTCAAAACTGTTTTAGGTATTCTATATTTTTTGCGTCTCTATATACATTTTGGAATCAAGTCACTGAGAATTTGATTGGGAATGAGTTGAATCTATAGATCAATTAGGGAGAATTAACAAGTTGAGTGTTTTCAATCCATGAACATGTAATATCTATCCATTTATTTTAGTCTTCAGTTTTTCTCAGCAAAGTTTTACAGTATTAACAAAACTTGCACATATTTTTTAGATTTATTCCTAAGTATTTAATTTTGGGTGCTATTCTAAATGGTATTTTTTAAATTAAATTTTTAGTATTTTTCTTAGTATACAATTGATTTTTGTATCTTGTTTCCTGAAATGCTGTTCAACTCATTATTAGTTCTAAAAGTTTTTCTCTAGATGTATTAGAATTTTCTTCATATAAAGTTGTGGCATCTTTGAATAAAAACATTTTTATTCTTTCTCTTTCAATCTGTATGCCTTTTTTCTTTTTCTCTCCTTATTGAATTAGCTTAGACCTTTAAGTACAATGCTGAATAGTTGTAGTGAGAGAAAACATCCGTGCCTTGTTTTTGTCCCTAATGGGAAATAGTTTAGTTTTTACCATTAAATATTATGTTAGCTATAGATTTTTCATAGATACTCTTTACCAAGTTAAAAGAAGAGAATAGATGTTAAATTTTGTCATATTATTTTGCTACATCTATTGATAGGATCATGTGGTTTTTCTCTCCACTATTTTTTTAATATGGTAAACTATAGTGATTGGTTTTGAAATTTTATGCCCATCTTCTAATACTTGAATAAGGCCACTTTGTCATGATATATTATTCTTTTTTATGTATTTCCATATTTGATATGCTAATATTTTGTTAAGGAATTCTGCTTCTATATTCATGAAGGTCTTCAGTTTTCTTATACTATCTTCATCTATTTTGGTATCAGGTTAATACCAATCTCATAAAATAAATTACAAAATATAGTAAGGAAGAAGTAAAACTTTCACTATTTGCAGATGACATGATACTATATATAGAAAACCCAAGAGGGGTGCCCTGGTGGCTCAGTCATTTAAACATCTGACTCTTGATTTTGGCTCTGGTCATGATTCCAGGGTTGTGAGATGGAGCCTTGCAGCAGGCTCTGTGCTCAGTGGGGAGTCTGCTTGAGATTCTCTCTCTCTCTCTCTCTCTCCCCCTCTGTCCCTCTCCCCCCACATCACACTCTCTCTTTCTCTCTCAAATAAATAATAAATAAATCTTTAAAAAAAGAAAAGAAAACCCCAGAGACTCCACCAAAAAACTATTGGAACTGATAAATGAATTCAGTAAGGTTGCAGGATATAAATACAATATACAGAAATCTGTTGCATTTCTAGACACTAATAATGAATCAGCAGAAAGAGAAATGAAGAAAATAATCCCATTTACAATTGCATGAAAGATAATAAAATACCTAGGAATAAAGTTAACCAAAGAAGTAAAAGACCTGTACTCTGAAAACTCTGATGAACTGATGAAAGAGATTGAAGATGACACAAAGAAATGGAAAGACATTCCACACTCATATTGGAAGAACAACTATTGTTTAAAATGTCTATACTACCCAAAGCAATCTACAGATTTAATTAAGCAATCCCTATTGAAATACCAACAGTATTTTTTTTTTTTTTTACAGAACTAGAACAAACAATCCTAAAATTTGTATGGAACCACAAAAGACCCTGAGTAGCCAAAGCAATCTTGAAAAAGAAAAGCAAAACTGGAGATACAATTTCAGACTTCAAGTTATATTACAAAGCTGTAGTGATCAAAACAGTATGGTACTGGCACAAAAATAGACACATAGATCAATAGATCAGAACAGAAAGTCCAGAAATAAACCCACAATTATATGACCAATTAATCCTCAACAAAAGAGGAAAGAATATCCAATGGGAAAAAGACAGTATCTTCAACAAATGGTGTTGGGAAAACTGGACAGCCACATGCAGAAGAATGAAACTGAACCACTTTCTTACACCACATGCAAAAATAAACTCAAAATGGATTAAGGACCTAAATGTGAGACCTGAAACCATAATAATCCTAGAAGAGAGGACAGGCAGTAATTTCTGTGACATCAGTTGTAGTAATACCTTTCTAGATATGTCTCTAGATATGTCACCTTACCCAATTGGAAGCCTGGGTTCCCACTCTGTTGCCTTGTTTAGAGGCATAGCCCTTCCTCTTCTCACACAAGGTCATAATGTGTCAATGTCCCAGAGGGGCCGCTGGACTCAGTTTTTAATGGAGGCAAGGTCTTTGCATCAAGAGGAAGCATACAGAGGAAGATAGCAGATATTGAAGCCAGGTGGCAGCCTTCTAGAGGGTGGCAATAATTAGAGCTGGTGATTGAAAATTTTCTAACACTAGATTTCCTTAGAACAAAGGTTTAGCCTAAAACTTCAGTGCCCTCCTTTCCTTTTAAAGGGATGTATGCAGAGAACCCTCACTTTCAATGGTGTTTTAGGTTTCTCAAGCACTCCTTGAGAATAGCACTCCTCCCCTACCACCAATCTCCCAAGCAATGCTATCCAAGGCAAGCCTGCTAACTGCTGAATTCAGCTTTCTGGGGAACAGGAAACAACCAGGAGTTGGCATGTTGTGGTGTTTAGGCCACATGAATATTAAGACCTATTTGCAAACAGTATAGAAAAGCTAAATTGAGTTAATTTCTATTTCTTGAGTTGAAACACTGAATTAAAAAACAATTTAAATGTCTTACTCTTTTGGAAAAAAAAATCAATGCTTTAAAATGAATTTCATTTTTTAAACTTATTGTTAATTCAATAAAGCCTTTTGGGCTTTTTAAGCTAATTGTCTTTGAACTCATTTTAAATTTAAAAGTTTTTATAATTTTGATTTTTATAATTTATAATTTTGATTATCCTCACTATATGGCAGTTCACATTATAATCTTAGAAGGGTACAGAAAAAACCATCAAGATCCTTGTGCAAGAATGACACAAATAGTTTTGAAGCATTACTATTATTTTTGTAGAACAGTAAGAATTATATTATCCCATTTTGTTTAATGGAATCATATGTATGTATGTGATTCCATTATATAATGGAATCGTATGTATAGAGTGAAAATTTATAAATTCGTAGAAAAATATCTGAAAGGCTGTATAGTAGAATGTTTTAGAGAGAGAGCACACATGAGCAGGGCGGGGAGGGGCAGAGAGAGAGAGGGAGAGAAAGAGAATCTTAAGCACGGTTCACGCATGGAGCCCAACGAGGGGCTCCGTCTTACGATCCTGAGATCATGACCTGAGCCAAAATCTACAATCCTGAGATCATGACCTGAGCCAAAATCAAGAGTCTGACGCTTAACTGACTGAGCCACCCAGGCGCCTCATCAATGTGGGTATTTTACTATAATTTTTGTACTTCTATTTTAACTTGATTATTTCTAGCAAGTTTTAAGAAATTTTATAACTGATAAAACAAGTAATTTAAAACATATTTTAGGCCATGAATCAAACAGTTTGTTTGAATGTGGTCAGATTTATTTTGTCCATATGTGAACAGAACCTAAGGCTCTTCTTTTTTTGGGGGGGGTTCCTTTTTTTAAATTTTAAGTTCAATTAATTAACAATATAGTGTATTATTAGTTTCAGAGGTAGAGTTCAGTGATTCATCAGTTGCATACAACACCCAGTGCTCATTCCATCACATGCCCCCCTTCATGCCCACCACCCAGTTACCCCCTCCCTCTCCCCCACCTCCCCTCCAGCAAGCCTCAGTTTCTTTCCTATGCTTAAGAAGTCTCTTATGGGGGCGCCTGGGTGGCTCAGTCGGTTAAGCATCTGCCTTCGGCTCAGGTCATGATCCCAGGGTCCTGGGATCGAGCCCCGCATCGGGCTCTCTGCCCAGCAGGAAGCCTGCTTCTCCCTCTCCCACTCTCCCTGCTTGTGTTCCCTCTCTCGCTGTGTCTCTCTCTGTCAAATAAATAAACAAAATCTTAAAAAAAAAAAAAAAAGGAAGTCTCTTATGGTTTGTCTCCCTCTCTGGTTTCATCTTGTTTTATTCTTCCCAAGGTTTTTTTTTTTACTAACCAGAATCATGCTGTATGTATTGTTCTTTGATGTGCTTGTTGGAGATGTTCTGGATGTGCTTGTTGGAGGTGTTCTCAGCCTAGCACACTCTATCCATTCCATATTCCACAGAAATAGTTAGATGTTTGGGTTGCTTCATTCTGCTGTTATAATTATGCCCACTTTTGTGCACAAACTTGAGCACAGGGGCTGGAATTTGAGGGGAAGAGTGTCAATTTGAGCCCTTGGCAATCTGAGGTGAAGGCATGTTGACTTGGCATTGAGCAGGTGGCAGGCCACGCATGCTGACTCAGGCAGGAGGGTGGCTGGACTATGAATTTGGGACCCACAGGCCGATGGCATCGTGTGTGACAGGGACGTGGCTGGTTTTGCTTTTAATTTTTGTTTTTCTGGGAAACTCGATCTTTCCCTCTATTCTAAACGAAAGCCTTGCTGGATAGGGTATTCTTGGCTGTAGATTTTTTCCTTTTAGCCGTTGGAATTTATCATGCCATTTTCTTCTGGCCTGCAGAGTTTCTGCTGAAAAACCCACTGGTAGCTGTATGGGGTTTCCCTTGTATCTACCTGCTTTCCTTTCTCTTGCTGCTTTTAAAATTCTTTCTTTATCACTACTTTTGGCCATCTTATTTACTTTGTGTCTTGGTGCAGACCTCTGTGGGTTGGTTGTGTTGGGGGCTCTCTGTGCCTCCTGGATTTGGATTTCTCTTTCCTTCCCAAGATTCAGGAAGTTTTCAGCTATTATTTCTTCAGACAAATCTTCTGCCCCCTTTTCTTGCTCTTTTCCTTCTGGGATCCCTATCACGCGACTGTTTTGCCTGACAGTATTGCTGAGTTCCCTGGGTCTATTTTCATTTTGCGTATTTTCTCCCCCTGTCCTCTGCTCGGCTTGATTGCTTTCCATGACTCTGTCCTCCAGGTGGCTGATCCTTTCTTCTACTTCCTCTTGCTTGCTATTTATTCCAGATGGTCTATTTTTATTTCCATTTAGTGAGTCCAGTAGCTCTAATTGGTTCTTTTTTATGTCTTCTATCTCTTGGTGGAGGGTCTCATGGAGGTCCTGCACTCCTTCCTCAATTCCAGCGAGTATCTTTATGAGCATTACTTGAAATTTGCTATCAGACATATTACTTACCTCCGTTTCACTTAGGTCTCCTGCTCTGATTTTGCCCTGTTCTTTGATTTGGGACATATTCCTCTGTCTCCTCATTCTGTCTCTTGCGTTGTCTGTTTCTCTGTGTTAGGAAAGTCAGCTACATCTGCACTTGAAAGTAGTGGCTTTATGAAGAAGTCCTGCAGTGCAATGTCTGTTTCCCAGAACCTGGTGCTTCAGGGGGTGTCTCCTATGTGTGTTGCTCCAGGGGTGTCCTACCATTGTGGCTGGGATGTGTTTGCCTTCAGTCCTGTTGTCTGCGATGGCTCCCTGCCTGTTGTGGGCAGAGTCTGGTGCCCGTGGTGTTAGTGGGCTGCTCCGGGCTGCCTTGGGCTTAAGTTGAGTCAGACCAGGAGTTTGCCAGAGATGCAGTAGCACCAAAGTGCAGGCACTGTCCCTGTGTAGTCCCCTGAGAAGCTTTTGTTGGTGGGTGGGGCCTGCAGTCAGACCCACTGCCTGCCCCCAGCCCATTGCTGTGGTCACAGTCAGACTGGTGTGTGGTTATCTTCCCCTCTCCCTGGGGCAGGACTCACTTTGGAGTGGTGCTGATCCTTTCCTGGGCCGTGTGCACACTGCCAGGCTTGTGGCACCGCTTTGATGGGATCTTGCCAAGAGCGATTGGAGGGGCTGGATCTGCTTCGCTGTGGCCTCTTGTCTATGCTGGGCTGTGGAGAGTCTGTTCTGCCAGTTTTCGGGCTGCTTTCTGAGTTATTTATGCCGATGTGGGTTCTCTCTAGGAGGCCACATGGCAAGAGGTGAGCCCAGGGATGTCCTACTCTGCCATCTTCCCAGCAGCCTCTGCTCCCTAAGGCTCTTCTTAAAAGTTTGGCCACAGGGCACCTGGGTGCCTCAGTCGGTTGAGTGGCCAGCTTTTGATTTTGGCTCAGGTAGTGATCTGAGGGTTGTGGGACTGAGCCTCACGTCAGGCTCTGTGCTCAGCGTGGAGTCTGCTTGGGGTTCTCTGTCTCCTTCTGCCCCCCCCACTCCCTCTCTAAATGAATAGATAGATAGATAAATAAATAAATAAAAGCTAAAAAAACATATTTGGTTACATATTATGAACATCTTCCAAGTCATTAGTCTTCCACAGCAATGATATTTTCAATAGTTTCATAATATTTTGCTTTTTAAATGTATAATCACTTATTTCTAATTTTCAAATTTTTAATTTCAGTGAGAACACATGCTCACTGGGTGTAGTACAGAGGTCAGGCAAAGCGAGAAGTAAACACTCTCTTCTCAGCCACTTTCCACCTCCTTCTCTACATGAACACATTTGTAAGAGTTTAATGTACATTTTTCTGGACTGATTACTACTTCATGCAAATTCAGTCAGTACACGCTCTTTCCCCATCCCACATCTTCTTTTCAGTACTTCAATTTCTGATTCTCCCAGTGGTAATCTAGATATGATTTACTAACTTCAAATGTCATGTGTTGATTTGCTCAGTATATGGGGCGTGAGAGCATTCCCTCTATTTCCTTCTCCATTCCATCTTCAATCATCATGTTTTAGTTTTAAGTCTATTGTTTTATTTTCTAGCTTTGGAATTGTATTAAAATATCTATGTGTTGACCCATCTCCATGCAATTACATTTGCCTTGCTCCTTTAGGACTGGGGCTGGTAAAGGGCTAGATTCTATATGTTTTGGATTCTGTAGACTCTTTATGAATTCTATACATTTTTCTTGGCATCTGCGTGTATATACCAGGATTCTGGCTCATCCAGTGACCCCACTTTTCCTTCCAGAGCAGCCATGGACCCCAGGCTCACAGACAGCAGCCTGCAATCTGACTGAGAGAAGACCCACAGAGAAAGGAAAGGCAGTGAAAATGTGTCACCAAGACTCCAGATTCGCCTTCCTCCACTGTCTTGCATTCATTTGCATCTGACTTCTTTGTGTGTATGGGCACAAGGCCCATAAAGGCTTTAAGGCTATGACTAAAGAACGTATTTATTTTCTTCTTTGGACATGCTCATGAGCAAGAAGGAGGATGAGGTCAGGAGATGTGTTACCAGATGCTCTTTGATATTCCCAAAATTAATAAGTGTCTTCAAAGGGGTAAGGTTACCAAGCAAAGAGCCGGGATTTTCTGGAAGTAGTTTCTCAGAGAAGCCTTATTTCGATGGCCCCATCTGTCAGCCTGGGATCACACACAGGCTTTGCAGACAGAGTAGGGTTTCCAATAACTCCTGCTACTTCCAGGCAGGAAGGCAGAGAGGATTTGAAGGAATAGCAAGTGCTGTGACAGAGAAGGAGCGGTGCCGCTCACCTTTCTTTGCCTTTTAGAAATAATCCTCTTATCTGTACAGCACTTTTGAAGCCTTCCTTAAATGAATCTTCAGGTGCTTACATAATAAGGCTTTCCCATCAGGCAGACCTAATGCACCCATTCTGCAGCCAAGAAGATCAAGGCCAGGGCCCCTCACACTGCTTGTTTAGATCATCAGGGATTTTCCCCCTTTGTTTCCACTGTGTTCCAGCTCTGCCTGTTTCCTCACTGTCTCTGGTTTCCCACTCTTGGCTCCACTTCTGCTTTTTTGGCAAAATCCTCTGAAATTTTTATGATTTTTATTTCCTATCTTATATAGTTGTTTTACCAACTAATTCGCCTGCCTCTTTTTTTTGTTGTTGTTGTGGAAGTCACTCATCAAGTCTTTGTAAGGCATTCCACTTGGTATACATCAAAAGAGCTCTCTGTTCATGTTCAGCTGTCATTGGCTGATGTGACCATTTAGTTAAATGACATTATTACGAGAGCATATACAACTGGTGTAAATGGGTGGGCGTACAGTCACAACTGGCATGGCTGAGCATCCAACTTGATTGGTGGAACTGACAGTGTTAGCAGATACCAGAAATTAGCCACTTAGCGGAGAGCCTTCAGTGTGCTGTGCCATCCGTCAATATGATTTGCCCAAGACATGGAGAGGATTCATTAAGCAAGTGGTTGTTTAAAGCAGAGTGGTTTAGAGAGCTTGCACTTCCGCAAATCCTATAACGATTAGTCTTCAGAGCTCTTTCCACATCATAGGGGACATTGCTCTCTAGCTTGCCTCCTTGAGACCTGAGTCTTGATTAGCCTATGTGGCTAGAACCTCAGCAGATCCATTTTGGATGTGGGGGTCTGGGAGGAGGTGGGATGGTTCAGACTACCCTGAAATTGTCTTCCCAATTTCAGGTTCAATGCCAAGATCGCTGAACTGTGAGCCCAGCATATCTCCAATTATTCCTTGTGTTAGAATCCTTCTCTCCCTTCCCTAAAGATGTCCATATCCAAATCCTTAGAGCCTGTGAGTATAGTATATGACATGGCAAAGGGAACTTAAGGTGGCAGATGGGATTAATGTTGCTAATCACCTTACCTTAAAATAGAGAATGATCCTGATGGGCCTCATGGAATCATGGAATCAGAAATGTCCTTGAAAGTGGCAGAGAGTGGGTTGGAAGATGTGCCTGTGGAGAAGCTCGGAGTAATGCAATGTCAGAAGAACTCAGTGTGCAATGAAGGGGCCATGAGTCAAGGACTGTGAGTACCCTCTAGAAGCTGGCAAAGGCCAGGTTCTCCCCCAGGGCCTTATGAAGGAATGCAGCCCTGCCTGCAGCATCAGTTTAGCCTTGTGAGACATGCCTCAGACTTCTGACCTCCAGAACTATAAGATAATAGGCTGGTGTTTTTTTTTTTTTTTTTTTAATTTTTTTATTGTTATGTTAATCCCCATACATTACATCATTAGTTTTAGATATAGTGTTCCATGATTCATTGTTTGTGCATAACACCCAGTGCTCCATGCAGAACGTGCCCTCCTCAATACCCATCACCAGGCTAACCCATCCTCCCAACCCCCTCCCCTCTAGAACCCTCAGTTTGTTTTTCAGAGTCCATCGTCTCTCATGGTTCTTCTCCCCCTCCGATTTCCCCCCCTTCATTCTTCCCCTCCTGCTACATTCTTCTTCTTCTTTTTTTCTTTCTTAACATATATTGCATTATTTGTTTCAGAGGTACAGATCTGAGATTCAACAGTCCTGCACAATTCACAGCGCTTACCAGAACACATACCCTCCCCAGTGTCCATCACCCAGTCACCCCATCCCTCCCACCCCACCCCCCACTCCAGCAACCCTCAGTTTGTTTCCTGAGATTAAGAATTCCTCATATCAGTGAGGTCATATGATACATGTCTTTCTCTGTTTGACTTATTTCGCTCAGCATAATACCCTCCAGTTCCATCCACGTCGTTGCAAATGGCAAGATCTTATTCCTTTTGATGGCTGCATAATATTCCATTGTATATATATACCACATCTTCTTTAGCCTTCATCTGTTGATGGACATCTTGGCTCTTTCCACAGTTTGGCTATTGTGGACATTGCTGCTATAAACATCGGGGTGCACGTATAGGCTGGTGGTTTTTAAGTTTGTCATAATTTGTTACAACAACAACAGGCATCTAATGCACCCACCTTCTTACTTCTGTGACATCCTCCATTTTCCTAATAAAGGAAATTACATGTAGAGGATTTCTTTAACGTAAGCTCCGAATTTTACAGCCCCTTCCTACTCCCCACTGTTATTTAACAGTAGTTTTAAAGCTGCTGCTTGTGTCTAGAGGAATGTAAAACAAAAGGCCAAACCTCTTTACAACAAAATGTTTAAAATGCTTCAAATATCCAAGGAGAGCTTTTAAACAGCAGTTCTGTCATGGATGGTGAAAGAGCAAGGAGCATGAAGTGCTCTGCAATGTATCATGCTTGATAAGCCAAAGCCCTGAGTGAGCAAGTGTCAGGCCCCCACCTTGTTGGTGGGAGGGCCTCTCAGGGCAGCCAGTGTCCCCTGCCCCAGCTTGCTTGGCTGGACGGGTCCCCGGAGTGACCTTGTAAATACCAGTCACCACCAAGTTTATCTTGGCCAGTGTTGTCTATCAGCACAGAACCTCTTACATTTAGACAAAGAGACCCCAGGGAGTTGCAAGGAGGAGAAATGCTGAAGGGAACATGCACTGCTAAGTCACTAGGGCTTTGTACAAATCACCTGAGGAAGCAGAGTGGGGAGCAAGACATCCAGCAACAGGTGTGAGGCTTGTTGCTACAGGAAGTTAGAGGACTGTGAGGAGGTGGGAACGTTTCCCAGTTCAGAGTCCAACACAGAGATAAGATCCCTGTGCAGACAAACATGAATGGAGGATGGTGATGAAGTCACGAATGAGTGCCCAGGTGGTCACTGTTTTGGCATGCAAAGGAGGGGCTTTCACTCTCAGCTCAGGTGTCTGGGGGCCCAGTGGAAAAAGAACAAAGCAAACAGAAGAGGAGATTGGTGGGTTTCTACGTGGGGGCCAGACTGTGAGCAAATATACTTGCTCATGTGACCCCTGGTCGGCAAGAAGGAATAATGTGGGAGATTCTGTTATGGGACCCATCCTGAGTAAGAAGCTTGGGTAAGCGGACTCTTGGCAAATTGTGGCGGTTCCTTAATTGCAAACTAAGAAAACAGATCTGCTCTCATTAATAGAGATTCTCTGAGGTTCGTGAATATTGAGGTGACACACATAAGCATTTCGGAAATATTAAGGATTTAGAGATGAAAGAGAGGGTTACCCAGGATGGATGTGTGGCTTGTATAAGGCATTTCACCTAAGACTTGATTCCCTTGTATAAAATTGGGTCAAGGAGCCTCCCCTGTATCCTCAGACTTAAGAATAAAGTGGGATATACATAAACTATTTTGTAAATTTTGAAGTACTTTGCTTAAGTTATGATTAATATTTTCATTGCTCTTAATAGATTGACTTAAATTTATACAAATTCATCAGAATTACTGAAGCTTTATAATAATTTTTCTGTCAAAGTATTTTGTGGTGAAAGAATGAATTGATTTCTTTTTGGTCCTTCCTTTGTTATCTCTTATCTGTTCTCCTCCTCTTGACCAAATTCCACGTTTCTACTTTCTCAATGGCCATTCACTCATCTGTCCACATCACATTGGCCTATATATCCCCATTGGTTCATTGAAATTGCTTTGGACAAGGTCACTAATGATCCTCTAATTGTCCGATTCCATAATAATAGTAACAATAATAATGATGGTGATAGCTAATTCTTATTGAGCCATAATTGTGTCAGGCATGGCTCTAAGTGATTTGCATATATTAAATAGTTTAAATTTGCACTACTTTGTGAAGTAGGTATTATTATCAATCCGATTTTATTTTATTTTATTTTATTAAGATTTTATTTATTTATCTGACAGAGAGAGAGCGCGCGCACAAGCAAGGGGAGCAGCAGAGGGAGAGGGAGAAGCAGGCTCCCCATAGAGCAGGGGGAGCCCGATGCGGGGCTCAATCCCAGGACCCCGGGGCCATGACCTGAGCCGAAGGCAGTTGCTCACCAGACTGAGCGACCCAGGCGCCCCAATCCAATTTTAGTAAGAAGGAAACTGTGGCAGAGAGGTGTCCCTTGCGTAGGTCACAGAATTAGAAAGTGGCAGAGCCCGGGCGCAAACCCAGGCTGTCATAGTCCAACACCACACCTGTACCCATTACGTGATGCTACTGCCTCCTCGTCGGACTGCCCTGTGCTAGATGTGGGTGTTTGCTCCCCTGGCAGCCCCTGGCTGGGGATAGGACATTGGAAAGCGGAGTGGGTGGGTATGCTAACGCAGTGGAGCTGGTGTTAGACTTAGGAATTCTACTGCTCTTGACATGGAGAAGTCTGTGGCACGAGCCAGGGTTGGCAGCCTTTCCGAGGGTCCTTGGTCTGGGGCTCTGAGAGGATATATGCAGAAGGACTGGCTGAAGAGGCTGGTGCAGAGAGCCAGGTGGTCCTAGCTAGGTGTTGGGACAAGAGACCAGCAGGGAGGAGGGCTCAGTTTCTCTAGATTTGGGGTGCAAGAAGGGTTATGATGATGGCTCGTGGGGAACCACGGTGACTTTCAAAGCCTCTTTGTGGCATTTTGGAGGCTTCAGGGTCTTTGGTTTCCTGCTGCCTAAGTGTCCATGCCTTTTCATCAGGTTCTATGCCTAATATGCCTTGGTGGTCCACACATCTTCAGGTTAAAATGGCCAATGGGTGATTCTAATAAAGCAGGCAGTACCCCCTTATACTCTCATGGGCTTCCTCTCAGCCTTCCTAGGGAAGAGTGAAACTGGACAGAAAAGGCAGAGCCCACTGAAGTCTGCCCGTGGACATGCCTGCGTCCTACAGAGATGTGAGAGAAAGGGAGGGAAGAAAAAGTCACTTTCTAGAATGCTGTGTTGAGGAAAAACCCTCAAAAATGAAATAAAGTTTTAATCAACTGGAATACAAATGTGTTAGCTGGCCTGTTCTGGGATAAGTTATTTTTTCCGATGTACATAAAGCAATTTAGCCGCTCATAAATTTGACAAGTCAAGACATAGTCCCTTAAAAAGCAATGTTGAGTAATTTGCCTGTTATTTTATGGAAACCATTTAGTAACCATATAAAGTAAGTGAGAGTAGACAGTATAAATATTCCTAGCACTCCTAATCAATGAAGAGAATCCCTAAGAGAGGACTCTGAGAATGTCCTGGAACAACCTTGTCTACCATGTCTGAGTGTGCATGTGGGTGTGAATGCAGGCATGAACGAGGACAGCTTTGTCTGTGCAAAGACATTTTATTTTGTCGACAGAATGAAAACAATTTGACCATGGCAATCTTGACTCTCCATGGCAAAGAAAGCTTTGATTGGTCTTTGTCTCCAGAATAGAACACGTTGGGTCTCTGGAAATCTTATAGCTACTTAAATAATTTATTCCAATGGGCACCAACCAGGACCGTGCCTATTTTGGGAGCCCAATTTCTTCCATGAGTTTCCCACCTCCCCCAGAAATCCATACCCCTGTTGGAAACATCACAGAGATGCTCTGCTAGTCCTATAGAAGCCCTCCAATATCTGTTCCCTGGGCAGAGTCTCTAATTACCTACCATTATCCTTTCTTACTCTCTCCCTCTTAATAATACAACATTACCCCCACCCTGAGTTTTAGCTGGGAACATGGCCCACATCCACCCAGTTAGAGGCTGATTACTCAGCCTCCCTACAGTTTAGCTGTTGCATGTAATTAAATTTTGGCCAAGAAAGTGATAATGGAAGTGATGTATGCAAACTTCCAGACTGAGTATAATGAAGCTATGTGTCTTTCATTCTTTCTTTTCCTCTCCCCTCTGGCTGGGAAATGGCAATCGAAGCTGCTCCTTTGGACAGAGATGGAAGCTTCAAATTGAGGATGGCATAGCTGTCCAACCTCTCTGGACTGCTGGATGAGAGAGAAATGAATTTCTGTTTTATTTAAGCCTCTGTATTTGGAGTCTCTTCATTAAAGCAATTTTACCTGTAACCTAAGTAAGACATGGCCTAAAAGATCTACATGTAGGGCCCATTTGTGCCCTGAAATACTTGGGTTGATATCTTCCCCCTAAGTGTAGATCTACTTCCTGATGACCAAACAGAGCTACTGTGTGAGTATCTGGGGGGGCAGAGCTGAGGACATTGTGGTTTGTTTAAACCATTATTGCTTGGAAAGCTAAGGAATGGAATTCATGGCAGTAGCTGGGAGAGCACCACCTAGAAATCCACAAACACCTGTTTTATTGTGCTGATTATGTAACTTTTTATTTTGATATAATTTCAAGCTTATACAAAACTTACAGAAAAGTTACAAGAATATTACAGGAACTTCTGCAAAACCCCTTTTCAAATTTTCCAACTGTTTATATTGTATCCGTTTACTTTATCATTGCCCTCTGTGTGTGTGTCTATCAATGTATCTTTTAAAAATTACTTGAGTTGAGGCGCCTGGGTGGCTCAGTCGTTAAGCGTCTGCCTTCGGCTCAGGTTGTGATCCCAGGGTCCTGGGATCGAGCCCCACGTCGGGCTCCCTGCTTAGCAGGAAGCCTGCTTCTCCTTCTCCCACTCCCCCTGCTTGTGTTCCCTCTCTCGCTGTGTCTCTCTCTGGCAAATAAATAAAATCTTTAAAAAAATAAAATAAAATAAAAATTACTTGAGTTTAAGGAAACTGTCTTTCATGATCTTGTACATTTTGAAAAACATAGCCCAGTTATTTGTAGAGTGTTCCTGTCATGATTAGATGTAGTTTGTGTATTTGGGGCAGGAATATCACAGAAGTGAGGTTGTGCCTCTTGGTGCCTCCTATCAGGAGTCAAGTGATGCTCGTTTGTCGCTTTGATCACTGAGTTAGAGAGGTAGCCACCAGATTTTTCCATTGTAAAGCTACTTTTTTTTCTCTATTAGTAAATAATGTGTAGGCAGCTACCTTGAAACCATGTAAATATCCTGTTACTCATCATACATTCATTACCAGTTTTAATATCCATTGATAAATTCATACCTAGGAGTTTTAACATGGATTTACTTGGAGAAAGTATATTGTCTCAAAAAGGGCTTAGGACTATGTAAGAAGAACGGGGTTTGGAGTCTAGTTTCAACCAATCAACCCCAGACCTTGATGTCCTCTTTTGCAAAACAGATGGGGTGGAGACGGTGTTCTTGGGTGAAATGGCTTCTATCTAGCTTTCTAAATCTAAGGATCTGGAGTTTGTAGACATAGTCTGACATCCTGGGGAGACTATTTCTTTGAGGTGCAACACTTCACATGCTTTGTTCGGATCTTCAACATCCCTGGCTGTTAATCACTAAAGTCTCAGAAGTTTTCTACACTGGAGAAGTTTTAAAGTATGGCTATTCATACTTTGACACTTATCCCATCAAGAGGTGGGACCTAGACATGTCCCCTTGAATCTGGGCGTGCTCATGCCCACTTTGGCCAATGCAGTACAGCCACAGCGACATTATGTGACCTCTGAGGTTTGGTGCTCAGAGGCCAGGGAGCTACCCCCTTGTTTTCAGGAAGTCTTCATCTTGGATTCCTGAGACATCTTGTAAGAAATTGGTTACCCTGGGGCTGCCATGCTGTGAGGAAGCCCAGTCCCTATAGAGAGATCATAACATCCATATAATTGCTTTGGCCAACAGTCCCAGCTAAGCCCCACTTTTGAGTCACCTTGACCCAGGTACCAAACTAATGAGTGAAGAACTTCTCAGCTCTTTGAATCTTCCTAGCTAAAATCTCAAGTGTTGTGGAGCAGAGACAACCGTACGCTGTCTGAATTCCTGATCCTCAAAATCTGTGAGCATAATAACATGGTGGTTGTTTTATGTCATTTTAATTTGGGGGGGGGTTGCTATGCAGCAACAGGTAACTGGAGTATCTACTGCCTTCCGAGTTCCCCTGAGGGGACTGTACAACCGCAGGTGGGGCCACTGTGGATTGTAGCCTAATGCTTTCTCTTTCTACCACTTGTCAACAAAATATATTTTAAATCAAAATATTATGATGTGCTGAATGTGGTATATCTCTCCTGTGTCCTCTGGGGGGAAGGGGATCATGACTTTCGTGGTCTCTCTCTCTCTCTTTTTTTTTGTAATGTCAGCAGCCCTGAAACTTTAACTGCATTTACTCTCTGAAGCCAACAAAGAACCATGGCATGTTTATGGGACACAGATAACTTCTAAACTAAGTACTTTATAATAAGAAATGTCATTTGTACTCTGCATTTTCAGCTGTGATCCTGAAAGGGTGGTGATGAAATGGATTCCATAGAGAGAATTGTATTTCTCTAGAGGTGTGACTTACACATTTGGAGATGCATTCTGGAGTCTTCTGTCTCCTTGCCCTGACACTGAAGACTGGGTAAGTGGGGAGAGTGAGAGCTTGTGAGTAGTCTCTGTCTTGACTTGACAAATGCACTACAGCTGCTTTCTCTTGATATTTCATAGCTGCCAAGCCTGAGAGGGAGGCAGAATCCTAAAGATTCATTCATTCATTCATTCATTCAATAAACCAGGAATTGTACTTGGTTTGGGTGGTGGAGCATTGAAGAGGGCAGGCACAGTTCCTGTCCTCATGAAGCTTACAGTCAACCTAGCAGGAAAGCCAGTGAATGGGAAATTTATAAGTTTGGTGAATAAGATAGCTTTGTGCTTCTCAAACTGTCTGTGGCAAAGGACCTGTTCATTTTTTCCTATTTATTTACCTACCTTCCTATCATCTGTATAGCATTTTTGACTTCTGATCTGTCATGAATAGGTATGTCCTACCACACATTACTGAACACAGGTGAGTAATAACAATTTACCATCCAAGTCTGACAACACCCAGACTCATCTCTACACTGTTCAAAAAAGATGAGTCTGTAGATTCCCTCCTTGAATGTTGTGGCAATGCCAGATTGCCATACAGGTATTGACATTCACTTTTAATGTCTGTATTTGTCTCATTGCAGATCATTGACAGGTGGTTTCCACACTGGCCCTCGTGCACAGACCACACTTTGAGTAGCACAACTATAGATAGGGAGCAGTGTAGGAGGGGGTCATGTTGTCAATTGCCCGTCTTCACACATTTCTCAACGAAACTTAGAAAATTGGAGGGAGCTTTCTCACAATGCACAGACTGTCTTATGTTCCAACTTCTTATTCCTTAATTTTAGGCTGATCACAGGAGAACTAATGAGCAGAATCTGGGAGTCACCATCTCACCTTTTAGAATCTACTAGTTGCTGCAAGGACATGCAGCTTCCTTTTACATCATTTCTAGGGTCATTCAGTTCAGGGCCTGGTGGGGAGGGTGCAGACAGAGTTGACTTGAGGCATTCCAAGTTCTTACATTCCTAGTGTTGATATCAGTGTTTTCCAAGGAACAGCGTTCTTGGGAGGGTATAAGGAAGAAGACTTTTTTTTTTTATTATGTTATGTTAATCACCATACATTACATCATTAGTTTTTGATGTAGTGTTCCATGATTCATTGTTTGCATATAACACCCAGTGCTCCATGCAGAACGTGCCCTCTTAAATACCCATCACCAGGCTAACCCACCCCCCACCCCCCTCCCCTCTAGAACCCTCAGTTTGTTTCTCAGAGTCCATCGTCTCTCATTGTTCGTCTCCCCCTCCAAATCCCCGCCCTTCATTTTTCCCTTCCTACTATCTTCTTTTTTTTTTTTTTTTTTTTTTAACATAGAATGTATTATTTGTTTCAGAGGTACAGGTCTGTGATTCAACAGTATTACTCAATTCACAGCGCTCACCACAGCACATACCCTCCCCAATATCTATCACCCAGCCACCCCATCCCTCCCACCCCCTACCACTCAAGCAACCCTCAGTTTGTTTCCTGAGATTAAGAGTTCCTCATATCAGCAGATCATATGATACATATCTTTCTCTGATTGACTTATTTCGCTCAAAATAATACCCTCCTATTCCATCCACGTCATTCAAATGAAAGATTTCATTCCTTTTTATGGCTGTATAATATTCCATCATATCTATATCTATATCTATCTATCTATCTATCTATCTATCTATCTATATATATATACACGATGGAATATATATATATATATATATATATATATATATATATATATATACCACATCTTCTTTATCCATTCATCTGTTGATGGACATCTTGGCTCTTTCCACAGTTTGGCTATTGTGGACATTGCTGCTATAAACATTGGGGTGCACGTACCTTTTCAGATCTCTACATTTGTATCTTTGGGGTAAATACCCAGTAGTGTAATTGCTGGTTCGTATGGTAGCTCTATTTTCAACTTTTTGAGGAACCTCCATACTGTTTTCCAGAGTGGCTGCACTAGCTTGCATTCCCACCAACAGTGTAGGAGGGTTCCCCTTTCTCCGCATCCCTGCCAACATCTGTTGTTTCCTGACTTGTTAATTTTAGCCATTCTGACTGGTGTGAGGTGGTATCTCATTGAGGTTTTGATTTGGATTTCCCTAACACCAAGCGATGTTGAGCACTTTTTCATGTGTCTGTTGGCCATTTGGATGTCTTCTTTGGAAAAATGTCTGTTCACATCTTCTGCACATTTCTTGATTAGATTCTTTGTTCTTTGGGTGTTGAGTTTGATAAGTTCTTTATAGATTTTGGATACTAGCCCTTTATCTGATATGTCATTTGCAAATATCTTCTCCCATTCAGTCGGTTGTCTTTTGGTTTTGTTGACTGTTTCTTTTGCTGTGCAAAAGCTTTTTATCTTGATGAAGTCCCAGTAGTTCATTTTTGCCCTTGCTTCCCTTGCCTTTGGCGATGTTTCTAGGAAGAAGTTGCTGTGGCTGAGGTCGAAGAGGTTGCTGCCTGTGTTCTCCTCTAGGATTTTGATGGACTCCTGTCTCACATTGAGGTCTTTCAACCATTTGGAGTCTATTTTTGTGTGTGGTGTAAGGAAATGGTCCAGTTTCATTCTTCTGCATGTGGCTGTCCAATTTTCCCAACACCATTTGTTGAAGAGGCTGTCTTTCTTCCATTGGACATTCTTTCCTACTTTGTCGAAGATGAGTTGACCATAGAGTTGAGGGTCCATTTCTGGGCTCTCTATTCTGTTCCATTGATCTATGTGTCTGTTTTTATGCCAGTACCATACTGTCTTGATGATTACAGCTTTGTAATAGAGCTTGAAGTCCGGAATTGTGATGCCACCAGCTTTGCTTTTCTTTTTCAACATTCCTCTGGCTATTTGGGGTCCTTTCTGGTTCCATACAAATTTTAGGATTATTTGTTCCATTTCTTTGAAAAAAGTGAATGGTATTTTGATAGGGATTGCATTGAATGTGTAGATTGCTCTAGGTAGCATTGACATCTTCACAATATTTGTTCTTCCAATCCATGAGCATGGAACGTTTTTCCATTTCTTTGTGTCTTCCTCAATTTCTTTCATGAATATTCTGTAGTTTTCTGAGTACAGATTCTTTGCCTCTTTGGTTAGATTTATTCCTAGGTATCTTATGGTTTTGGGTGCAATTGTAAATGGGATCGACTCCTTAATTTCTCTTTCTTCTGTCTTGTTGTTGGTGTATAGGAATGCCACTGATTTCTGTGCATTGATTTTATATCCTGCCACTTTACTGAATTCCTGTATGAGTTCTAGCAGTTTTGGGGTGGAGTCTTTTGGGTTTTCCACATAAAGTATCATATCATCTGCGAAGAGTGAGAATTTGACGTAGGAAGAAGTGACTCTTAAAACAGCTTTAAGTCACTCCCCTTATGAAATTCTCAGTAATATCATCTGCATTTTACAGGTAAAGAAATAGTAATTTAGGAACGCTCTTGGGTGAACAGATAAGAAAATGGACTCTCAGATTCTGAATAGATTTTTTTTACCAGGATTTTAAAAAGTAGAAAACAAAACCACTTTCAAAGTTTGGAGGAGGGTGGCTTTTTACTATCTGGAATTTCTTAATAAATCTAACTGTATATTTTATTGTATTTTAAAAAATATTTATTTGAGAGAGAGAGAGAGAAAGCACACAAGTGGGAGGGGCAGAGGCAGAGGGAGAGAGAATCTCAAGCAGAGATCTCACAATCCTGAGATCATGACCTGAGCTGAAACCAAGAGTCAGATGCCCAACCCACTGTGCCAGCCAGGTGCCCTTAACTATATATCTTAAAGATTATAAATATAAATATAATATAAATATTTTTTCTTACAAATGATCCTTTTGAAATTAAATGATCCAAAATGCAATGGATTATGTAACATCTAGGCATAATATTGTCCTCAAACACTAATTTCCTTTTTGCAAAATGAGGAAAAAAGTGCACTCCATTCCAGACTCTACCTATTAGCTTGGCATGAGAGGACTGGCCTTGGGAGCATTCAGGGGCGAGGTGTCTGGGGAAGATAATGTGGCCTCTCTACTTCTCATGTCTAATCTGGCCACAGAGCAGAATTTTGCTAAATCAAAATGCAGGGAAATCAGCTAATTGTTGGCATCTTGCCAGCTGTGGAATATATTCACGAAGGAATTAGAGCTGGCAAATAAAGTCCTGCTGCTTATGTCCAGATCTATTTGTCTGAAAAGAATCATTCACACACACATACACACACACACACACACACACACTATCCAAAGAGCAAAAAACAACAGCAACATCGAAACTGAACAAGAAATATAAAAGCCACCCAATGGTCATTTCTCCTGCTTTTCCTTCAAAATATCAGTGTTTATTTAATAGACCTGCAGCCCCAGGATGGAAACAAACAGATCAATCACTAGGCTGTTCCATTGTGCCCATCATCCTGATGTCTGTTGATGGTATTTATCTGAGTTTGAAAGTCATGACATGGGTACAGGTGCAGCTGATGTGGCATGACATTGGTGCTGTATAAAGGGCTGTGAGTGACAGAATGGAGGTAGAGGAAATTATGCCTGAGTGCTCCGGGCCGCCAGCCCACCTCCCAGCCCTCCTGCCACCCTCTACCTTACCAGAGTCACCTCCTGGTCACAGCCACCATGTCTCATCATTGACTTCAATAGCAGTGGGCACTGCTCTGCCTGTGGCTAAGGCAGAGGAATATCTAATGGGCCCCTCTTTCTCTGCTGGGGTGAGCTCATTTTCATGTCACTCCCTAGCATGGAGCTGTGCTTATTTCTCAGACAGGCTACAAGTTTCCAGGGAAAGAGTCTGCTCGTATCCAGAAGACCAAGACTGAGGCTTGAGATTTATGAGCTAAACACAGGTCTCACACAAAGTAGAAACTTAAGGACACTAAAGGCAGTGTGGGTCTTCAGCATTTGAAATACTGGTTTACGAATGGAGGAGAATTAACTATCTACCACTAGGAGCCACATCAAAGCATGTACTTTAGGTAGCTTAACTACGTAAGCTAAATGAAATGTCACAAAATCCTTGAGCTTGTCCAGGTATGCTGGTGGGCTGGTTGCTTGAGTTGAAAGCTACACCCTGGGTACTTGGGCAGGGTCATCGTGGAGAATGGGCACAGTCAGCAAATTTGGTGATGAGCCAAGAGTCACCATCTTCCCAGGGTCTCAGAATTAAAGCTATGGTAGGAGAATCCTAGAATCCTAAAATTGTTGCAACTCAAACTCAATCTGGATCAGCATCATTTTTCTCATCTATAACATGGGCTGACTTTGATGTATGTAAAGGCTCACTAAGTAACTCACTAGGTTTTGTGAAACATGGTATAAGGTGGGTTGTGTGTACACAAGGAGGTGGGGTGGGGGTCTGAGCAGAGTTAGGTGTCCTGTAGGACCCCGAGAGGGGAACTGGAAATTTCAGCTGTGCTGCTGTGTGCATATTGTAAAGCTTGCCCAGCATCTGCCTTCAGGAAGATTCTTCTCAGGGATCAAAACTCTTAATAGTTTTTAAAGTAGCGTATGCATTCCTTCATTTAGTTATTCACTCAACCATTGATTCTTGCATTATTTAATTCAGTAATTCAACAGATATTTTATGTGTAAACAGTCTGTCAACCCTTCTCACTAGGATATGTGTAGGGCCCCCAGCTTAAGTTCTTTTGGAAGGTTTAGCTATCCTGTTCATTCATTTATTCATTTAATAATATTCTTACCCTCTGGAGCTTGCATCCTCCTCCACAGCTCTTTATTTTATTTTTTTTACCATATGATTTCACTTATAGGTAGAATCTTTTTTTTTATTTTAGTTTATTATGTTATGTTAGTCACCATACAATACATCATTAGTTTTTGATGTGGTGATCCACGATTCATTGTTTTCATATAACACTCAGTGCTCCATGCAGTACGTGCCCTCCTTAATACCCATCACCGGCTAACCCATCCCCCCACTCTCCTCCCCTCTAAAACCCTCAGTTTGTTTCTCAGAGTCCACAGTTCTTTAGAAGAACTCAAATTCTTTGCCCAGAATGTCTGGTGTACAGCTGGGATGATTCATGGCTGCTTAGGAGACACCTAAGCTAGAGCCAGACAGAAGGTTTGCCTCACAGGGTCCTCCAGAAGGATGGGTGTCTCTTTGCTATGGAGGAGATACGCTAGGAAAAAGGGTAATGATTTCTGACTTTAAAACCTCTCTGTAGATGTTGTGTAGGGCACAGCTTTATACCTGTGAGAGCATGAAGCAGGAGGAGCAGAGTTATTGTGTCTTTGAGTTAGTTTTGCCATTGTTAATTACCCACGCGTATTATCATCCACCTCATGTTATCAACCCTAGCTAACTTCCGTGTTGTTTTCCTGGTACTCATTCTTTGAGCTTCAGCTCATGTACTCCTCTTCCAGGAAACTCCCTGATTATAGCAGATTGATTATATACGGCCCCTCTGAGCATCACTATCCCTTAGTATCTGTCTGCATATTTCATGGAGACTTCATAGCTCATAGAGGACTTATTGTCTCTCTCTGTCTAGACTCTGGTCTCTTTGGAGAGCAAACATTAAGTGCTGTCCCTCTTGTTCTATTCTTGAACAGTGGACACGTTGTTCTGTGGGCACTGCTGACTTGATGATACTTCAGTGGGCCGGTAGGTAGTTGGATCACTCTGAGGTTACTTCACGGGGCTTTCTGTACAGGTACGAACTTAACCCCTGCAGCAGTGAGGCCCATCTTCTGCTGTTTCCATTTCACATGTTTCCTGTTAGTGGTGCCCTGAGGGCTCCTGCTGCATCTTCCCAGATTCTCCTGTTGGAACTTTGCATATGTCAGTTCTCCTGAAGACACTGCTCTGCTATGATGTCACAATTGCAACTTGATGAGAGCAATTTTCCTAAATGAAACAATCCTGGTGATTAGCTCTAGCTCTCTTCTGCCAGCCAGTACAGCTGGGATGGGCTGCAGTGTCTACACACTCACATATGCATGCACACATACAACCTGAGGGTCCGGTTTCCTGGGTGCTCTAGGACCCACCAGAGCTCCCTCTGTAAGCCCTCCCTCCCCTCCTGAGTTAACAGCAGTGTCCCAGATACATGCATAACAGGTTTCTAATTTATTTCTTTCAACAGCCCTTGGCAAACATTTCTTCCCCCCTTTCTCTTTTTATTGCTTGCCTTTACTTTATCTGCTAAATCCCTGCTTGTGGTCTCCAGCTGCCTTTATAGCACCTGGCCTTGTTAATATCTCTGTGTTGTTGCAGTTGCTGCCCTTGGGGTCTTAATGAGGAGCAGGTGGATATTATCAGGTCACTTTCAGGAAAGAGGATAGGAAGGGAACCTGTTACCAACCAACACATTATGTAGGTTATCTCATTTAAAACCATCCTTGTGCAGTAAATATTATTTCCCTGACTTTATGATGAGAAAAACTATCCCCAGGAAAGTCCCCAAATATCATTCTTTTAAAGTTCCCTGTAAGAGTCAGTCTCTCTTCTGTTCAAGTTCTTTCAGTGGAGTCCTAGGATATAATACCGAATAAAGATCACATTCCTTAGCCTGGTATTCACAATCCCTCATAGCCTGGCCCTCATCTACGTTTTCTGTCCCCTTCTTCGCTACTTAATATTCAGTCATAATCAAATTGAGTTTTTTACTCTTCTGCATAAGTACCTGACTCTCCCCCACCTCCGTACCTTGGCTCCTGTGATTCTCCCCTTTACAATGCTCTCCTCAAACTACTTTTTTCTCACATATAAGATTATGCTTAACTTTGAAGAAGCAGCTCAAAAATCACAGGCTCCACACGAACCGACCAGACATCCCCAGTTGTAAGTAATCGTCCCCCACTCCACCAACCATGGCGCCTAAGCTGGATCTCTCCCGTAGTCCTCCTTATCATCGGCCTCTCTGAAGCTGTGATCTCTTTGAAGGTGAGAATCACCTCTGGTTTTAATTTAGCATCTCGCACTATGGCCAAGGCAGTGCCTTTCTCAGAGTTGATGCTTTAAAAAAAATAGCCATTGAATTGATGATTTGGGGAAAGTCACTTCATCTTCTTCTAACTACCATCTCCACCTATGGTTAATAACTAGTACTAATTAAGATACTTCTGCCGAAAACTTACAAAAATCAGTGCTAAATGATTAGCTTCTGAAAATTTTGCTTAATGAGGCTAGTTCTTTCATACTTCCTAAATAGCTTATCTTCAGTGACTATCTTTGTATTTGCTTAAGTGGATATGAGTCTCCTTAAATATAAATCTGAAGTTTCACAATAGTGAAAAATTCTTTCCCTCAGAAAAGGACATATGCAAATCAGGTTTAAAGTAGGCTAATCCCTTTATCCATAGACAATTGATTATGCAAAAATGTACACATGAAATATGAAATATGCTTACTGGAGAACTTGCTTAGTGTTAACTTACCTCTCTTGACCTCCATTTAACAATTCATTTAATCAACAAACATTTATATGTGTAGTCCTATATCTTTCCTACGTTTCAGACCTGTATATTCGGTTAACAACCCAACAACTCTGTGTGGATGACCCACAGCCCTCTGGAACCCAGGAAACCTAAAATTGAATTTATAACCCATACCCCTGTCCAGCCCCCAAGCCAAGTCACATATGACCTGTTCCTTCCACTCTGTCTGGATCAGATAGCAGTGCCCACCCATCTCCTTAATGAATCTGGTAATTATCCTCTATATTTCTTCTTCCCTCTTTTTCCTCACTCCTGCCAAACCAATTATTTAGTACTATTGATTATCCTGCAGAAGTACCTGTAATATATTGCTCTTTTTCTTTACCTCCCCAGCTACCGAGTGCAGCTTTTTTGAAAAAAACAAAACAAAACGAAATGGCAATCGGCCAATACATTAACAATAAACTTAAGTTATTAAGTGTCTGTGATGTCCTGACAACATACCAGGTTCTTTATGGATGTTATCTCATTTAGCACTCACAAAAACCCCTTGAAAGGAAGTCATTTCAAACAAATTTCTTCTTAGGAGATTAAGACTTACAAACTTGGGCTGCCTAGTAGTTCACGACTGGTAGGTGGCAAAATGGGATTTAAAGTGAGTCTCTGAGACTCTGAAGCCTCATCTCTTTTGCTGTGCTATCTTGCCTCTCAGAGAAGAAAATGATAGTTTTGGTTAAAAACATTCATCAGTTTGTTCAGCAGGTCTATTGAGCATGCATATGTGCTGATATGTGCTGGGCTTTGTATTAGGCTGATGCCACGGTGATAGATAAGTCCTAGATGGACTCTCAGGGCCATCAACACTGGCCAGGCTGTGCTACCAGAACAGACATCTGAAATGTCTTCGTCACTTCGAGAACATCTACTGTCCTGCTCACTCACACCACTTGCCTACTGATAGGTGGCTCAGGGCTCTGCTCTGTGTCCTCCCATTCCTCACCCCAGGGCCCAGGATGATGGAGCAGCTACTTTCTAGAACATTGCTGATTACCTTTCCAGTGGGAAAATAGAGTTTGGTGGAGCAAGTGCTACTCTTAAAGTTTCTAACCATGAGTGTTGTCATCTGGTCAGAAGCACATTCATCACTGGCCAAAGAGAGCCACAAGCAGGAAAGCAGGAAGGTATAGGGAAGGCAGTAAATATTGTTGAACAGGAACATAGTTTACCACTGGTAGAAAACACATAAATATGTAAAGACAGTCATCCATATACTACTGGGAGAGGAAGGTTTAGTCTCCTTTCCCTTCATCAGAAATGTCCTGAGAAGGGCACCTGGGTGGCTCAGTCATTAAGCATCTGCCTTCGGCTCAGGTCATGATCCCAGGGTCCTGGGATCGAGCCCCGCATCAGGCTCCCTGCTTGGCGGGAAGTCTGCTTCTCCCTCTCCCACTCCCCCTGCTTGTGTTCCTGCTCTCACTATTTCTCTCTCTCTCTGTCAAATAAATAAATAAAAATCTTAAAAAAAAAAAAAGAAATGTCTTGAGAAAGGAAAACTTGCTAAAATGCCTGATCATTATTCAAGGCACTAAATCCTGCTGCCCCAAGGTAGTGAGACTGGGATAGAGCTTCTCCTTAGGAAAGAACTAGCTTGTGCCCCTCTCACTATATCCCGCCATATTTGATAGAAGTGGCAAACCAAGGTGGCTCCTTCTTTGGTGCCCAGGCATCCCTTTTTCTCCTTGGTCTGGTCTTCATGTGGTCACTAAGATGATGCTAGGAGGCCCAGTTTAGACTTCACAGAGGTGGGGGAGGGGGCTAGCAGGCTTGAGCTAAACCCACTTCTCTAACCCACTTTTGAGGGGAGCTCAGCACTGGACAGTGAACTCTGAGTTCAGCGCTGGGACACTCTGAGCTAAGAGCAGAATAGTACTTTGTTAGCCACATGGCTACAGTTCCTTGAGACTGTCTTTGTCAAATTACCATTGAGGAGAAGCCCTGATTAGTAGGATTCATTTTTTTTTTTTTTTCTTTTTGGAACTCTTGCCTTAATATCATCCAATTCCCATCAGTATTCATAAGCTGTGCCGATGGAAGCATACACACATTTTATGGATCACAGAGGAAAACAAAATGACCAACATATTCTGCAGGTATATAAGGAAGGGAAGGATAAGTTGCCTAGGTCCTGAAGAGTGTGAGGAAGGAGCAGGGCAGAAGGAGCAGCAAACATACAAGAGTCAAAAAAGAGCATAGTATACTAGGCGAATAACATGTGAAGGTACTGGATCCAGAGCAAAGGCTTTTTGGTGGGATTTGTCAAAAACAGAAGATGGAAAAACCAGATTATTAAAGGTGCTAGATGATAAAAATCTTAAACTTCTTTTTTTTTCATTTCAAAATCTCTAGTACTTATTATGCTGCCTAGGACAGGATATTCAGGGAATGAATTAGTGAATGGAAGAATAACAAGTATCATGTGCATAGGTTATTTATGCAGGCATGAGATCATTATATCTCTACATGATAGATTACTATTGTTATGCCCATAGTAAAGATGGGAAAACTGAGGCTTAGCAATATTAAGCGTTTGATGTATTATGCATCTATTAAGATGCCTTTGGCTGCAAGTAAAGGTATATTTGTGAGATAATAAAAAATACATATATTGGTCTCTGCTACAGTTCCTGGTACAGAGCTCCAAGAACCCTGGTAATTTCCTAAGTGATAAGAATACCAGGGGCATCTCGTGTTGTAATATTTGGTCTTGGACCCTGTTTCCTGACACGGAGTTTCTGAATCCCTTGGAATTTCTGTGGTGATAGCAGTGCCTTTTGTTCTAATGAGATGACTCTTTCTGGGCTCCCATCTCAGGACTGCTCACCAGAAAGACCAAACCATGTTAGAAGCTTAGAATTTTCAGCCCTCCCTGCCCTTGTCCAGAGAAGGGAGAAGGGCTAGAAATGGAGTTCGTAATTAATCGTGCCAAGTGAGGAATCCTCCATAAAATCCCAATAGTAGGGGATTTGGAGAGATTTCAGGTTGAAGTGTTTTTGTGCGTTCCATGAGCCACTCCAGCAAATCAGTCAAACCCAAGGAGGGGTTGTTTTAACCTCTGACCACAGTCAGGGAATAACCGGGGCTTGAACAGGTATCTGAAGGGGGGTGCAGTCTTGTGGGACTGAGTCCTTAACGTGTAGGATCCGACACTGTTTCCAGGTAAATAGTGTCAGAATAGTGCCAGACGCACTTGTCTAAAAATGTTTTAAATAATGATAAAAGAATGACATGCTTATTATTTCTTATAAAAAGAATTATGGTGGTAATTCCTTTCAGGGTTAATTTTTCAGCTCCCAGGCCCTTTCTACTCTTCTATTCTTGACCCTTGCATTTTTCTCCCTGTGGTTACAAAATGACTGCCACAGTTCAGACATCATATGAACCATGATGATGTCAGCTGACAAAGAGGGAACCATGATGACGTTTGCATGTCCTTATTAGCAAAGAAATCCTTCTTAGCTAACTATCTTTAGAAAAATATCTCCTAGGCTTTTTGAGGTGGCCATGAGGGCATGATCTATTTGTAAATAGCAAAACACAGAGTGTTACATTGCTCTGTTCATGGTGCTAGGTAAAATCTGGGGTTGGTGTAAGCAGAGAAGTGAGAGAGAGAGAGGGAAAAGAGATTAAAACAAAAAGGACAGTGAGTTGAGTGACATTACTGGGGATCTGGGAGGCTGAAGGAAGTTTTTGAGAATTTAAAATGTTTTTAGTTTTAAAACTTAATGTCTTTGAATTCCTGTGGTCTATATTCCTTCCGTTTTCCTGATTCCTCTCTAAAGACTGAAGCATATATAAATTCCACTTGTTTGTTTTGGAGAGAAAGTCAAGAAAAGGGACCTCATTCCCTGACTTCAATTGGTTCAAAGCTCTGAATTTAGAATAATTCTGGGAAGATTTAGGGTTCAGTTGTTACAGGAACTGGAAGATGATGCACTGAGAATCATCAGAAATCTTGAGGAAGACTTTGGAACTTCCATAGACGATGAGATAGAGCCTTGGAATTGTTTTATTTAATTTTCAGAAGACAGGAAGGCCTCAGATGACATGTGGGTCCTATACAAAATGTTGCATTAAGTATTCCTAAATGTCAGTCTTTGCCCATATTTCTGATAATTCCCTATGTATAAATTCCTATAAGAGCAATTACTGGTCCAGAGGTTGTGCACATATATAGCCCTTGAAATGCATTGCCATTTGCTGTGACAGAGCTCTCTTACCCCACGCCCTTGCCAACACTGGAAGGTATTGTGATGTTTCAGAAACTTTGAAGGGTTTAAATGCTTGGCCACTGATCCTGAGAAAGTGTCCATGTTTTCTTCTGGAAATCCCTGTCCACCTGTAGCCTCAGCCAGGGTTTTTGATTGTATCCCCTATCTAGAAGGGGCAGAAAATGTCTGAAGGAACATGGGACAAATGAAGGATCCAGGATAGTTCATGTCTAAGGAGGATGAGAATGGTAAATGGCCCAGTCTTAAACGAAACTATGAGAAATTGAATTTCTGAGAAGGATCTTTAAGGCTGAGATAGACCTCTTAGCCCCAAACTTGAGGTTAGGTGCTGTCTCTAAATTCTAATTCCCTTTCTATTCCCTACCCCACATCACTTCTAGTACCTGCAAGCACACACACATACTGCAGTCCTGTGCCACTTTCTGAGGTTGCAAAGCTATGGCTTTGCCCTGAAAATGCAGATTGTATGGTAAGATTTCATCAGAGCTCATTCCTCCCGAGTAGCTTTGAAGGTAGGACCCAGAGTGCCAAGGGGTTGGGTGAAGCACTCCTTTTGCACTGACTAGCACTCTTCCTTTTTAGAAGGAATTCATTTTTGCCTTTGGCCACCTGGATTAGAGACAGATCTATTCACAGGAAGCAGAACCCAGCACAGCACTAGAGGCCTGGGCTGTATTTTTGCTCCAGGGGAGAAACCTAATGAGGGATAACACTAGGAAAAATTAACTGAGCAGGTGGTATTTTATTTCTTTTCTACATCTGTTGTTGTATGAGGGCTGTGTGCATCTGGGGGATGGAGCAGGGAATGAGAAGTGCTGCTGGGCACCAGATAGCTGGAGGTCCTTCTGCAGAGAATTTCCATGTTCCTGTGAGGCAGTCTCCAGAGGAAATTCACCAGGCTTCAAAACCCAGTTTGCCTAAGTTCACTTAAGTATATATGCTGGTGAAGTTTGGCAATTATTCATCTTAGGATATGCCACTTCTGATATGTTGTCCTGGTTATAATCACCATCTTCTCTATTTCTCTTAGAATCTTAGAAGCCCAGGGGCGCCTGGGTGGCTCAGTTGCTAAGCGTCTGCCTTCAGCTCAGGTCATGATCCCAGGGTCCTGGGATCGAGCCCCTCATCAGGCTCCCTGCTCATCGGGAAGCCTGCTTCTCCCTCTCCCACTCGCCCTGCTTGTGTTCCCTCTCTCACTGTGTCTCTCTCTGTCAAATAAATAAATAAAATATTTAAAAAAATAAAAAATAAAATAAAAGAATCCTAGAAGCCCAGAGTGAATTTACAAACAACTGGCACTTCTGTTCCTCAGGGCTATGAAGTAGTGTGAGGGTGGGAACCTTCTGTCCATTCATCTATGCAATCCTAGCGTTCTTAAAAGGCACCAGACGTACTCTCCCTGTATTTCCCAGACCAATGGGTGAATGCATGCACAGAGGAATAGTGTAATATCATTATTCAGGAAGGCGCCTCTTTTGTTTCATTTGATTTTAATTATTTTCCTTTTCAAGTCCGGACCCCCCGCCCCTTCTTGCATAGGCACTTTCTCCAGTATATGTAATGTAAGTCCTCCCAATTCAGCTTCCACAGTGATTTATATATATAGCCTTAAAAAACCTTTTGTTATGTACATTTAATTCATAGAAGTAACATTGATTAAATTCCTCTTTTTACTTATTACTCTCCTGTTATTCTATGCAAAACTAGTTGATGATTTCTGACTATTGCAGAGTATTTCACCGTGGGCTTATACCACGTTTCATGTAACTGTTCTCTGGCTCTGGATATCTGGGTTGCCCCCAACTTCCTGTTGTCACAAATAATGTGGCCATCCTCGTAAATGTCTCCTTGGGGACCTATGAGAGGGCTACTCTGGGATATCCACTCAGAGATGGCATGACTGGGGGGCCGTGGTCTATGCATATGTTTAATTTCACTAAGTTTTTCTGGATTCTTTCCAGAAGGCACCAGCAGTGCATGAATATTTCTATTTGCAACATTTAGTTTTTCCTACTTACCAAGTTTTGCTTTGCAAAGTGATACTCACTGATAACTACTGGGTATGAGCATCTATTATTAGCCCTTGGATCCGCTCTGAGTTGCCTATTCTTATCCTTTGTCTATATTGTATTGGATTTGTTATCTTTTCTAGATGATCTACAGAAATTCTTCATATATCTAAATAGTAACTCCTTATTAATATCTTCTTCCAGGCTTTTCTTATTATTGACTTTGCAGAGTGACATTTGAGGTACAGGAATCTTTTTCTGTTTAGATTTTCCCCTCATGGTTTATGTATTTTGAGTTTTGTTTAACAAAGCCTTTCTCGCTATAAGGTAAATACCTGTCCAATCTTATATAAATATATGTTCTACTATATTTTCTCTGTTAACTTAATACTGTTGCCTTTCACAATGTTTTTTTTTTTTTTAATCCACATATATGTCTGAACTTGGTATATGACAGACCCTGCATCACAGACCAGTGGAAGAATGAATAGATCATTCACTCTGTAAAGTTTTGAGAAGTTTTGAGAAGAATTAGTTCATTTTTATAAGAAAATAAACTCCAAGCAGATTTAAGACCCGTCTTCCTTTCAGTGTATAGTCTATCTTCAACGTTGGTTGTTCCATTTGTTGTCCTTTTTTTATAGTGTACCTTGTCTTCAGATTCCTCACTTTTCTCTCTGAGCTCACCTTGTATACCCTAGGACCACCAGCTGCCTTGCCTAGTAATGCTATCAGGATGGAGGAGCAAATCTTAGGTCCTAGATTGTTCCTCTTGGTTCATTTAGGAAGATGTGGAGGCGCTGGTGTTGATTTTTATGCTTAATTGTCCCTTGTCCTCTTTCCCAGACGATTTCTCCATGCTCCCTATTCCAGAGCATCCCCAGCCCGCTGTGGTAATGTGTAGGCTGGTTGGGGCGATATGAACAGCTACATTCCTGTGTTACACCTTGTGTTTAAACAAGCCAGAAAATGATATGCTGGGGCCATACTGGGACTCAGAGTGGTAGACCTGCTCTTTCCTAATTGAGTCCTGGCCTGTCCCACTTTAGGCCAGTGCCCAAATTCAACTATTAATCTTCTGTCTCTCCAGAAACTTCACACACACCTCACTTAGTTTTTAAGTAGCCCCCCCCTTAAATATACAAACTTCTTTTTTTTTTTTCTGGTGTCTTCCTAGTTGGTTGGGGAGGGTGCCAGCAGCCTGTATTTGTTGGCCGCCCTGTGGAGAGCTGGATGCCTGTCAGAAACTCTCTCACTGGGCATCTGGTATTGGAGATTTGTGCATGTCAAGCATAACTGTACAATGCTTTATGAGCTTTTACTGTATTTGTTTTGTTTAGATTGCATTTGTCATCTTTTAAGTTAAAAAAAAACTTCCAATATTTAGTCTTACTTGTTGGACACATAATTATAACAACAGGTTTGTTGAAAGTAATAATGTCAAACTGAAGAATAATCTCCATGAAATTCTGTGTACTCCTAATTAATCATTAATTTGGTCATCCAATATCTTTGTAAGAGCAGTAGGTTCTCTGTCTTATTTTAAAATGTGGAAACCAGGGTAAAGCTGCAAGTCACATACTCAAAACCAGAAGAGGTATTGGTGTCCCTTCCTGAGACATAACTGTGGAGGTCTCTGTTAAAAGCCTTGTATTTCAATAATATGGCACAGGGTCTCCTGCCTAAGTCCCGCAGCCATCCTGGCTCTATTTTTCAGGCCAATGGAAGCTGTATTCAACATTTAGCTTTCAGTAGGAAGGAACAGCCTATTGCCCATATCATCCCCACTTAAAGGTAAGATATGTGGGAAAAGAGCCTAGGAATGAAAACCCAGAGACATGGCTTCTAGACATGGAAGTCACTTCCACCCTGTGACCACCTGAATGCATGATTTTAGGCTAGGGTCCTATCTTCTCTGGGCCTTACATTTCAGATCTGTTAATGAGGAAGCTGACTTGAAGCATGTCCCTTGTCACTCATTTCTAAAGAATTTGGGGTTTTTGATTGGGGGTGGGGGTTCAAGCAGTCCCTGTCTTCCGTCCAGAAGAACTGAGTTTACTTCCCTTTCAGACCAGAAAGTCTCAGCATCAAAGGCTTGGAAGGACCTTTAGAGACAATCCAGGCAGATGCTAAGGCTGGGATTCCTTTTGCAATGGTGTGAGCCTAGCATGCCTTAGGAGCAGACATCTTTTCCAGTATATTCCTAGGTTTCTCCAGGTGTTCCCTGTCTTCAGTAAACCTGCCCCAATTGCTTTGCCTCTCTTCTCTCCTGCCTTCTCCCTTTGTAGCCACCATATAGTTTCCAGAGGCTGCTTTTGCAAATGTGCAGCCTGGCACGGGGCCATGCCCACAGAAGGTGCTTATGGAATATCGGGTTGCATTGTGCTCATCGATCTTATTTTTACAGCTTTGATCAACTAGTATCAACTCTATCAACACCTGGGCCAGTTTTCATCCTGAAAATCCAGGCAGATGTTAACCTTTTAAAGGCCCCCCATTGTGGAAAGAGCTTGAATGGGATAGGAGGAGACTGGATGATATCTAACACTGGATGGAAGGATGCGAAGAGCAGCAGAAATGAGCAGAAAGCCTGCCCCAGCCGGAGAGCCTCTGATGCTGGTGACCAGCGGGGAATAAGTGGAGATCTCAGCATCCCAGCTTTTTGGGTTCTGGCTGAGCCCCTGCTGGGGCCCAGGTTACTGCTCCCTGTCTGGAGGCGGCAGAGACGTAGAGGAGATCTTTAAAACTGCGCAGCAGATGGCCACTCCATAGGAGTATCCATTTTGACAAAATAAACTGTGGATTTGTCCGAAGAACTCAGGCAGCAGGGATTGTGGCCTCCTCCCTGGTCTCATGCTTGAAGACTTTTTCTCCCAGTAATGAGAGTGCAGAGCGAGCAGGCCTTTCCCCGACAGCGCTGGCCGCGGAACAATGTGTGCCCGGGATGGATTTTTCTTCATTGATTCTAATCTTCTTCCTGACTGTCTGTCTTGGCTGCTTTGACATATTGAACACTGAATAGTCCCTGAGTAATTCTTGAACATTTGGGGATCGTTTTTATTTTTACAAGACAGTAGAAGCCAATGGAGTGATTTATACATGTACTAGAAGAAAATGAAGAAAAAAAAATAACAAAGTGGTTTCATTTTGGGAATAAACACGGACTCAGTGATGATTAAAAACCACACCAAGCAAAAGGTCCACACCCAATTTTCAATAATTTCATGATTTTGTAAGGATGCACGGAATCATGTAGAGATGAACAGTAACGGATAGAGGGCTTTCACAGCTGTGGCTTCAGCCATGATTGATGAGAAAATGCTACTGGAGGGAGAAAAGGAAAATGAATATTTATTAATGGAATAAAGTGTCGGGGGCTTAAGATCTAAGGAGATCCATCATTTCATATTCAAGGTTGGATGCATTCAGAACAGAAGGTTCAATACAACGGCCCCATAGCTGAGCCGTGGACCAGAAACATTCGCAGGCACTGCCGTCATTCGGACCGTGGGGGACTTTCTGGAGATGTTATTCCCATTTCAGCCCCCATTAACATCACCTGAACAGGGCAACATTACATGAGTTATCACTCCAAGAATGCTACGACAACAATTGCCTTCACATTTTAGAACACCCAGAGCTATGTGGTCTGGTCATTCACCCAGAAATTAATATGTCATATCTGCATACTTTCTCTGTATATGGTAGTCACGGTCTCTGTGCTGACAGCTTAGAAATTATTAGTAAGATTGTTTTCCTACCATGACTTCATGAGTTCTTCCTTGCACCTTTATAAAGGCAATATTTAGGTAACCAACAGCATCTCTTCAAATCTCCTCGCATATTTTCTCCCTGTAGAACCCCTAACCTGTGCTTATTCTCTTTAGGTTGGCCAATTAGTTAAAAAAAAAAAAAAAAAAAAAAGGCTGTTCCCTTTTGGTGAAATGTTACTCACCTGACCTTAACATCTTAAAAAAAAATAATATCGGAAATCCAAGGAAGGCATGTGGATCTCTTTCGTGATGGTATTATTTCTCCATGTAAGCAGCTTGTGCAGACAATTAACAATAGTGATATTGTGGCTTGTTTTGACAGGAAAGGAGAAATTGACTGATGGCATTTAACTGCCTTAATTTAGCTTAAGGTGTTGGAAGTTTCACTGTGTAGATTTCAGCAAGTGATAGTATCCCCCAACTATATCACCCGTACCCCCATAACCATATGCACACAATGTCCTCAGCTCCCTAGACTTCCCTTGGGACCTATATTACTTTATTATAGAATATGGCAGTGGTGGCTTATTAGTCCTATAAATCCACCTACACTAAGCTTTTGAAATCACTGTCCTGATAGTCTGAGTCTTTAGACTGTCACACTCATGTTATTCTTAGGTATTACTTCTAGGTGGCAAATCTTGGACTGCAGGAGCTGGCTATTACTGGTTCGTTGTATATGTTATACCAGAAGAAGAGTTGCTATTAGATAGTGTTTTTCAATTTATTTTAAACCATTGATTCTAGCAGATCCTTAGCCATAGATGTGAATGAGTTATCTCTGTTGGCCATCTTTGGGAGAAGGCCAAGAGAATATGAATTGTATTGTTATTTCTTCTAGGTCATGTACACTTCTCATCTCCCAAGACAGGGAAGTTTAGTCCATAGGAAAGGGCTAGACCAGAAGTAGGTCCCCAACAAATATGTAATGGGTTAACTAATTAGTACTGTTTGTTATTTGGACAAAAAGCAATATTGGAGTTCTATTCTGTCTGAAAAAAAAGATTCACATCCACTGATAATTATGCAGCAATGACCAGAAGGTATGTGTTCAGGGAGGCTGCATATCTCAAAAGATATAGTTGAAAAAGCCTCCGAGTTAGAAAAAACATCTCTTCAGAGAGTTGTTTTGAATGGCTACAAATAGGGTATTGGGCAAGTGAGCAAGAATGTTGAGTGATGAAGCTAGAAAAGAGTTAATTAGGGGAAAGACCCAGAATATTCTGGTAGTTTCTGGCTAAAGACTTTCGATTGTGTCCTATAAGCAATGAAGCATTAAGGATCTATGAGACCAAATTAAACAAACAATGCTTGGAAGGTGGCAATAGTGGATGAAGAAAAAATGGTAGAAGATTATTTCCATAAGCTAAGACAGTAGCCATATTGTTATGGACTTAGTTGTGTCTCCTCAAAATTCTTATGTTGAAGCCCTACCCCAAGTACCTCAGAATGTGTATTTGGAGATACGGTCTTTAAATAAGTACTTAAGTTAAATGAGGCTGTTAGGATAGGTTCCAATTCAATCTGACTGATGTCTTTATAAGAAGAAGAGGTTAGGACATGAGATATATACCAGGCCTGGGCATGCCCTGAGGAAAGACCATGTGAGGACACAATGAGAAGGTAGCTGTCTGCAAGTCAAGGAGGGAGACCTCAGGAGAAACCAAACCTACTGACACCTTGATCTTGGGCTTCCAACCTCCAAAATTGTGAGAAAATAAAATTCCATTGTTTAAGCTACCTAGTCTGTGGTATTTTGTTATGGCAGCTATATTAGTCCGAGTTCTCCACAGAAGCAGAACCAACAAGATATATTTGTCTGTCTCTTTGTTTATTTACCTATCTACTTATTTATTTTAAGGAATTGGCTCATATAATTGTGGAGGCTAAGAAGTCCTTATAGCTGGCAAGCTAGAGACCCAGGAGAGCCAATGGTGTGATTCCAATTTGAGTCCAAAGGCCTAAGAACTAGGAGAGCAGATGGTATAAGTGCTGGTCCAAAAGCCAGCAAGCTTCAGACCCAAGAAGAGCCAGTGTTTCAGTTCAGGTTCAAAGGCAGGAAAAGACCAATGTCTCACCTCAACCAGTTAGGCAGGAGGAGTTCCATCTTATTTGAGAAAGGGTCACCCTTTCTGTTCTATATAGGCCTTGAACTGATTGGGTAAGGGCTCACTCACATTGGGGAGGACAATCCATTTTACTCAGTCTACTGATTCAAATGTTAATATCATCCAAAAACACCCTTAGGGACACACCCAAAATATGTTTGACCAAATATCTGGGCACCCCATGGCAGAGTCAAGTTGACACATAAAATTAAATATCACAGCAGCCCCATCAAACTAATACATGTAGCCATAGTGAAGAGAACATGTGAGAAGAGAAAAATATTCTAAATGAAATCATAAGGACTTGGTGACTGATCAGATGTGAGGAGTAAGAAGAGTAATGAGTCGGTAATATCTTCAGTATTCCTATCCCAGATGATGGAGTGGGTGATGTGCAGGGGAAACACAACACAATACACACCCACACACCACCCCCACATACACCAACCTCTATTAGATATGCATAAAGTTAAGGGGTAAATTGAACTTTAATCACTTATCCAGAGTTCACCATTCTTCATAGCTATTTGGAGCAAAGCTGTTTATAAGTAAGAATCCATGCAAATTAATAATAAAGGTAAAGGTGGTATTAAATTCATAAGAGAGACCTTGAGATTTTTAATCAGAACCTTTGAACTCATTTTGCATGGATATCTGTTGTTGTTGTTGTATTTTTCCCCCAAGCCCACATCTAATGGGAAGCACCGCATTCGTTAGTGGGGAATGTGAATATATGTATCTGTGTGTCGCATGCAGGAGAGAGTCCTCATCAGGTGGATTAACCATCTGTAGAAATGAATGCCAAACCCCAGTTTTGAGAGGAGAGAGCAAATCTATAGGAAATGGTATATAAAGATAAAAACACAAAAATTTGAGGCCATTTTGACAAGGAATAAGTAGACACACACTCTGGTCCTGAGGTCATTGGTAACTGAGTCATCAGTAAAAGGTTGTATATGGAGGTCTGATCTACTACCTAATTAGGCAAAGAAATAGTTGGTAGGTTTTATAAATAATCAAAATACAAATGAATTTTGCATTAAAACTAGGATGTGATGTTATAGCCATTGGCAGGGGAGTGAAAATGTTGGCTGGAGTTCCCTCATGATTGGGCAAAAAGTCCAGAGTGGGGGCAGTGGGTTAGGGAGAGTTCTACCCATGGCTCATCCTGGGGCCCAGACTTCCTTCTGCTGCACCTGCCACATGAGGTACTAATCTACAGGATGTTTGCCCTGAATGGTGCTACTACCATGGATTGTTTTTCTCTGCTACAAATTCCCAGCCCCAGCCTCATGGTCCTTTGACTGGTTTTTGACTGGAGGGATTTGATGAGCTTCAACAAACAGAAAAGTATGGGAGAAATAAAACACACCCTGTCTGTCCTAAGAGGCTTTGCCTTTCCTTGTTATTTCAAAAGCTACAACTTCACATTCAGTCCAACTGTTCTTCAGGTGGTCTCTTGGGTGGAAGGAATTGGTTGGCAAAAGGGTGGACACCTGTTTGTGGAAAGATTGGTGACTTAGTGTCCAGGGGCCATTGGCATTCTGCTGTGCAAGGGACTGCTCCCTCTTTGGTCTTTAATTTGTTAGTACAATTTCAAGTGAAAACTCACAAAGAATTGCATTACAAGCAATTTTTTTTTTTTTTGGTAGAACTCACATGTGATACAGGGAGGCTGGTTCTAGATCAGCTGATTCAGTCTTTTATGAAATAAATTTATCCTTGATTAAAGGCCTGTGTGTGTGGGGAGGAGGAGGGGGCACCTGGGGAGGGTAGGGGAGTGGAGATATAAATTCAGGGTAAGTCATTTGTACAGTTAATAGAAAAGACACTAGCGATATTTGTAAGAACTAGTTCATTATCATACATATGTACATACATGAAAATACTTAGCACATGAGTGAGCTTGGGAGCAGATCCCATCCTGGTTGAACCTTTGGATGACTGAAGTCTGTTGACCTCGATCGCAGAGCTGTGAGGTGGAAGATGTGGCTAAGCCACACCTGGACTCCTGACCCGCAGACAATGTGAGATAATAAATGTGTGTTGTTTTAAGCTGCTAAGTTATGGGGTCATTTGTTATACAGCAACAGATAACAAATATACCACCTAAGATTTTCAATAAGCATAACTTAACCGAGGGCTAAGTCAATTACAGCAAAGAGATTTCTGTTGAGACAAGGATAGGCACCTTCAAACTATCCCTCCCCGATCTCCCACCCACACCACCCATCTGCCCGGGAGTGCACACAGCTCATGATAGGTTGCTGGGCCAAGTCTGTGTACTTAGGATGAGGAAGCAAAGTGATGGTCAGAGTTTTCGTCTTCAAAGATTCCTTTGGTTATACATTAATCTTAAGTTTTGTTTGTTTGTTTGTTTTGGTAAGAAATTAGGCCCAATCATCCCTACAAATGACAACGAATCAGCTAAGCCATACTTACTAGCCCATTTGGAGATACCAGGTCAAATAAACCATTAATATGAATGAGCCCTACAATGATAGAAAAAATACAAGTTAAATCATGACAGCTCCTCTGCTTAAAGAACCTCCTTTGTTTGTTTGTTTGTTTGTTTTTGAGTATGAATGATGCTCTTCTTCCTTCTGAGGGGTGAGAAGACTGACATCCTACTCAATCTAGAAAACTTAGTCTAGAACAGTACTGTCCAATAGAAATATAATGCAGGCCACAAATGCTATCCCCATATGTAATATTAAATTTTCTGGTAACTACATTAAAAAAGTAAAAAGAAGCAGTTGAAATTAATATTAATAGTATATTTTACTTAACCCTACATATCCAGCATTTTATCACTTCGGCCTGCAATCGATATAAAAAATCATTAATGAGATCGTTTACATTCTTATTTCCATACTAAATCTTCAAAATCCAGGGTGGATTTCTGTTGCACTTAGAGCACATCTTAATTTGCACTATGCACGTTACAAGTGCTCCTTAACCCCATGTGGCTGATGGTTGCTGTCCTGGACCAGCCAGGTCTAGAATGTGTGCAGAGCAGTCCCTGCCTCTTGGGCTGCTTCGAGCCCACCTGCGTGCCATTCTGCAGTGACCTAAGGAACTACTGTGTTCTTTCTGCCCCACAGCCTTCTTGCTCTGTGCCCTTTTCCTGTGTCAGCTCTTTGAAAGTTTTGACTTTCTCATCCTGTATAATTCGGCCACACTTGGGGATGATAATTCAACAGCAGCTTCTTGGGATGTTCCTCTTAAGCTCTCTTTTGAAACAGGAACCATAATAGGATATACATTATGGCAACATTCAGACTGTTCATCAATTATCCATTACATCTGCCATCTCCCTTCTGCCAATCGAGGTAACTATGTTATTACAAAAAAAAATCTTATTTTAATTATAATCCAATCAGAAGATGCATCCATTAAGTAGCGTGCTTTGGCATGTTCTAAGGATTTAATTTTTACCCAAATAGCAGAGCAAATGCTGCAGAGAGGAAAGGGTTTGTTCAGGTCTTCATGAATTCAGTCATTAAAAAAATACATACCGAGCACACGCTAGGTGGAGGCATGGTGTTTGGTAGGGGACACAAGTTATACTGACCGTGGCCCCAGCTCCCATGAAACTCACCCTGAAAGGGGAGAAGAACCTGGACAGAAGCCAGAGTGGCCGTGTGTTGCAAGGAGGGCTCTGAGTGGGGGGACTGGGGAGATGTCTCAGAGGAGGTGAAATTACACTAAGTATGGAACGCGTGGGTAGGATTTTGATGTGTCACCAGGGATGAGAAGGGAGAGGCAGGGAGATGATTTCAAACAGAGACTGGCATGATTCTGTGATGCAGGGAGGTAAAACCACATGTTGAAAATATGCACAAGGAGACATCTTTTTCACAGGGGAAATGGAGAGGGGGTCCGAGGACCCTGTGGTCGGTGAGTATGCACAACTAGGTCATGCTAGACTGTGGTATGATTTTTGTGCTGGCTAGGAGACTGTATTGCATTTCTGGGCTGGGTGGAGCCATGGAAGATTCTGAGCAGGGCTGTAAGAGGATCATAGCTGTGCTTCGGGGACGGACCTGACGTGTGTGCATTAGTGCACTGAAGTCTGGGGGATGGTGGGGGGAGGGCTGTGAACACTTTGTCTCTCATGGGAACCGAAAATATTAAAGTAATGGGTTTATGCATTTTTTGACCTTTAAAAAATGGTATTTTCTGCAAACTTCCTCCTCCCCACCTTACCCTTGTTAAATATTTCATCTCAACTGGAAAATACCCACAACAATGATTTTTTTTTATGGTTTTAGCCTTTCAGTAATAAACCAAAACAAACAGTGGGGAGCTTAAAAGGCCTTTCAGCTGAGAAAGATGAAAGCAGATGCCTCTGGTTTAGATTATTGTTAGAAAGTGCAAGAGTCCGTTTCTTCTGGAAATCCTGTGAGGAGGAGAGAGCAGGAGGAAGGGCTGGTGCCATGACCACCCCATCCCTGAGATGACATTTTGATTGCTATGTTCTTACTTGCCCAGGGTTTATATGTGCACCCCAGAATCATTATCTGAAGCACAGTCCTGCTTTCCCTCCCTGTAGCTAGAACCCACTTGTTTCTCGATGTGTAGGGAAAACCCCAGTGAGAAAGATGTAGAAATTGGAACCCATTTTTCATAAAACTATTGAGAAAACAGAGATGCCTTTATGACTTAATGCCCTAGGTGTGGCAACAAAGTTTCCTTTGGGCTGGAGGGATGCTTTCTTAATGCAGCTCTTTGCCTGGACCATTGACTTAAGATGCATCTTGTCTCTATGACCTTGAATTGCTCAGGGGTCTTGTTTTAGCAACAAGCAAACACAAACTCTTTGTCTGCTTTACACCATTACTTCCCATGAGCTTTGCTCCCTCCTTCCCTCCCAACCTAGCATAGCCTGCCAATTCATTTGTTCAGCCAACATTTAATGAGAACTTACTGAGTGCTAGAGCCCAAGGATTCAGAGATGAATAAAACATGGTCTTTCTTGGGTTTATGGGCAAGTACACAGGTGTTAAAATAACTCATGGCAGATACCATGATTGGCATAATATTTAAGGCTGTGTGGGCGCTCAGCCCAGCCTGCAACATCAGGGCTGTCTTCTCAGAAGAGAGGATGTCTTCTTCTCACTTAATGACCTAGGGGCTAACGTTCCTTCAAGACCCTCCACGTTCAGCACATCTCCCCTGACCTGGTGTCTCCTTCTGAGCATTGTCACTTGCCCACCACATGCTTCTCATTGTTACATTTACTTTTTAGACTATTGCCTATCTCTTTTATTGGAATAAAGTAATGAATTTATATATATTTTGACTTTTTAAAGAAGAATAATTTCAACAAACTCCATATCGCTCAAGTCTTTATTAAATATTCTGTCAACTGAAGAGCACCTGATAACACTTTGTGGGGGGTCATCAAGATTAGGATAGGTTAAATGAGCTGATTTTTTCATTTAAAAACCATATTTTAAGCACCTCTCTATCTTGTGATGTTTAAAATGTGAACAAAGCAAATCATAGTCCCCCTCTCATAAAGATTACATGGTAGTGGTAGCATACACCAGTAGATAAAGACCAAACCAAACCAAACCAAACCTGGGAGAAGCACTATGAAACAAAATAATGAAAAATAAAGCTTTTGGGAGGTGGGCCTATGATTTTATTCTCTCACGCTGCACTCATTTTTGTCAGTGTCCACGTTGGTCACTTCCATGGCCCGTAGGGAAGATTTGGTGCTGATGGGTGCAGGGCATGAACTTTTAGGAAGGGCTCTGTTGGGGGTGGCTAGCGGTCACAGGCTTGGATCCACTCCAGGGAGGCTTGCTGAGTTGACATCAACTCTCAAGGATGTCCTGAAGCAGGCACCTCGGCATCCAGAGCCCCGTGAGGGTCCCTGGGCAATAAGCCACACTTCCTCAGATCTTTGCTCCCTTTCCTGCAATGTGCTAGGATGTCTTCATGTTTCCCCCTTCACTTCCCTTGTAAATATAGCACCCCATGGGATGAGACTGGGCTCATCAGAGACTCCAACCAAAAAAAAGTTAGCAAAGTCAGTTTTAATTTCTGACCATTTTCTAAAGAGATGTAAAGGAAAAGTACAAACTAACTGCCTTGAAAGAGGGCATATTAGGGGGCTGGGAGAGGGGGACTTAGTGCAGGATGCTAAAGCAATATTCAGCCATGCCCTTTGATGACCATAGCCTGGTTTCAAATGGATTTCTCCCCTTTTGCCTAAGTGAATGACAGAAAGGGCTGCGCAGGCATCTTTACGTTGAGGAAGGTTTGCCATTTGCTTGCTATAGTTGGTATTAAGGACCAGCAGAGTAACTTAACCATTCTGAGGCAATTTATAAGACTGCACATCTGGTGGGAGAAATTTTTTTCCAGTTTTGTTAAGATAAAATTGACAGATAGCATTGTATTAGTTTCAGGTGTATAACATAATTTGTTATTTGTATATATCGCAAAATGATCACCACAGTAAGTCTAGTTGACGTGATCACCATACATAGTTACAAATAATTTTTTCTTGTGATGAGAACTTTTAAGATCTACTCTCTTAGCAACTCTCAAATATACAAAACAGTATTGTAAGCTGTATTCACCATGCTATAGATTACATCCCCAGAACTTATTTATCTGATAGCTAGAAGTTTGTACATTTGACTATCTTCATCCATTTGCAGCTTATTTAAAATGAGTCCCAAAATGTCCCTTGTCCTCTTTGATAGAGCTCAAAAGCTTTAGCAGTAAGATGTGAAGCTTGAGGAAGTAGCAGAAATGAAGAGATGTCCCCCAGCAGAGGCTATGAGAGAGCAAGTCACTGCCTGTGGGTTCTTGGGGCTGTTCTCAGGACCCCAGCCAGAGTCCTCCTGGACAAGGCCCAGATGGAGTGGCCTGACCAGCTGGCCCAGCAGTTAGCCTTTCTTGTGTGTTAGATGTGAGATGTGTGCAGTGAACCATCTGACAACCGACCAAGATGCTTTAATTGGTACCTGCTGTGTGCCTTGCCCATGCAAGATTACCACGGGGCGAAACCGTCCAACAGCATAGACGGGGACGGTACCTGCAATGCTGGTGATGCAGCCCAGACAGCTTGCTGGTGGCCGTGCACCAGCAGCTGGCCCTGCCCAGCGATTCTTACCCTTTGGTGTGAGATAAGCATTCCAGAGGTGTTTGGTAGGATAGATTCCTGGATCCCGTGCTGGGAGATTCCAGTTTATTGGGTTTAGGTTGGAGTCTAGAAAATGGAATTTTTGGCAAGGACATTCTACTGTAGGAGACACAAGTTTGAGAAGCCCTGCCCTCACGCAACTCAGCCCAAGCCTTATTAGTTTTTTAATCTAGCAGGAACTTCATTTTTATTTTTTAAGCCACTTTATTGAGATCTGATTGAATGTAGGAAGCTGTGCATATTTCCTGTATACAATGCCATGAGTTTGGGGATACGTGTGTACCTGTGAAACCATCACCATCATCAAGGCTGTAAACATATCCATCACCTCCCAGAGTTCCCATCTACCCCTATTGTTATTATTAATTATTATACTTATCACTTTGTGATAAGAACGTTTAACGTAAGATCTACCCTCTTAGCAGATTTTCAGTATAGGGTACAGCACTGTTAGCTGTGGCGCTGTGCTGAATAGGCCATCACCAGAACTTACTCATCTTACACAATTGCAGCTTTGCTCCCTAACCATCACCTCCTCCTTTCTACCTCCTCCGGGCTTCTGGTAACCTCCATTCTACTCTCTCTGCTCCTATGAGTTGGATTATTTTAGATTCCACATGTAAGTGAGATCATGCAGTACTTGTCCTTCTGTGCCTGGCTTAAGTCACTTAGCATAATGCCTTCAGGTTCATCCATGTTGTTGCAAATGGCAGGGTTTTTTTCCTTTCCTAAGGCAGCCTGATCTTTGGTGGGAGTAAATGGTGCAGGGTCTCAGGGGTAGGGATAGTGTAGCCAGCTTTTTACAGAGCCTAGCTTTCCTCTGGGTCTGATGAGCTGATTCCAGCCCAATTCCCTCTTCCTCCGACCATGCCAAGGTGTAGCTCACAGTATTGGTAGAAGGAGGCCTCTGGAAGGTGTTCTCTCCCTCCCAATACAGAAAAGCAAAGGGTCACTCAAAGGAGAAAGGGGGCGTATTTACTGAAATACCACAGCTGTTATTACTGCTATTACTAATATTTAAAATTGTGATTGTTTATTGAGAGCTACTGTGTATCATACACTCATCTAAATTCTTTGCCTCATTCCCTTATTTTATCCTGGAAACTGATCTTTGAGGTCTAAACTATTATTAACCTCATTTTACAGATGTGGAAACTAAGGGAGAAAAGTTTAAGTAACTTGTCTGGGGTCACACAACTGGTAAGAACAGTTCATGGCTCAGGGACCCCAGTGTGAAGGACCCCTAGAGGGTGAACATGGTGATGGTGTGGGACTGGGGCAAGAGAATGGTTTCCACTTCTGGGCTTTAGTTTCCTTGCCCACGAAATAAGGGTTTTGGACGATATGACCCCTAAGCAAGGCTGGCTTTGTGCATGTGTAACCTGTAGAGTCAAGCAGGGCCCCAGAATCAGAAGGGTCGCAGGCTTGGTTCCATGATGTGCTGTTGCTGTCTTGAAATTGCTAATAATTTTTGAACAAGGAGCCTCCCTTTTTCATTATTCATAGGACCCTGCAAAACAGGAGGCAGATTTTGTCTCCCAAGGGCTCTTCTTATTGTTACACTTTCTCAGCTTTTTTATGGATCCTTCACAATTCGCTGTGCATCAATGGCCATGGAACCACCATCTGCCATGGCACAGTGGGCTGACTTGGACCACATGGCAAGAGGAGCTTCTGGGCTGGTGATGTGTGCCCACGGCATGTCTGCAGATGCTGGTAGGCACCTCATGGAGCAGAGCACGTGGAAAGCTCTCGGTGGCTAAGGGTGGCATGCCATGTGCTACTGGCTCTTGAAAACAGCCACAGTGCCAGCCAGCCTGGGGGCTTGTGAGCGGTATTGCTAAGTGGCCGATCTATAGTGTGTTAGCAATCCCTCCATGCAGAAGATGGAGGAGGACTCAGGGACAAGAGGTTAATGAATTCAGTTTTCCCTGAGAGGCTTTTCGGGTCTGTGCTGACCATCCCACACCCATTCTTTGGCAGTGGCCCCCAACCCCACTTACTCACCAGCAGCCCCGCCCCCATCATTTCTGAGTCCCAGGAGTTTGTCCCTGTGTGTGATGCCTGGAACAAGTTTTTCAAAATGCTGGTTTCTTCCTGACAATATCTAGTGTTAACTATACACACAGTGCACAAACTTCATTACACTTGCTGCCTGAAAGGTTTGGCTCAGGAACAAGGGAAGGAAATGTTTATCGAGTGCTTATCATGTGACCTTCTTATTTTCTTCCTCCAGCTCTTCCTCTGCGTCAAGTCCTAGTCCCGCTTACCTTCTAAGAAAAAAAAAATTAAAAGAGTGCTTAGCGGGGTTAATGACTTAGATTCCTATCAGCACTGAAACAAAAAATTCAGACACAGATGATCCATCCAAAGCATAGCATAAAAGGTTCATTCTTTTTTTTTTTTAAAGATTTTATTTATTTATTTGTTAGAGAGAGAGGGAGTGGGCGAGAGAGAGTGAGCAAGGGTACAAGCAGGGGGAGCAGCAGAGGGAGAGGGAGAAGCAGGCTCCCTGCTGAGCAAGGAGCCTGATGCGGGACTCGATCCCAGGGCACTGGGATCATGACCTGAGCAGAAGGCAGACGCTTATCCGACTGAGCCACCCAGGCGTCCCAAAAGGTTCATTCTTCACACCTTGATGCATATAGGCAGAACAAAGATAAGCCATGGGGGAAGCGTCTGTGTGTGCCTGTGTGTGTGTGGGAGGTGTGTGTGTATGTGAATGGGGTGTGTGTGTACGTGTATGTGTGTGTGCATGTGTGTGTGTGAGTGTGGGGTATGTGTGCATGTGCGTGTGCTCATGTGTATGTGTGTGTGGGGTATGTGTGTGCATGTGTGTGTGAGTGTGGGGTATGTGTGTGCATGCATGTGTTCATGTGTGCATGTGTATGTGTGAGTGTGGGGTATGTGTGTGCATTCATGTGTGCATATGTATGTGTGAGTGTGGGGTGTGTGTGCTTGTGTGTGTGTGTGTGTGTGTGTATATATATGTATGTGTATGGACTGGGAATGCAGAAAAAGGTAGGACCAGTTCTCTTACTCTAAATGGGGCATCTTCCCACTCCATACTCCTTCTCCCCTTCCAACTTCTAGATCTTTTACAAATTACATTTGAACAGTTCTCCTCATCAAAGCCTTGCCACTGCTTTCTTCTAGACACCTGCCCTTACCATAGCCCAGGTCTGGGTCGGATGTCTGCCTTTGTGCCCCAGAGTACTCGTCCCCAGCCTTTTCACACCCACATCCCTCCGGTTGTGATTGTGTATTTACTCATATGGAGCCCCGTGGGCTGTGATCTTCACCTGGGCTGGCAGGGGGACTGTCTTGTTCGCTGTTGCAGCCTCAGCGAGGATTAATAAATATTTATTAAAATATTCAGCATGAGAAGGAGCTACAAATGGCAGTGACTGAGCCCTGGTGTTTCAGGTGTGAAGACAGATGCCTGGCGTGGGCCACAGTGTAGGCAGCTCCATCTGCAGGGCCTGGCCAGGAAAGGCTCCCGTTAAGTCTGTATTTCTCAAACACTCACCAGGTGCTCCATGCAAAGGACTTTGCTTGTATCATCTTAGTTCATCCTTACAGCGACTGGGCAAAGTAGGCCCTGATTAAGGTTTTATGGAGAAGGTAACTGAACATTGAAAGGTTGGTCAGGAATAGAAGACAGAGAATAGCTTCTCATTCATAGAGAACCGGTTAAACTCTGTCCCAAGGGTGTGGAGACGGGTTTGGGTGAGTGTGTCTATGGCTGGAGGACAATGGAGAGTAGTTGAGTGAAACGATAATGTTGAACGTTACCTGTGCTCCCAGAGACAGTGGCTATTAGATAGTCTCCCCACTCTTCTGTGTTCTAAGAAAAACTAGCTACAAACATCCCTGTAATCTTGCATATTCCTGGATAGACCCATCTGCATTCTTCTTCATGACTGCCATAAGACTGGCCTACAACTCCCTTGTTCACCTGCCTCTATAAAACTCAAGGCCTGTCCCTTTATCTTTGATATGTTCCTCATTCATGAATGTGTGTCCTATTGCAGTAGGAATAACTTGAATAATGTCATCTCCTTAGTTGTCTGGTATGTTCTGCCTTGCACAGGGGCTGCAGCTGATAAGAGAGAGGGGGACCAGATCATGGGGGCTGTGTAAGCCATGGGCGGGAGCTTCTGACGCGATCCTGTAGGCATGGCAAGCCAATGATGGGGCTGAAAGGTTTTTAGCAGAGGACTGGCAAAGTCAGATACACATTACAGAATTTGTGTATGTGATTTGTATATGTGAGAAGGATTAGAAGGAGAATTCCCTGAACACAGAGAAATTTCAGATTCTGGTAAGAAAGGATGGGGCTATGAGCTGGGGTAGGGTCAGTGATGGGTGATACATCAAGGATGGTGTCCTTTGGGACATACATGGTATCTGGATGTGAGGCTATAGGAAGGAGCTATCAGCTCTCATGAGAGAGGCTGTCTTCCATCTGGACCGTGGAAGGTGAACAGCATGGAGAGCCATAGGCTGGTCAACTGCATAGGACGGTTAAAGCAGGTCTGATGGTATCATCAGAAACAGAACTCAGAAATACATGCCTGCAGGGCTCCACGAATATCCTAATAAATGGCTATTGAGGTGGGGGGCGGCTGCTGAAGACATATATGACCTCAGTCTAATTGGGTCTAATTTATTTTTATTTTTCAATAAAAATTTAGTCTAATTTAGTCTAATGTAGTCTAATTAATTTTTCCCCAAACTACAATCCTGCTTCCATCAGAGAAGAGATCTCCTAGCATCATGATCCCAGCCTGAATCACTTCAAGAGGGGCTGCAAGGGGGAAGAGGTGGACATTGAGGTGCCCAGAGAGATGGCAGTTGTCACTTCATTCCGCCCAGCCCCTGCTCTGTGGATGGTTAGCGATAGTTGGGTCCATTGGAGACCTGGGTTCTGGACCCCTTTAACCTCCCACCTGCAAATCAACACTAAGGAAGGGTAGATACTTTATGGCAGCTAAGGGGAGAGTTGTTTCTGTGGTAGGTACCACACTTGAAGGCCGTGGATGACTCAGGTGCTAATTCCTCAGGGAGGGAAGGCACTGTTGTTACATGTCTTCAGAAGCCTGTGCTCAGGCTGGAGCTGTGAATTGTAGACAGCCTGGTGAAACATTCTTCTTGGTTGTTCTCAAGATATCTGTGGGTTTTTTTAAAGTGTTCTTCACACATTAATACCATTTTCAGGCTTTTTTTTTCCCGGTCTTTGATTGCCTGAAAGCTTAATGTAGATGTAAGCACTTCCCTGGATTCTCAGTGAGAAATGTTACATTAACGTAGTTACAGCAATGATGATTCATATTGTCCCAGTGTCATAAATCTGGGCCTACAGAAAACTCTTCACATCGAGCTCTGACTTTGTCTCTTTCCCCAGAAAGTGACATCTGCCCTCTGCGCAGTGGCTGCCCGGGGATGCCTCAAGCCTGGACTATCCTTGGAGACCCCCTTCCATACCAATGCCTTCAGGATGGCTCATATGCTGGGACCTTTCTAGGTGCTTCTGAGCCCCCTCTTCTGTCCTGATATCTGGGCCAGAGAACCAGCTGTTCACCCTATATCACCATCTGGCTTTTCCATAGAAGACCACAAGCCCTGCATGTCTCAGTATGGAATTCGTCATCTTTCCGACCCATCCATCCCTCTCCCTCCAAACTGCAGTTGTTCAGCCGTCAGAAGGGAAGCATTAAGACAGATTTTTGAGAGGGAATCATGCTAAACTTAAAGGATAAAGGGGTGTTAGCCAAGCAAACTCTGAAGAGTGCCGTTGGGCCTGAGGTCTCCAGCAGGTCAGGAGATGGGCAGAGGCTTCTTCCTGCCTCCTGAGTGGATGGGTGACCCGGCTAGATAGCTGGATGGCGCAAGGCTGCCTCTTACTCGAAGAGTGGACCAACAGCCTAGAGCGCACTGGCACTGGGGTGTTGCATGGGCTCCCATCACTCTCCATCCCTGTTTCCCTTTACTCTTCCAATTTCATTCTTAAATGGAAGTTTTTTATAAAAATCTCCCAAGTCCTGACTGGCCATTAACAAAGTTCATAGTCTTCATAGAATGGCGACTTTCCCAACGCAATACCCATGTCTGTGATCCAGTCCCTTAGAGGAACAGCTCTCCTTTAGAGGGGCAGGGGCTTTGTGCACCTCTGAGATACAGGGAGGAAGGGAAGATTGCGGGGGTGGGGAGCAAGTAAGGTGATTCACCAAGGGCTCACTTGTGTTTAGCAATTCTTCTTTCTTTCAGGACTTTGGTTTGGGGTTGAGGGTGTGTTGGTCCCTGGTAGGGGGACTGGCAGCAGCTACTCTAGGCTTTATTTGCTGCTCAGCGAGGCCAGTGAGGCCAGTAGCTCCCGCCATTTTAGAGGAGGTGATGCTTGCTTCGTGGGGATGGTGAGTAGGGGGATTTGGTAAGGGAGAAGAGATCTGTGTGGAGAAAAGGATTGCTTCTTAAATGCAGATAAAGCATATTTATGGTCAGTTTTCTGGTTTTTACATATTCCCAAAGTGACTGTGATCAGTTGAATGATGACATGTTTCCCATGCCATGTAATCTCTGCTCCCATGGCTCCCTGCACGGTAAACGCGCTGTTCTTTCCTTGCATCTGTTATGAATCTACACTAAAACCACAGTGCCTAGTGGCCAGGAGATTGTGGGACTGAAGTAAAGGTGGTGGTGGAGGTGTGTGTGGGGGGAGGCTGGGGGAGGGTTGGTTGGACATGCATGTGCATCAGTGTAGAAGTATGAGCTGTGTTCCTATGAGAGAATACATTTGCAAGGTGTTTTGCAAGTAAAGGCCCATTTCTTTACAAAAATAGAATTGCTTTTCTAAGACAGATGTGCTGAGTAAGTGGAAGGACAGCTCTGAGTTTTAGAAGGAGCTTTCCAGAAATTGGTGCAAGGAGCTTGCTAATGGTACTGGGAGATAGAAGGGGAGATGCACAGGCCATGCTGTGTTTTGCATTTCAATCTCTGTGGATCCTCTCTCCCTGCCTATGCATATTTAAAATTCCTTTCAATATATAAATAGGATAATTCTCTCTCCTCATCCCCACCAGAGTTCATTTAACAGGCACAAAAAGAATTGCACATCCAGGCCTGTCTTTTCCTGCTTCCCATTTTTACTATTTATTGGTTTTTTTCTCCTCTTTTTCCCCCTCCCACATTGCTCCCCTTAGATTAAACTGTGTTTCAAGCTTGACTGGAGGGAAAAATGCCATTCCTTATACACAGGGCTGAGCCCCAGGGAGGTGATCTCTAGGTTTGCCCTGCTCTTTGGTACCAACCCAGACCTTCCAGAACTCCACTTTAAATAGAAAGCCCTGGGCCTTAGATACTCTAGGTTTTTGCAACCTCCCCTTAATGCCACCTTTTTCCTATTTTGCAAACAGTTACCCATTTTGCCTCATGAATGAAGCCTGAGTACTTCCCAGTGTCCCAGAGGCTCAAGTGAAAGACAGGATTCTTGATGGGAAGGCTAGGGGCAAGGATATGAGCTGGGATCTGGGGAAAGGCACCCATGACAATAGCCAATCAAACTCTTATTTTTAGAAAAAGGTTCAAGGAAGCTTTGGTTAAGTCTAATGGCCTTGCTTCATGTTGCTAATGTGAATAGTGCATTTTGGAAGAAGTTAGACCATACCTTCCAAACATTGTCCAGATTTCAAAATACCAATTAGTGAGGCCTATAGGACATGTGTTCTTAGAAAGATGTCCTACATGATTTTGCATTCAATGGGGGCACCACTGAATCGGGAATCAGGAGACTTGAGTTCTAGGCCTGCCTCTGCTAGTGTGAAGCTCACACTCACTTTCCATCTCTGGATCTCACTTAATTTATCTGTAGAAGGAGAAAGGTGGTTTTATTCACATGCAGTGACTTCTCCAATTACAACAAAATCATCAGCTTTTATATATCCTTGGATCATAAGTGGTGGCCAAAATATGTATAGTGAGGCATAGAATGGGGCACTCACTGGTCTGTCACCTGTGATGTAGGAATGGTATCAAGGACAGGAGGACCTTTTCTTTAAATGTACTCTGAGCTTGACTCTGGGACTCATTAGGATCTCCTTGCATGAGTTGAGCTCTCATTGAATATTGGATAGAATCCAGAAGCGTGTGACCATGGTAAAATGTCACTGCTGTATGACTCAGCACAGGACCCAGGGAAACTTTATAGCAATTTCTGTCAATTAAAAGTAAGGTGAGCTGCATATGTGACCTTGAAGAACTTTAAAAATAAGGCAGATGGTGTATTTTTTTTCATAATTACTTCAGGTTTTCTTTCTTTCTCTCTTTCTTTCTATTGCTAATTAATAGTTTGTAATTCTTTTTTAAAAATTTTTTTGTTCAATTTATTTAAACTAAAACAAAAACAGTTCACCCATTTCTACTACCCTGCCCCCTGCCTCTTCCCCTTGTGACCACTAAACTGTTCTCTGTACCTATGAGCCTTTTTTTCCCTTGATTCCACATAGAAGTGAGATCATATGGTATTTGGTATTTGTCTTTTTCTGTCGGACTTATTTCACTTAGCAGGTTCCATCCATGTCACAAATGGCAGGATTTCCTTCTTTTTTATGGCTGAATAAATTCCATTGTATGTATGTACCATGATTTCTTTATCCTTTCGTCCATCAATAGACAGATTGTTTCCATATCTTGGCTATTGTAAATAATACTGCAGTGAGCATGGGGGTGTGTATATATATATATATATATATATATATATATAACTTTTTGCATTAGCATTTTTGTTTTCTTTGGATAAATACCCAGAAGTTGGATTACTGGTTCGTATGGTATTTCTATTTTTAAGTTTTTAAGGAACCTGCATCCTGTTTTCCATGATGGCAGCACCATTTACATTCCTACTGACAATGCATGAGGGTTCCCTTTCCTCCACATCCTCATCAACACCTGCTATCTCCTGTCTTCTTGACAATAGCCATTCTGACAAGTGTAAGGTGAAGAATGTGGTATTTCTGAGAGATTAATTTGGGGGTACAACCTACCTCTCACTCTAATTTGCTGATTAGATGACTTCTTCCAAGATCAGGAGGTTGGAGGAGAAACTTCTGGTCCAGACAGAGCTAGGGACACAAATGCAGTACATGAAGGTTGCAGCTGATGTCTCCACTCGGCAAACAATTGACATACTTGGCTTCCTGTTCATATGCTTTGCTGTCAAATAATCTACTTTAGAAAACTGATCTCTGCAAGCCAGGCTGTCCTTGGAAGCCTGAAGCATGTGTGAATTGCGTCAAGTTCCAGGCCTCAAGAAAAAAGCAAGGACTCTCCTTATAGGCCAAATCAAGGGTACTCTGCATCACACTGGGAAATGCTGAGGGATCGGCGGGCACAAGCTGTGGGTTTCAGCTCCTCACATGGGGCACTTGATTTGGAGGAGAACACTGCTTTGTGGTTCCCCCTGCAGTGCCTCTCATTTGGGATCCACAACCAGTAATTTTTTTAAAAAAGATTTTATTTATTTACTTGAGAGAGAGAAAGAATGAGAGCAAGAGAGCACAGAGGGAGAGGGAGAAGCAGACTCCCCACTGAGCAGGGAGCCTGACACGGGGCTTGACCCCGGGACCCTGAGGTCATGACCTGAACCAAAGGCAGACACTTAACTGACTGAGCCACCCAGGCTCCCCTGCAACCAGTAATTTTCACACCTGTCCCACTTAGGGCTTCTTCAGCCCACAGGTACAGATAAGCACAGGTTGCTCGCCTCGGCATCCTGAAATACCAACCTACAGAGGGATCCCGAACGCTGACTACAAAAGTCATCTTCACTTTTTCTATATTACAAACACAGGAAAATATGCAATTCATTCTGAATATTTCTCAAGTGCTGTAGTAGGCTCGGTGACAGCCATTACTATATGTAGGAGGAGCCATTGTCCTTCCAGAAATATCCATGGCATCAAGTGGGGGTGGTTATGTTGGGAGGTCTGCACATTCCCTGTAAATTCATTATCAGAATTCAAGGACATCACTAAATCCCTAGGTTGATACTATCCTAGGAAAGAGCCAGACCTCGTGAGGAAGGGCATTTCTTAAGAAGGAGTGAGATGTCAGGGCCTGAACATGTGTCCGATCAGGGAAACTGCTGTGTCTATGGTCAGATAGGCAGTGATTCAGGACCATTGTTATTACTGTGAAAGGACCCTTGACCTTACACATCCTAAACTGAATGAGGAGTGTGCCCTCTACCCATGATTTGTTGGAGTATCAACTGCACTTTGCCCAAAGGTATTACATAGTAAACCCTTGATACTTTCTTGATTCTTTAACTTGCAAACACCTCGATGGTGGAATATCTCCCAATAGAATGCACGTGCAGAGCGGGCCAGAGCAGGGAGCTCCAAAGAAGACTACTGGGACACAGCCCTGAACATTCAGCAAGGCTCACACATTGCTCATCGGTTCTAGCACCTCACCTTTCTGCAGCTCAGCCTCAGTGAAATTATCAAAGGCCAGAGGCCAGGGGCCTTCACATTCTCTTCAGGATCTCTGAAATCATGAAAATGGTATCTGCAAATACCAGAAGTCTCTTGTACTGGGATCAGAAATGTGGAGTTGAGGATTTTGGTTGCTGACCTTTTTGAACAATCATGCTTTCTATCTTTGTTTTAATTGTTGTTGCTTACTTGTTTTTGGAACTACAGAGAGTAGTTAAGAGGCTGGGCTCTTGAACTAAAGGGCATGGGATCAAATGCCAGCTCAGCCACTTCCTGGCTGTGTAATCTTGGGCAAATTACTTAACCTTTCTGTGCCTCAGTTTCCGTATATGTAAAATGTGGATGACAGTAGGGTCGTGGTAAGGATTAAACGAGTTCACGTGCTAACGGCACTTAGGACTGTGCCTGACAGCAGAAGCGCACTATATAAGTGTTAGCTTCTCTTATTGAAAAGTCACCACGGCTGTTACGTTGACATCTGGAAGGTGTGCTGAATAGCATGTCCTGCATGAAAATATGATAATGGCCCTTGTGTTTGCAACTAGTATCTATTAATTAAGAAACCGTCATTTGTGCTCTGTAATTATATTTATTAAACCCTAACTCCTATCATAACAATAATTAGTTCTTGCTAATTAAATTTATTAAATTCCCCCTGGATTCATATCTTAGGTAAATATTTAGTAGCCCTACACTAATTATTTTAATCAACATGGAGTGTATTTCAAACGACTACAAATAGTTCTAACTAATTAAACTGAGTACAAAATAATATCTTATGTAATAAATTTGCAGGTGCTAAAAAGAGTGGGAATGAGCCACAGGATAATGTCTCAGTGACCTAACCACCTGACTTAGTGATTACAGCATTTCCAAAGCTCAGCTAGGGGAAGTAGCCTGAGAAGGTTTATTGTTTCTGTCCTGATTTGGTTTTTTACTGCCAATATTTTGTGCATGGAACAAGCTCTGTGTGTGATTCAAGAACATGCCATATGATTTGAAATTGGACCCATTGACACTAGTAATTAATGCAGAAGCAAGAAGCCAGCAGCTGCGGCAGTAGGACAAATCCCTGCTTCAAACAGTGCAAGAAGGCAGACTCTCTGACCATTCCTCCTTCTGCAGGCCTGGTTTCCTCATCCTCAAACCACACTGTCGGTTCTGCCTCATGCTGGGAAGTCCTCCTGCACACCTCCCTCCCCTACCCACCCCTCCCATGCTCCCAGCTCCTTCATAACAAAGATGAATCCTTGAATTACAGCTAGCTGATTGGCATCCTGTTGCTAGGAAACTGTGAAATGAATGTATCATATTTCATAATAAAAATGCCTCTGACCCATCCTTGGAAAGCCATGCACAATGAGTTGAGACACCGTGTGGAACAGGCCTGCACTGACCTCCCACCTCTCTTCTCCTCTGCTCTTGTGGGGCCACTGTAAGAGGACTGGTTCTCCTTAATAATGTGGTCATTCTCTGGCCACACACAGCGCTGTCTGTTGTCTGACTTAGGGTCCTGTGCACGGCTGAGGTTGGGAGAGTGGCCATCTATGCCCAGAATGGGGGGCTCAGTCTATAATCAGGATTGGCAGGATGTTCAGTTCACCACTGAGTTTTTTTTTTATTTTTATTATTATGTTATGTTAATCACCATACATTACATCATTAGTTTTAGATATAGTGTTCCATGATTCATTGTTTGCATATAACACCCAGTGCTCCATGCAGAACGTGCCCTCTTTAATACCCATCACCAGGCTAACTCATCCTCCCACCCTCCTCCCCTCTAGAACCCTCAGTTTGTTTCTCAGAGTCCATCGTCTCTCATGGTTCATCTCCCCCTCCGATTCCCACCCCCCTTCATTCTTCCCCTCCTGCTATCTTCTTCTTCTTCTTTTTTTTTTAAACATATAATGTATTATTTGTTTCAGAGGTACAGATCTGTGATTCAACAGTCTTGCACAATTCACAGCGCTCACCATAGCACATAACCTCCCCAATGTCTATCACCCAGCCACCCCATCCCTCCCACCCTCCACTACTCAGTTTAGGATTGGGATTAGGATTTCAGTTGTTGTGAAGTCCTATTTGGGAGAGAAAAGAAGGAAATGACTGTTAAGAGTATTGGCAGTTGAATTATATTATAATAAAAATGATCTACCTCAAGAATAAAAATGGTGAGTTCAAGTTTCAAACAATCCATGTAGAAAACTAAATCTTTTAAAACTGTCTCCAGCTCTTTCCTGTAAATGACAAGTGAATTATCATAAACAAGCAGCCAGCAGTGGATGCTCAGGGCATGGCATCTGGGATTGCTCTGGGCTCTCCCGACCTCCCAGTGTCATCAACTGGCTGGTGAGGAGGGGGCTTCATTGTAGCTGACATGTTACATTCTATTTTTGTGGAGGAGGTGTCTCGAGTGGGCATGGGAGGGATCACAGGAGACAAATCTGACGGTGGATCTGCACTTACGCCTCTCGGAGACGTGCACAGACACATGAGAGTTATAGAAAATGCCCGCACTTTATCTCCCCCTCTCATTAAGCTGCCATCTGCTTTCAGAGCCGATCTATCTCTTGGTTCTGAATACCACTTCCCCCACTTCTAGCTCTCCCTAGAGTATTTGTGATCTCATGCAGCCACCTTTATGATAGATGAATCATTCCTATGGCAACCACAGTCATCATGAATCCTCTGAGTGAGCTAGCAGGAAAAAACCGCTTTCAAGAGAACAGAGATCCTAGGGGGAACCTAGAGCAGTAGGGAAACTGGAGAACATTGAACCCATAGAAGTGGGATCAGATCATGTCAGAACTGGAAAGGATGAGATGACTGGGGCCCAGAAGAGGGGCTGGTTTTGCTTAGTATCACACAGAACTAGAACCCAGGCCTCTTTTTTCCTTGCAACATGGTGTATAAGTAAACGAATGAGCACAGACTTGCCATGTGTCAACTGCAGGCAAATAGGCTATATTGTAGAATCTTTATGTGTTGTTTATTTGAACCCATTGGCCTGAACGTGAAGTTTTGTTCAGAGAAGTCTAATGCTTCAGGACCAAGATTTCATCTGGACCCAAGGCATGTTATTGCTGCAAATCTCATTTTCTTCCATCCCATTTCTTCTCCAGAGGATGTGCTCCCTTGTGATGGTGGTAGTGTTGGGACCCCCACCAATGGAGGCAGCCCTGCAGATAGCAGTGAGAAAGCTTCTAAGAGAAGGCACTGGGAAACCTTGCTATGTCTTTGCTGTGGTTGGCAGAACATGTGGATATAATTTATTTAATAGAGTCTTATAGATGGGGCTTAGCATTCATTTTAATGGAGAGAAGATCTTCCTGAATGGAGCTGAGATCAAGTCATATATACACATGGATTTTTTTCCCTTGTGACCACCACACGGTCACCCATGCACATGTTGCTTACCTGTTAGTTCTGAAGAGTCATCATCAATCTCAACTTTGTGCACAAAGATGCTCCCTCATCCCATTTTTGCCCAAATATGTCCAGAGAATGTTTCTTTTAAAGAACGAAATGCCTTATTTTATGCTTTGAACAATTTTTATCCTGGATTGTGACTGAAGAATAGGAAGAAAGCTTACATCTTTTGAAAGAATCCACTACAAAAGAATATGATGTGCATGGAAGGGAGGCATTGCAGCTGTTTCATTTCTGTGCCTTGCACTGGAGTCTCCTGAGATGGCACCCTGAAGCCTGCCAATTGTTCTTTCTCTTTAATAGATTATCCAGCAGAGATCCAAAGCCCTTGGCAGACTAGGCAGAGAACCACAATGTTTGAGCACATTACTGCTCATTCTGAGAAGAGTGGAGTACAAACTGTCATTTTTCAATCCACGGTCATATGGCTGCAGTCCTGCTAGTGGCACCCAGTTCTTCTACAGCACTAAATCTAAAAGATAGTTTGTCAGTCCTGAACTTTCATCAGAATTAAACAAAACCGACCATACACATCTTCCCTTTCTTCTCTTGGCTCTCATAACAATACACTTTTCCAGATTTTTCCTCTCTGTTAGCTTTATTTTAGTTCCTTTTGTTGGGTTTTCTCAATGCTGATTCCTAACCTTTTTTCTTTTCTATATTTATTTATTTAAAAAAATTCAATGACCATCTATGCCTGCATTGTCCAGTATGGTAACCACTAGCCAAATGTGGCTGTTGAGCATCCAGTAGGTATCTGAATTAAGATGTGCTAAAAGTATAAAACACACAACAGATTTCAACAAACAACAATAAAAAAACAACAGCAAAAATGTAGTTATCTCAATACTTTTTATATTGATTGCATGTTAAAATTATAATGTTTTGAATACATTAGGTTAAATAAAATATATTATTAAAACTAATTTTACATTATGTTTCTATTGGGCAGTTCTGACCTATGCAATGAAAGCACCCAAACTTATCTCTAGCTCAGATCTCTCCTTTTAACTCCAAACAATAAAACTAATTGCCACCTTAACATTTCTGTTAGGTTATCTGCCAGCAATTAAAAATCACCATGTCCAAAATGAAATGTGAGATGTTTTCCCCTAAATACAATCCTATTTTAGGGACTGGTCCTACCATCATCATCATTTCCCTCTTCTCTTCTCCACTGGCTTTCTTTTCTAGAATTACAGAAATGTAAAATGTCCATGTGGGAAGGCTGGGTACATAACCACTAATTCTATGCTTGTGCCTTTTTTGCAAGATCAAGTTTTTATGTGATCATCTGTAGTGATGGAAAGCTTATTTCCTTATAAGGCAGCCTATTCCATTTTGGGGCCTTATTGAACTAGAATCTCACTTTTATTCATGTTTCAATTCTATCTCCTGAAGCCATATAAAGCAAGTTTAATTCCTCTTCTACTTGTGAGAATTGTTTAATTCTCTTGGTTGCATTGACTTTACTTGAGTTAAACATTTCTTTTTCCATTGGCATGACTTAAAGTCTTCTCATTTATTCTTGCCACTTACATTTGAACACAATGTAGTTTGTCTACCTATAAAGAATGCAATTGTCAAATGTTCTACCAATTTTAACAAGTTTGTCGAAGACTAGAAAGAGACTTTTACTTTACTCTAAGTAAAGTAGACTTTTACTTTATTCTAAGTCTCATTAAAATCTGTACCTCTGCTTATACCACTTGGGAGTATATCCATTTATTTGGGTTACATCAAACACAGATACTGTTTTGTTTTGGACTTGATTTTGTGTAACTCCATTATGTCTTGGATATGTAATGTAATTAAGCCAAGTCTCTTCCATCTTCTGTTTTCATAGGTGTATATAATATATTTCAAGTCTGTGGTTATATTTATGATTTGGCCCATTGAACCAGCAAGCTTATCTAGATACTATTGATTCTGATTCTTTCACTCACTCATTTTTTTACTTAGATCAATATCATCCAAAAAATGATTAGTAAACCTATATTTTTATAGAAATGAGCAAAAATGTATAAAGGACAGGATGAAATTCAGGACTCTGCATTATACTATGAAAGGCTTCTATCCAAGTTATGTCATTCTGTTAGTTAGCAGTCTATATTATAGAGCATAATCATTTAACCAGCTGTAGGTCTATGTAACAATGTTAGTAAATTCTTTTATATTATCACTTCAAATATTTTCTCTGTTCTGTCTTCTTCTGGAACTCTAATTATATTTCCATTGATGATTTCATACTGTCCCGCTGCTCTTGGATTTTCTGTTCTGTTTTTTCTCCTCTTTTATTCTTTCTGTGTTTCAATCTGGATCACTTCTATAGGCATTTCTATTTGGATCATTTCTGTTCTTCAAGTGCACTAATGTATTCCTATGCTGTTTTCACTCCGCTGATGAGCCCACTGAAGGAATTACTCATTTCTGATCTAATTTTTATCTGTAGCATTTCCATTTGATACTTGGTTTCCATCTCTCTACTGACATTCTGTATTTGTTTATGCACATTGTCAATTTTTTCCATTAGACCAGAGGTCAGCAAAATTTGTTTTTGTAAAAGGCCAGATAGTAAGTGTTTTAGGCCTTGTGGGCTCTCTAGTCTCTCTCATTACTCAGTTCTGCCACTATCAGGGAAAAGTAGCCATAAATGAATGAATGTGGTTGTGTACAATAAATTTTATTTACAAAAACAGAAGCAAGCTGGGTTTGTCCTATAGGCTATAGTTTGCTGATCCCTGCTCTAGATCCTTTAAAATACTAATTACAGTTATTTTAATATCCCTGTCTGATAGCCTTAGTCATCTCTAAGTCTCATTATATTGACTATTTTATTTCTTGACAATGAGTTCTTTCCTTGCTTTTTTTGTTTGTCTCATAATTTTTAATTAAATGTCAGAGATGGTATGTTCAAACAGAAGAGACTGAAGTAAATGTTATTTACAAAAGGAGATCTCTTTCTGTGGGTGATAGAATCAGTCTGGTAAATGTTTTGACTGGATTTTTTTTTTTTTTTTTTTTTTTGGTGTTGTTCTATGATGGTACTTCTGGTATAACACAGCCATCAAAATTCTCTAGTGTGAGTTGTTTTTACTTGTACTTTACATAGGGAATGGTGCTGAAGGCTTTTTCTTAGTGTTCTTGATCTACCCTTAGCTTTCAGTAGTCTTAATATAAACACATGACAGGGGGTGTTTCTCCTTCTCTCACCCAGATCGGAGAATGCTATTGCTTTTTACTTTGGGTTAGACTTGTGGTATAGATGGAGTGGGGAGGGGTCTCTTATGTGACAGTACTTGAATTAAGTAATATCTCAGTATTTCTATTTCTTGTTTAAAGTGATATTGTGAAGATCCAAAGAAGTATTCTGACAAATTTTCACTTATAGCTACCTCTTTGTCCTGAATTATCAGAGAAATAACTTTAAGAAAGCAAAAATAAGTAGTGATTTTAGACATGATTTCTTTTTAGAAAAGAAATGCTAGCTCCCAATAATTGTTGTTTCCTCTATAGATTCTTTTGAATCACACATAATTGATTCAATAATATTTTATGGAATCTTGCCAGGGGTTGATATCAAGACAATTTGCCTCTAGATTCCAGTATCAATCTCATTCATGTTTAACCTGGAATAATGTTTGCTTTTCTGTAATCACCTGTGTCTTTCTCACATTCTCTGTGGTTTAAGTCATTAATATAATCACGTAATTGAAGGTCTTTTTCTCCTAACGTTTCTTCACCTAATTTGGCCTAAGCTTCCTTCTCTTAACATGTATACTATTTACTATATGGCTGCAAATCATTGTAATTTACATTGTAACTATGGACAACTACATTCTTTAATTTATTCATTCAATCAAAGTTTATTTAGTGCCTGATATGTGTCAAGTTTTAGGTTTAAAGCTTGAGAAACACACTTGAATAAAATTTAGCCCCTACCTTCAAGAAGCTCCAAGTCTAGATGCTAAGGCAGTCATGTAACAAATATTTAGACAGTAGCATGGGATAAAAGCAATCATAGCAGAATGGCTGATAAACTGTAACTAAGGGTAGGGAAGGAGATTTGAGAAGGTTTCAGAGAGTTGGTGATATTCTCAAAAATTATTTAAAAAGGCAAAGACTTTCACTTGATACATGAGACAGGAAAAGACATTTCAGACAATGCAAAAACGTGTTCAGAACTGTGGAGGTTGAAAGTAACCTCATGTCTGCATTTGCATAAATTCCAGCAATGGTGGAACATGGTGGCATGTCATGACAAAAGATGAAACTGGAGAGGGAACTAGGGCCAGGCTGTGAAGATCATGCTTGCCTATTAGGGAATTTGGACTTGTCCTGTAGGTGACTAAGATTAATAGAAGGATTTTAGATAGAGGAATCACATGATCAGATTTACATTTCTAAGAGTGTACTTTGGCTGAATGAATATAAAGAGTCAATGAAGCTTTATTGTTTAGGCTCTGCAGGCACATGCCTAGGGCCCATTAGCTTTACAATGGCCCTCAAATTGTTTGAGACATGGGGGAGAAGAAATATTAGCTTTATAATTGAAAAGCTGCCAAGTCAAAATAAAAATTATTTTAATTAAAAGCCTATAAACCATGGAGTTATGTTAACTACTTAACTACAGCTTGACTAAACTCTAAAATAGTTTCCTACTAATTAGGGAAGTGTTGTTGAATAAGCAGAACTCTCATAGAACAAGATAATATAACAACTTCACTTTATTCTCTCTCTGTCCTTTCAAATCCATTCTGTGGGGCTAGTTCTTTCCCTTCTCTTTAGATAGAAGATAAGGAAAGTTCTATGGCTTCTCTAGTCACTGTTCAGGAACTAGTCTATGTTCAGTCTAGTCCCCCAAACAATCTTAGTTCAGTAGTTAGAATGCCCAGTCCCACCAGTAATCAAAACTATATATTTATTTAAAGTCAATGGTTCTTTTCTCCTTTGCTTTGGGAATTTGGGTAGAAAGAGGGATTTGGTTGGCTTTTTCTGAATTCAACAGTTAGGGATTTTAATTTGCTTTCTCCACTCACTAACTGCCTCTTGATCTTCTATAGTTGAAACATGGTGGAGGTAGTGTGAGGGGTGTGTGGTGGGGTGGGGGGGCTGATTAAAAATGGAAATGGACAACATGTTCACAAGTTATAAAGGAGGTATATGTATAGCTTGGCCACTTAGACTTGAGAGTGAGAGAAAAGGAAGCATTTACAATGACTTCCTTCTTGTGTGACATACTGTGGTGGTACCTCTAACTAGACCAGGCTCTGCATTTGTTCATTCAAGAAACATTAACTGCCAACTTTATATTTAGATCCATTTGAATGAGACATTTCCAGTTCTTGAACAGCTCACAGTCTGTTGGGGAGAGTAGCAAACCCATAACTCAAGTGTTCTGTGATGAGAACTATAACAACACTATGCTTTGGAAATTCTAAGAGCATAATGGCACACACCATGCAGCTTAGAGCAAAATGGGAAGCAGTGGCCTCTGGAAATGTCAAATAGCCAAACTTATTTTGGGAAATATTGATTGTGGTATCTGTGAAGAAGTAAAAAACAGTATTGGTTGTATATAGATCTAGGGCTAAGGAAAGGGTCTGATTTAATATAGAAGTTTAGGAGTTATCAGCATAAATGTATAAGCGGAAGCAAATGAGGTATATCATCTAGAGAGAATATTAAGTCCCTGGCTAATATTCATGAAGGGCAGAATGGAGGCATAGGGAATATGTAAGGGATAAAGAAAGACTGGAGAAGGATGCTGAGGATAACTGTGCAGAGGACTAGGAAGAAAACCCAGAGAGAGGAGTCCTAGAGGCCAGTGGAGAAGAACTCTTTAGGGATGAGAGAATAATTATTACTGTAAATACTGCAAAAAAGCTCAAGTGTTGCATCAAGGAACCAGCATGGTTGCTGGGTCAGATGGACCTGGATTTCCCCCAGCTTCTGCTTATAATCTGTGACTCTGAGCAACTTGTCTAACCATTTAGCAGTAAACTGTTGAGTCTTTGGTGCTCCTTCCAGTTGTTCCATAGAGTACGGGGTACTGATTCTCTCACAAGAGCCATGTTCATCATTTGTGCTGAAAGATGACCAAAAGAATATGTCCAGAGACACTTCTCCTTCCCTACCCTCTGCATCTTTCTTCTCAGCATCTCTTTCTATATTATCTAAGTCATTTAACGTCAGACTTTCTTTTAGTTTGAGTCCCTCCTGTCCCTGCTCCTTTCTCTAGCTTCTCCCTCTCCTGCAATTCAAGGCTCCTGGAATGCAGAGCTGCGTACAGATGTTTCCATCCTGTGAGTGCTTGCTGTTTCTCAGATGGTGTCTGAGCAGATGTTCTGGTGTGTACCTCCCTTTCTCTGCTGTTGTGTTTTCTATACAAACACCAGATTGCATTGCTGCCTCCTTCTTTCTGGAGAAAACCCAATTCACACCGGTAATGGAATAGGTTGTGCTTTCAGGCTGTTAGATATGGTCTGTGGTGCAAAGGCTTTGCAGAGCAGAGTGTTAGGCCAAAGGGCTTAGAAAATGAAACTCAGTGCTGTGACTTTATCTACTCATGACCTGCTGCATTTCTTCCATTGAACTGGTGTTCTATAAGAACATCTCTTTCCTCTACTTCTGTAGTCTTGCCCTGTGTTCCCATGTTCCTCTCTAGGTCTTTTGTAATTGTGCACCCTCACATGAGCCTTCCCAACACGCTGGGTTCCTTATCTTCTGACAACACATGGGGTTAGGAGATGGAGTCAAAGACTCCATGGAATTATTGTACTTTACAATAATAGATTTGAAGAGCCTTGGTGAAAATAGGGAGGAGGCAAGGTTACCTGCTAGACTAGGCTTGCAGGTAGGTGAACTGTCCTCAGGAGGGTCAGTGGTGACATGTTGCAGTGGTCTGCCTTCCCTCTTTTCATTTTCTCCTCATTCGTGAACTTGTCTTTGATTTCTTACTGAAATTTAACTGCAGCAAGGGACCCAGGAATATGGACGACAGTCCCCTGCCTTTACAAAGGAGGCTCTTTTACCTTACCTTTTGATTTCCCCTTAGGAATTTATAATTTGGCAAACACTTTTCATTCCCATCTTTGTTCCATTTACAGCAAGTAAATACATTTAGTCCTTCATGTGATAGAATGAGTTGCATTCACTTGTCTCTGGCCATCTCTCCTTATTGGAAATAGCAGTTTTGTTGAAGCTGCCCATGGTCCCTACCCAGACTCCTATAGACAAGGAGTACTCCTGTGCATTAATTTGAATGTCAAGTAGGACCCTGGAGAGTTAGGAAAAGATCCCAGGAGAGTGGTGATGGAATCAGGGGAGCCAAAGAAGAGGAGGGGGCTGGACTGACTCACTAACCAACGTTTTGTCCATATCCAGACAAGGCACCTAAGTGATTAAAAGCAAAAGTGGAGCTCAAATCTGACAGGTCTCAAAGCCACCAGTACGGAGTGCATTTTACAACCCAGGCTTCCCTCACCTTACATAACAGATCATGTTCTGAAAACTTATATGTGAAATTCTCTCATTTATAGAAGCCAGCTGTACATTTATTTATAAAGTGAAGAGTATGCTGCAAGGAAAAAAAGTATGACCTTTAGAAGCAGACACACCTGAACCAAACCATGGCTTTACCACTTCATTCATTCATTTATTCAGCCACTCAGTCATTCAAAAATATTTATCATGAGCATTCACTGTCCAAGGCATGATGCCAGGAATGAGGGAGAGAATACTGGTAAATTTTCTCTGTCAACGTGGATAATTTAGTAACTTCTCTCAGCCTCAATTTCTCATCTATAAAATATGAATGATATTACTTACCATGAAGGTTGTCATGAAAGTTGAAATAAGGATTCAGTTTCTGGTATATATCAATTTTTGTATGTTGAGGATTATAATTAAGTAAGTAATATTTCATTTCACATATCGCATGAGGTTTTTTTTTAAGTGAAGCCTACCTATTTACAATGACTTACAATAATGTTATCCTTATTGAGGTTCCCTGAATAAACATTTCTGTCTTACTAATAGATTAAACTTCTACTCACTCAAGCTCATTGCAATGGAGATTTCAGAAATCAAATCAAGTTGTAAATGTTAACAGCTATAACATTGGATGTGGCTTTCTTCCCTACAGAAGAGCTCCAAAGAGCACAGGATTGGAAGTGCCCAGGCCTGACTTAGTCTTAGCTTTGACACAATATAACCTGGGATTCCTTTGCCTCTCTGGACTCCATATTCTTCATCTGTGGGATAGTTATAATAATTTCCTTACTTACTTTGTAATGATTTGGAGAGATTAAATGCAATAAATGAGAGTATGTTAATACTTTTACTGTGTAATTTTTTTGTTTTGTTTTCTTGTTTTTAAGGGAGGAATAACTGAGATGTCTTGCTCAGTTCTACATCTTCTTACAAATTATCCTATTTCTTACCTTTCCTAAATTTGCACACTTAGATATCTATTCTGAATGATAAGCAATAGTGTTGGTGTATCCTGATTTGAGAAAGGTGGGTTTGCCTAAATTTAAATTTACAAACTAGATACATTTGAGGATAACTGTTCACATTAAGAAATATTTTATTTTATGAAAGTGTTTTTCCTTGACTTCCTTAAACTAATAGGAGCCAACAGCAGTGATTTAAAGCATGATTAATGTTTTAAAAATATACCTATTATACAATTTGAAGTATCCCTGTATAGTAATATCAGAGCACAGGTTAATATTAGGATTTTTTGTTCCAAAACCTAGCTCAATGTACATAGTGATGGGATCGAGTAGTGTCTCCAACTACACAAAACACTATTGAGTCTTTTGCTATATGTTTACCTTGGGACTTTGGTTTGGGGATTGGCTTTGAATTAATTCCAAAGAAACCTTTATACCCAGAAGGTCTAAAAGGAAATAAATTGAACGAAGTCTAAAATATAATCATTCAACCCACAAGTCCACCCTAAGTGCCTGTTGTGGGTACTTGGTCCTCTGCTGGGAGATGTGCCGTTGGGAAGTCTTTACTGAAGAAGTGTCATTTGAATTGAATCTTGAAAGTTGCATAGGTGTTTAGCAAGTGAAAAGGGAGTCTAAGGGAAAACAAGGCAGAGAGGACTGTGTGGTCAGTTTAGAAGAAGGATGATAGAATCCAGGAAGCAGGTTTGAGTGTAGAGAGCATTTGGAGGAGTTCTGATGGAAGAGGCTGGAGAGAAAGTCAGGAGACAGATTGGGGAAGGCCTCCTATGCCATGTTGTAAAGTTGCTGTGAATGCAGACAAAGGAGTGAGTATTTGATAAAACAGCCTACACAAAGCACATCAGTTATTCTCCTCTGGACATTTGTTCTATAAATTTTCTCACTGAGAAATTCTCACTGAGTCGAGGCAAGGGCTATTTCGTTGTTATGCAGAGGGCATTATGGTTCTTTGCTAAAGATTGCACTCCTTAGCCCAGCATGCTGATGAGCTAGGTTTACAAAGATACACTCCTGCCTGGGTAAGTCATGTTTAATGTGTTCCACCCATTAATTTGCTGTAGTAATAAACCATATGGATTATTATTTTTTTTTCCTGAAGTGCTTGCTGTCTCCTTAGTGTGTGCCATGTTTATGGAGTTATTAAAAGGTTATCACAGAATCATATAAACTGGGGTTGGGAAACTGTATGATCTCTGAGAACACAAAAATAGCACAGGTAAAGTCAGTCAGCTCTGAGATGGGGGCCACAGAAGAGAAGAGGTGGGGATAGGGATCAAGGAATGGGTTAGGAGAGAGGGCATGAGCTGAAGGGGTTTTAGAGGGGAGGTTGGTGACAGGGACAAGAATGATAGGAAGTCCTAAAACTTAAGACTAGGACTCTGAACTTGATTTTGGAAGTGCTTGGAAATAGAGTAAATTACGAATTTCTGTGGTGCAGAAACTTCTTTGGTGGGAGCCATCTGGGGAGTGAGAGCCACAAGGAAAGACAGGCATTAAGCTATAAGGCTCCAAGGTCCTGAGCTTGCCTAAGATTGCAGAAATACAAAAGAAAAGTGCTTTGAGAAAAGTCAGAGGTTGTCTGCTGCAGCAGTTGGAGGCAGACTGAATGCGGGAAGCAGAGAAACGTGGAATCTGGGAGGACTCCTGGGCTCCTTGGCCGTCAGGACCTAGCAGGAAATGGCACTGTTCAATGCTTTCTTGCTGTTAATCATTTTTCTCATTTTCCCTAGTTGTTAACCCTGGGACCATACTAATCAACTCCTCGTTTCCCTGCCCGTGGCTTACATGGTTCCTTGGTTATTACATCTGAGTTTAATCATTGTCCAAACTGAGCTCCATGTCTTCCTTGCAATTTCACCCCTGATTCAGTTTGTTTTGCCAGGAAATGTAGCTGTGTAGAAATGGAAAGGATCTATTTAGAGAAAGGAGAGTCAGTCAGACAAGGGAGATGGGACTCTCCGGTGATGTATGGAAGATTCATGGCCCCCCTCAACCCGATCCCCAAGACAGTGATGAAAAAATTCAGAAAAATAAAGGAAAACCAATGCCATCCATGACTTACTACATTTCCTCTTTTTCTCATTGCATAAAGAAACCGGAGAGGTGAACTGGACAGCACAAAAGCATCAAAATGCAGTCAACTTGACATTTAAGTAGGAATCATTTGGAAGTCACGTTTGGCTTCCACTCACATCTTTTTCTGCATGGCCACCTCCGCTCTAGAAGTCTCTCATGTTTCAGAACCAAAGTGTGGAGGAGGCAGAACTAAGTCGATCATGGGTTCTTCCATTACGAGGAAGTGTCAGTGCTGGCTATTGTCAGTTGATCCCGTAAGACTTCAGAAATGTTATTTATCTCTCTCTAAGGTTCTCTGACTTGGAGATGGCAAAATTTAAAATCAGCTCCTTAGAGACCAGCTCTCAAAATATTAAGGGGATTTATGAATAGATATGGGTACATTAATTTTTTCCCTCGGAAAATGCTGTCAGATATTCTGATACCCTAAGGAATACCTCACTCTAGAGAATGGAGTATTTCCATCACGATACAAATATACCATTATTTTTTCCATCTTTAAAACAAATAAATATATATAACTTGACCCCCATTTTCCACATCAGCAACCATCTCATTTTGCTTCTTTAAGAGCAAATCTCCTTAGGGGCGCCTGGGTGGCTCAGTTGGTTAAGCAACTGCCTTCGGCTCAGGTCATGATCCTCGAGTCCCTGGATCAAGTCCCGCATCGGGCTCCCTGCTCGGCAGGGAGTCTGCTTCTCCCTCTGACCCTAACCCCTCTCATATGCTCTCTCTCATTCTCTCTCTCTCAAATAAATAAATAAAATCTTCAAAAAAAAAATTAAAAAAAAAAAAAAGAGCAAATCTCCTTAAAAGAATCATCTATGACATACACTACCCCCAAATTTTTCTCTTCCTGTTCTCTTTTGAGTCCACCCAAAGCAGGCTTTCTCCTCCACCATTCCAATAAAAATGCTCTTGACAAGATCACCAAAAACCCCCATGATAAATCCAATAATTACTTCCAGACCCTCACCCTACTGACTTAATCAGGAACATCTGATACAGTTGTTTATCTTTTCCTACTGGATCTTGGATAATGCCTTTTTCAGTTTGGCTTCTAGGTGAAACACTCCCTGTGTTCCTGCATGTTACAGGCCGCTCCTTCCTGGTCTTCAATGTTGGTTTCTTGTTTTTCCGACTTCTTAATGGTGGAATGTTGCAGGGCTTAGCACTCGGTCCTTTTTTACTAGTTTATCTGCACTTATTTCTTCATGATCTCATTCAATCCTATGGTCTCACACACCATCTATGAAATATGACTCCCCACTTTATCCTCCAAGCCCAGACCACCTCCCTGAATTTCATGCTTACATATATCCAACTGATTACTCAGTATTTCCACTTGGATGTTGGATAGAAATCTCACACTTAGTATGTTCTTGATATTTTTCCCCAAATCTAGGGAAAGTCTTCCTCTTCTCAGTTATCCTGTGTCTGTCTGTATGCCACAGAGCTTGTTGGCATTCATCTCTTTCGTGGTCCTCACCTAACCATCAACAAATCCTACTGACTCTACTTTTGAAATATATGCAGAAATAGATCACTTTTCTCACCCATGTAACCACTGTCATTCTGGTCCAAGTCATTATCTTGGGTCTGGATTGTTGTACTACTGTTTATTCTTTGCATCCAGGTGGGATGAGAGGTGGAGACTAGAATCCAGAAAATAATGTAGGTTGCCAGTTCAGCGGTCTGATATTGACGTGAAAAATGCATGGATGCATTAGTGGGGTGGGGGCGATGTACACACAGAGGTCTGTACCAGTTACTTCTGTCCACCTGTTCACCACAGATCCATCTTCCACCATGTTGTGTTATACCCTGTGCTCCAGAAACCTGACCTCTAAGCATTACATCTCATAGGCTCTCTTGCCCTCTGCTGTGTTTGGGGTCAGGCAATGGAAGATGTGGGTGGGATCTCTGAGGGCAAGAGAATAGAAGGTCATAGTCCTGAGCCCCCAACCCCTACCACACATCTGACAGTGACTTTGTTCCTATCATAGCACATTATCAAATTATCCTTACTGCATAGTTCCACCTCTCCCTGGGCTCTGCAAGCACCACTTCCTCCTCTTACTCATTCCAGATTATGAGTGTTAACTGGGTGTCTCATCCTGCCTTGTCAGTTCCTTTAACTCTGCCTGAATCTCTAAATAATCCCTTTGTTGGGCTCCTCTAAATAATCTTTGTTGGGCTTCAAAAAGATGTTTCCTTCTAGAATCCTTAACATAGGTAGAACTATTCTTTTGGTATGTAAATAAGTATTAAATTAATTACATCTTATGAAAGTAAACAACTATTCTAAAACACATTACTCATAGAAATTTAGAGATTCAAAAAATCTAAAGGGAAGAAAAATGTTCATTCCTTACTGCAATGTCACTAGATAGCCACTATTAACATTTTAGTGAATTGTAAAAAAAAATTACACTTTTTTATTGTGTTTAATTTGTATTTATATAATTTTAGTCTCCTTGTGATGTTTTAAAACATTAATGTCTTTTTCTTATTTTTTTCTTCTAAAATTTTATTTAAATTCAAGTTAGTTAACATATAGTGTAGTATTGATATAAAAAGAAATGTACGACATTTGGAATACATAGAAAATACAAAGAACAAGAAAATAAAAAATTCTATCACTTAAACTTAGAAAAATTAATTTTCTTAGAATCTTTCTTTGGGGTTTAATATAGTTCCTACTTTACAGAACATGGTGATTTTTAAAGCATAGGAAAGGCAGATTTGTTACAATTCACAGACCAAAAGGGAAATGAAGAGAGGCTTGGAATAATATTGACCACTGGTTAATTTTTATTGCTCTGTCCTATGATAAGGAAAATTTACTAGAGCTATTAAGTTGGAGTTTAAATTCTAAAAATCAGCTATTCAATTACCTTGATATAAAAGTTGCTTCTTTTTATGCTTTGTGCAACTCTGCTTTTGTGGTTGGGAGAGAAAGACTTTAGTAATTTTCTTGGTCCTAAACTAAAAACTTGTAAATACTGGAACCAGCGTTAGTGGTCTTTATCACAGTGGAGACATCCTTTTCTCTTCAAACAGATTTCCACACAACAGTAGAGGAAAGATATGTCTTCAGAGAATTGCCCAGTTCTGTGAAAAGAAAGAAATTTGCTGAGGAGCAAAGCAGGTTCCATTTTGTACCTGGGATACATAATCTAAATTTGGCACATAAATAAACTGATTCTGAATTAGAGGTCCAAATGAGAAAAGAAAGACTGTCAGATCTCTTTTTTTTCGTATCATAACTTTCCTAATTGAGCTTTATTCATTTTGATTTTTCCTTGAGTCACTCAATCTGTCTTTAACAAATTGTTTCAAAGGGGGTAGGTATATCAGTGCTTTATGTCCGAATCTCTTGAATATTTAACTCCCTCTCTGTTCCTTTAAGACATGAACATCAATTTATTTGTGTATGTAATAATTAGGTTTCAACATTTTTTTCCTCAAAACTTTAGGTGGTTTATATTTTTGATATAGCATAATGAATAGGTAAGAGGTCAGTATATTCCTGTCTTTTTGAAACATGTATTTTCCTGCATATTTACTTAAAAAAAAATATATATATATATATAAAAATTTAAGATAATTTCCAGCAGGTTACCAGGAATGGCATAGTCCTTTCATTGATTTTTACCAAGCATGTAGCCTAAGCCCTATTAATCAATATATATCATGTATCTGTTCCAACTCTACACTAAAAAAAATTGCCTTGATTATGACTTCGTTACAAAATGTTCTTTTTTTTTTAAATTAGAAATGTGCGTTGTGGTGAGGTTGAATATCTCTATTTACTATTTCCCCCATTGTTTTCCATCTCCTGTTTAGTTTTCTCCTCACTCTCAAGAACTTCTCCAAGTTGTTTTAAAAGTCTGATTTGGTTTTTCACAGAATCAAATCTGCTCTTTACTGCCTTTGATTTGAATTTTAATTCTGCTCTTTTTTCCCATTTTATTTGTAATATTCCTTTTTTTCATCCATATCTCTTTGTATTTTATCTTTTAATTTTGGCCTGTATCATTCTTATTTTTTTTCCCGCTCCCACTTCTTATAGCATTTTCAAGGAAATACTTATTTTGTCTAATTTTCACTTTTCAGAATAAAGTTTCAGCTAGTGTTTCCATATTAAATTTTTTTTTCATCTTTCATATTGAATTCTATGCTCTTCATTGAATATTGTTTTTTGTTTGTTTTTTAGTATCTTCTCCCTTGGTTTCTTGTTCATTTTTTTTTAAAGATTTTATTTATTTATTTGAGAGAGAGAGACACACAGCGAGAGAGGGAACACAGCAGGGGAAGTGGGAGAGGGAGAAGCAGGCCTCCCGCCGAGCAGGGAGCTCGATGCAGGGCTTGATCCCAGGACCCTGGGATCATGACCTGAGACGAAGACAGACATTTAATGACAGCCACCCAGGCACCCTGATTTCTTGTTCATTTTTAATGATCTTTTCTTTTTTCTTCTTTAAGACATTCTTTAGTGTTTTCAAGGAGCCAAGTTTGATATTGTTAAACACTTTATGTTCATATTCTATTTTTATTAATTCTATTCCTATTATTTTCTTTTTTAAAATTATTTGAGTTTGTTTTATTATGTTGATCTTTCTTAAGATGGATATTTAGACCATTCATGTTCAACCTTTCCTTGTTTCTAATATAAGGATATACATTTCCCTCTAAATACTGTGCAAGTTTTTCCTTTTATGTTTAATTTTTTCTTTTTTAAACCTCTAATTTCTATGTTTCATTATAATGTTTTTTTTTTATATATGAGTTATTACAAGTATGTTTTATAGTTATCTTGGTGATATTGAATCCAGACCTAGTCCTATGGTGGTCAAGTCTATTCCTCAATTCATTCAGTGATTATTTATTGAGGTTTACTGTGTCCAGTGCACCATTTCAGATGTTAGGACTTCATCAGTGTATAGACCAGACAGACTTCTAACTTTTTGGAGCTTATATTCTAAAATGGGGAGAGAGACAGTGAATGTAATCAGTAAGTAGGAATTTTAGAAGGTGGTAAGTGCCATGTAAATTTAAAAGCAGGGTAAAGGAGATTGTTCATGCTGTGTACGTGTATGTGCGTGCATACGTGTGTGTGTGTTATATGTGCTGTGGTGGGGAGAGCATGGGGTTTTAAATAGAGTGGTCAAAGAAAGCCTTCCCAACAAGGTGAGATTTACATATGTCTTGAAGGAAAAAGGGGATTCTTCTCTGGGGAAGAGCATTCCAGCCAAAGGGTGCATCCAATTCAAAAGCTCTGGGGAAAGATCATGCCTGGGTGTTTGAAGAAGCCAGTGTAACTGTGATAGAGTGATTGAAAGGACATGGTAGAAGAAGAGATGAGAGAGAATAAGAGTGGGGACAGTTAGGGTCACTTGGACATTGGCAAAGAGACCCAAGATCGTGATTTATTTTTATCCCATCTTCATGAAAGACTCGTTTATTCAAAGGATATTTTATTTTTCAGATTTTTAAAATAGAAATGGCTTTACCTTGACCTCTAGGAATAAGTAGATGACTCCAACAAATAGTACAGGATCTTTTAGGCCTTTGTGAAAACTTTGGCAATAATCGCTTAATCTGTGCTGAAGGAACTCAAGGTTTTGCTCTCTTTTAATCTGATCTTTATATAGGAATCATTCACTCATTTAGTCAACAAATACTTTTTTCAAAATTATTTATATAAATGTTCTTTTGCTTAACTCTAGGAGATTTAGACAAATCAATGTGCAGCCATTCCATTTGGTTGTTTTATCTTAGAAATTTGAAGGACTTCAAACAGTTACCATTATCACAACAGACCATTACCCAAACTCTGCCTGAATAATTCCGTTCTTCTTGTTTATAGCTGAATTCATTACTGGATACTTTAATATTTGCCAATTTTATCTTGCAATCCATCAGATATTTGAAAATAACTCCCAGACTCCCCTCAAATCATATCGTCTCTGGCCCTTGTATTCTAGATCTTTCTACCGTTCCTCAAATTCCTCATATATCTGGTGTTTCAGACCCCCTGCCATTATGTTCACCCTCTTTTAGACAAGGATGTTGTGATTCTTACATTTCCGTGTAAGAAAAATTCCTGCTCTTGAATTTAAATTTTTACTTCTTATACGTAAAACTTCAACATTGGTTATGGACAAAAATGTGATGAAAGCAGATCAATTTGATCCCAGCATTGATAGCCATGTTAAGTATTTTGGCACTTTATGGAAAGAGTTTCCTTCTCTCAAAGAAAAGTTCTGTAATAGATCTTCCTCAACCTTAGTGAAATTGATTAATTACTTCAACTTAATTGATTGTATGTAGTTTTCCAACTGTTTCAAGATCCTAGAAACCAAACTGAGCCTTGAGTCAACATCTTTCTATTTGGTTCCATCTGTGTTTATAACTAGCATGACTCCTGGTTCCAAACAAGTACCCAATATGTTGCAAAAGCAGAGAGGCTAGGTATTCTCCTAGTTTAATTTCCTATTTGTGATATGAATGAAGTTAAGACTAACCTGATGAGGTGTAACTTTTCCTGTTCTATTTTTGCCCTGGTGATGAATAGCACTTTCCCTTAGTGTCATGTGAATTTGTTCTGTTTTGAAAAGATCCTTGCTTGATTTATCGAAAAGTTAAGTTGGCAGAAGAAGTTCTCAAGTTATATATAAAGCATCTGTCCACTCATCCAAACCTCTTCCCAACAGAGTTTCATTTTATACTTAGGGAGATCTACAGGAGGTATTTCTTCTTTGGAATCTTCTTAGAACTTTTGAAATCCCATCTATCATTCAAGATTCACCTAAAAGTTATTTCAATATGAAATTTTTCTTCCTCAGCCAGAGTAGCACTTTCTTTCTTTAGGTATCAAGATCTACTCCTAGAACCTCACCTGTAGATTCTATCCTACTTTGTTGGTGTCAGTTGTATGCATCTACACATGATCAATGTCATGGTAGGGACAGGAACCATTTTTTTGGTGGGGATCATGGCTCTGGTCCAGGAGTGGTTTCCAGTGTCTAATGGTAACATCAGTAGGGTCCCATCCAGACCATTCCTATAATGTGATCTTGCCTCTGGTTCTGGTTCCTGCCCATTCTCTGTAGCTGGCTCTTCATTTACATGTTGAGTTTGCAAACTACCTGATACTCTTCTAAGAAACCATCATTTTTTTTGTTTGCAACCAAGAACCCTGACTGGTGGAGGAAGAATCTTTGTTTTATTCAGATTTGTTTACCCTGCACCTAATAAATGTTTACTGAATGGTTTAGAGCATGTTGGATATGATGTCTGTGGGAGCCCCATGGGGAATCAGAAGGCCAAATTAGCTCATTAATTACACTTTCATGTTAAATTTTAGAGTGTGTGATTCTAGAGAAAGCTTTAGAATAGTCTCTCTCCCTTTATCCTTCTTTTCAGTTCTGAAGATCTCAGTATAGATTTTCAGCAGCCTGTGGGGTTAGCTTGTGCCTTTTTAACTTTTGTTGGTTGTGATGTCCAGTTGTGCTGGAAATTACAAGCCTGAGAACTTTCCTGGACATCTGGAGTCATTAATGGACTGAAAGTACAGGAGGGGCATAACTGAGTGGATTGCTCATTCTTCCTGCTGTGTGGCCTGTGCTGGCTGCTTTGGAATTGCAAGTACCAGGGACCTACTAGGCAGCGGGGAGAAAAAGTGGCACCACAGCAGTTTCTCCTTGTTACACTTTTACTAGGTCCTGATCTTGCCAAGGAATTTGCAAAGATGTGAGCTTTCCAGAATCCAAGAACAGAAGCCAAGGGAGGGGGAGGGGAGCCCTGTCCTTCCTATAACCAGAGCTCAGGGCACAGATACTCTGGGTCTGGAAAAGGGCCTGAGGTTTCCTGGTGGCTCCATTGCTCTGCTACCTCCTGCTGGGGCTTTCCTGGCACTGGCAGAGCCCTGCGCATGCGCGCGTGCGCCATGTGCAGGCTGAGGCTGTCAATCCCTCTGGGGGGACTCACCGGCTGACAGCGAGTGATGAGTTTCCTAATGCGCCCGTGATGGCTGCAGCCCCGCCTGGAGGCTTGGCTCCTGCTCAGCAGCTGCCACACAATCGCGCTGCTGGCCTTCCCCACAGCCTCAGGGGAGCCCCGCTCCAGGTTTGTGCCACTTCACTGACTCCAGAAAGCTGTACATTTACACCATGGGGAGTGAGAGAAGTGTGTTTATCAACCACCAGGCTTGGAATGAGAGTCTTCTCCTTGCGGGAATGCATCAATCACTTCTCAGGACTGACCCTTTGTGGTAGTTCCTCTTGTAAATGATGTTTTGCTTTCCCTGATTGCAGAACGAAATGAGAGCTTTATAATTAAGTGTGCGGTAAACGACGTGGTGGTGGCCCTTTGGGTCCTCGGTCCTCTCAAAACAGCTAAGCGTGGGGGTAGCAGCTTTGGGAAAGATGGGATCGATTGGGAATTTCTTCCAATGTCCCGGTTACAGTTAGCGAAATGGCTACTAGGTGATTTCTAGGTGACACTTGACCTCAAACATGGCTTTAGGTTTCTGCTCGGGAACCTGCCATAGCTCAGTTTATGCCAAACCATTTAAATGGAAAACCCACCGGAAGCCTCTTGTGTTCCTATTACCCAGTGAGCGATGGAGCCTAAGCCCAGGGCTTGAATTCCAAAATTGGAACGAAGGGGCATTTGTTCTGTTTCCCGAGTGGCGATGAAGCATTTTCAAGAACGTTTGGAGACAAAATTATGTTGATTTAACTTAGGATAAGATCAATGGGTTGTTTTTCAGAGAAAGATGAAAGGCCATCACTTCTTTACACACCCCCTCTATCTCCTTTGGAAATAGACAGCCAGTGAGAACATCATCCCATGTACTTATTAGCAGTACTTCCAGGCTGCGCCTATTAAATGAATTGTTCTGAGGTCAACATGAAACGCCAACTGGAATGTAACAAAAAGATATCAAAATAGAACAGCCCTCTTTGTGATCATTAAGACAAAGTTAAAAAGGGAGAAATCTATACTATTGACCCAACTTTGATATTTTCTGCTTTCGTTTAGGGTCATCACCACAGATCTCAGTTACTAAACTCATTACATGTTGTAGAGGTTTCCTAAGCTGTGTGATTAATAATCCTCCTCTGAATCAAGGCATCACAAATAGTGTGTTACTCTGCTGCATGAGAAATAGAGCCACCAGGATGAACTAGTGTCGTCTACAGCCGAGGACTGTGATTTCTTTCGTATCAGCCTCTTCTGACTAATGTTCGGATCCTGAGTCTTGTATGACTTAAGTTGCACTGAATGACAAACAATGCTAACTGTATTATGGGTCTTTGTTCCTTATTGGCTCTAGGTAGGTACCATCAAGAAGCCTTCTCAAGACCAAAGGGGAATACTAAAGAGGTGCCAAGATGATAAGCAGCTCTGTGGGGCTCATCTGTCAATGCACATCCTCTCCATAAATATTTTCACCTGGAAGTTAAAACATCTAACTCATAATAACAAGAACAATAGCAGTAACTACTCTTTTTCTGAGTATAATTACAAGATGATGCAATGATTCCCTTGCACTGTGTATTGGAGTTTCCTCTTTGACAGGTGGATTCTGTTATTAGATCACAATATTCCCAGGCTTGTTTTGGTATCTCCTGAAGGAGTGGGACATCATGGATGGAGTAGCCTGATTTCAGCCTGAGAAACCGGACTTTGGAAGGCAGACCCCTGGACAGATTGGAGTGGCAAGACTTGCAGACCCCCTCACCACTTTATCCTCTCCATTTTGGCTTTGAAAATGGGAAGATAGCTCTTTGATTTTGGTACTCTGCTCATAGGTTGGATGGGAGCCAGGTTGTGGGTGCCTCAGAAGGCAAGCTGTCCTGTAAGTGGACTATCAAAGTGTGTGCTTTGTGGGCTTTTGCTTTTCTTCTCTTTCTCTCAAAATTTGAGATTCTTGGCTACATGGGTATGTATATGTATATGTATATGTGTGTGTGTATTCACTATATATATATATACACACATATATATATATATGTAGTGAATCTTATAAACTGTCCTTGAATTATATAGAGGATTATTACATGAAAGATTTTGGCTTATTTCTTTCTTTATAGCAGAAACCATGCCTTCTTGAAGCTAGGGTAATCCTAGCAGCAGTTTCAGGCAAGACTATCAAACAAATGGTGATTTGGGCTGCTGTTCTCTTTTGGAAATTATCTCTTTGGACGTCCTGGTCTTCATTTTATTAATGATAGAAAATAAAGGAAATAGAAATATTCCCATATTACAGATGAAGAAAATGAAGCTTAAAGAGGGTGTCATTCTAGTAACAAAAGCAAAGGTGGAATTGGGACCTGTGTTAGTCTGGTGACAAAGCCCATACTACATATGTGATGATAATATTTCATGGCCTAGAGGAGAGGCTCTAACTTGGCCCAAAGGAGAAACCCATCTTTCCTCCTCACCTCATTCTCCAACAGCTTCATACTATATACACATGTAAACTGAATAGAATAAATTACTCTCTATGGTCATCATGGCCAAGGCAGTGACTGGGATGCTGCCAAACGGAGCCTTTTCTATGTGACTTTAGACCAATATGTGTCCTAAGGCCCAAAGCTCTGCAGCTATGACAGTATTTCTTGGCAAGCTAGAGAAGTCATCCTTGTAATGTTTCCTGGCTCAGAGTTGGTACTCAATGAATTTTTATTAAATTGAACAGAAGGTTCCAAGTTTAGTGTAAACCTTAGGAAGCTTTTGCTTTTCTAAACACTTGCATATTTATTATCTTATGTGAGCTTCATGAAACATCTATGAAAATATCCCCACTCTGCAGAGCTGACAAGCTAGTTACCAGAGGACTTGAGACTGTCACAAATTCATAGCATAAGTCAGTGTTAAGCTGGGCCTGGGAATCAGGTCTTAAAGTTCGTGGTGCAGTGTGCTTTCTGATTTCTTCTTGAGTATTTCCAACTGGTCTTTAAGTGTCTTGAATTGAGAGGAAAAAGACAGTATTTCTCTAAATGCTGAGTTCTCTTCCCCTTAAAAAAAGGAGGAACTGATGGCAATGATGGTGATGGTGATGCCAAATAATTGTGTTGAGCAATCGATCCATATCCTTGTGTTCTCACCAGAACTCTCCTGGTCCTTGATTTCCTGTGGTTGTCTGAGATCGGGGAAATCTTAGTCCACCCTAGAGCCCTGTAATCATAGGCTGGGTACACAGTTTCCATAGGATTTTATTCTGAAGATCCTAAATATGGGTAAGTCCCCAAACACAGATAGTGCTCTCTTTAGGACTGGGTACTTTTATGGCCTGGGGAAGGAAGCAAGACTGGTGGTCTTTTTTTGGTTGTAATTTTAGGTCTATTCAAAAACTGGTTTCTAGTGATGCAGGAAAATTATGGCCTGGGGTGATTATGGGCCTGGTAGTTATTGCTCAGAAGACCTCAGGAGTCAGAATTTTTTATTGAGTTGGGGACTCCAAAGTTTAGATCCCACAATGTTTGAAGTCAAAAAAACTTCCCCCTAGAATCTTCTTACTCAAAACATGGTCCTTAGACTAGCAGGATTGGCATCACCTGGGAATTTTTTGGAAAAATGTAGACTGGCATGCCCCTCTTAGGACTGCTGACTCATAATCTGCATTTTAGAGAATCTACATGTGATTAACATGCATATTACAGGTTGAGAAACACTTTCTGTGATATCGTGATTTATCATAAGAAATACATAATTGATCTTGTCCCTGGTTTCTGGCACAGAGCTCCTAAAACCCTTGGAATTTCCAGTGAGGAGAGCAAGGAAGGTGTCTTTTGTTATGTTAATTAGGCGACTTTTGGAATGCACCTGAAGTTGGGGGCTGGTTGCCAGGGGAGCCAATATGATTAGAGAGCAGAACTTTTAGTCACTCCTGGACCCCCTTGGAGGGGAGAGGGCTGGAGGTTGAATCAATCACCAGTCGTCACTGATTGATTTAGTCCATCATGCCAATGTTATAAAGCCTCCATAAAAACTCAAATGAAGCGGTTCTAGAGCTTCTGGGTTGGTGAACACGTGGAGGTGCTGGGAGAGTGGTGTCTCTGGAGAGGGTATGAAAGCTTGTGCCCCTTCCTACATAGCTATTCTATCTGCATGTTCAGGTGCATGTTTATGTTGTCTTTTGTCATATCCTTTATAATAAACCAGTAAACATAAGTAATGTGTTTTTTTGAGTTCTGTGAGCCCCTCTAGCAAATTAATCAAACCTGAGGAGAAGGTCATGGGAACCTCTGATTTATAGTTGATCAGTCAAAGTTGCAGTGACAACCTGGACTTGGGATTGGCATCTGAGGTTGGGGGCAGTCTGGTGGATCTGAGCGCTTAACCTAAGGAATCTGATGCTGTCTCTTGGTAGACAGTGTCAGAATTGAGTTGAATTATAGAAACCAGGTGGTGTCTAAGAATTGGTGGTATGGGGAAGACCCTTTACACATTGTAATTGAGACCCAGAATCATTCACTTCCCAAGATAGTCTTAAGGGATACTGTATTAATCAGGGTTCTCCAGAGAAACAGAGCTGATTGGAGATATATGTATATATCTCCAACATGGACACACCCAGAAATAATGTTTAGACAAATATCTGGGCACTCTGTGATTCAGTCAGGTTGACATAAAATTAACTATCACAAGATATCCAGTCACCTGACTATACCTGCTTTGGATTAAGAATTCTATTGTTGTTCTTGCAGAACAAGGAGAGTAAGCTGTCAGCCTCCATTTATTAAGAGCCAAGGACATTGCTAAATGGGCATTAAAGTTGATTGGAGGCTGTGTTGATCAGTCAATGTAAGCTTGAAGTTATAGTTCCAGCTATCCATGTGGTCCATAGACCAGTAGCATTGGTAGCACACAGAGGAGAGCTTATTAGATGTGCAGAATCTCAAGCCTGCCTCAGTCCTGTTATATTAGAACCTGCCTTTTAACAAGATCCCCAGGGGATATGTATGCATATTAAAATGTGAGAGGCACTGCTGGTATTTGATCCAACCAGAAGTGCCTATCTCTTTTCCTTAACTAAGTGAGGAAAATATACTAGGGTTCCACCACAGGCTGTTTTGGGGATGGATCCTTCTGGGGGCACTCTGAAGAAAAATAACCGGGCACCCTAGAAAGCAGTGGTTCTCAACCCTGGCTGCACACTAGCATCACCTGAAGAGATTTAAAAGGAGCCTAATGTCTGAGACACACTTGCTGATAATCTGATTTCATTGGTCTTAGGTCTGGCCTGGTCTTGGAGATGTTTCCAGCCTTTGCAGATGAATATAATACCACTGCTGTAAATGGAGCACAGAAGCCCTTCTCCAATCTCGCTTCAGTTCTGAGTCAGATCAGAGGTGAACCTTTTGAATGCTTATTTTAATTTTTCTTAATTCTGAAGTAATCTTCAGGATGGAGAGAAAATGTGGGCAGCTTGTGGCACTGAGGGAAGAAAGGTCGAAGGACACAATGAAGGAACAAGGCATACACGGGGAAGCAGAGGAAAGTAAAGCCTCATCTCGATTCTTTGGAGAGTAAGAATGTTTTCCCTGAGGAGGCAATGACCCAGCGTGTGTTACTGTTACAGTAACAGTAAAAGGTCTTGGAGGAATGAGCATTTCATATAAGGAGAACAGTGAAGAGATTCATAGCCCAGCCTAGGAAAATGAGTATATAGATACAGAACCAGAGAAAAGACAGGGTGCCCATTTCAAAGTCTGGAGGGATGCACATCATTTGTCTTTATTTCCAGCTATGATGGGTGTTTCAAACAGGTGGTTTAAATTAAAGAAAAAAAACAAAGTTTTCTGGATGGACAGTGATGAGCAAAAGTTCTTTGGCAGAAGGACTGTCATCTGTTTGTTTGGGTTGATACGGGCTTTTGTTTCGTTCTATGGAGACAAATGACTCTATGTCTCTCCGCCAGTTACATTATTAACTATACTGGCATTTTATTTCTAAGTCAAGGGATAATCTGAGGCTGAGCAAAGAGGAAGCACTGAGAAGGGGCCTCGCCACAGGCTGCTGACTACCTGACATTTCGCCATGAAGAATCATTGCCTCAGAAGTATTCTGAGCTTCTCAACACTCCAATCAGAGAACTGTTCTGATAAAACTCAAAGTAAGTTTGTTCAATCTGCTATCAAACCACAGGTATAAGGAATCATATTCCACGCATTAAAATAATTAAAGCCCACTCCTTTCTTGGTCAGTGACAAAGATGCGTCGGTACACCTACCAACATCCAAACAGCATCCTGTGTAGCTTCCCAAGTGAACTGCAGGGACTAAATGTTAAGAAGGGCAGTGTGACTTGGGGAGGTAGAAAAGTTATGATGGAAATAGTCGTGGCTAGAAATCATAAGATATCAAAGGCAAGATGCAGATGTTTAAATAACCAACATGGTTCAAAGCCCAAGCTACTGATAAAGACAAAGACCCAGTCTATTGAGGAGGATAAAGATGAAGGACAGTGGGTTCCATTGAGAGTGGTTGGAAGTACATGATATATCAAAAGAGCAGAGAGTTCAGTGGACTGGTTAACACCAGTTCTAGTGACATTTAAAGTTGTCTCCGAAAGTACAATGCCCGTGAGCTTGATACCTGATTCTGAGAAGAAAGTATGAGTTCAAACAGCAGGATTGCTTGGGTCATAAGTGTTATTGTAAACACCCATGCCTTTGTCCCAGAGTATGACAGGATTCAATATCTTTATTGCCTATTCAATATCTTTACTGATGGCTGAGATGAAGGAATCGACAATGTGCTCATCAGATTTGCAGACTATACTAAGTTAGGCAAATTCACTAATAGCCCCACAAGACAGGAATATAATTCGAACTGATCTTGACAAGATGAAGTGACTTCCTAGTGGGTCACTTTGCACATAAGCAAGGGTTCCAAGCTGTCCACAAGCTAAATACAGAAGTCAAACTTCCCTCACCTTTTCTCTTTTCCAGACCTCCATTAAAGTTCTGGATTACATTCTCGACATAAAAAATGTAAAGGAATCTAAGGAAACAAGGGTTCAAAAATGCAAAATGTATACATAATCAAAGGGAAAAGGAGAAATTATGTCCACGCATACAGAAGGTGCTAATAGCTGTGTATTCAGTGGAGAAGGATGGCAGGAGGGAGGGAGGGAGGGAAGAAGACAGGAGGAAAATAAAAAAATGGTAGCATGGGATAGAACAAATGAGACTCTTATGGGTAAAATCTCTGTGACCTTTAAGGGAAGAATCATTACTCAGAGCTGGAAAGAGTAGATATTCATCAAATTAAAACAGGACGGCACCAATTGGTTTCCTGGTGTCCCGCTCAGCTTTGAAATTTTATGATACCTGACTTCATAACTGGTATTTCCTGTCACTGGGAATAAGCAAAAAATCACAGTTGGGATGTGAGCCCATGGTTATGGAGAATTATCGAGATGAGGCTTTACTTATGCAAGGGAAATCACTTTTTTTTCCCCAAGTTATTCAGGAAAGACTTCATGGAAGAGGTGGAATTTCAGTGATTATTTAAAGGATAGACGATAATTGAGAATGGTGTTGAATTGGGAAAAGGATAAGGGATACACGTTGCCAGCCAGATTACCAGGAACATTAATCCCTGAGTCTATTAACGAGAAGCTATTAGGATATCACCCCGGAGCAGTTATGTGTACTTTTCCCAAGGCCTTCCAGAGACAATGACTGAATTGTTATACTGTGCTTTTCAGATATTCCAGGGGGAATTTCTAATCTGCTGACTAGAGAACTGGTTTCACTGAAGTCAAAGAAATGAAATATTTCTTACCTACTCTTTCTCCTCCTTTTCCCTGGACCAGTCCTATTTTAAAAAGAATATAAAATATTTTTTTTTTTGCAAAAATGCTATAAACCTACTACTGATCAGACAAAATACTACATAATTACTTAGTTATCTGATATTCTAAGAAATGAGTTACTTGCACACAAGTAAATGTACTGTCCATCAAATCAATTGGAAAGCCTCCAAGAACAGGACCCCTACAGTCTCTAGATTTAAGGTCCGTGAGTTCTTATTCATCTCCAGTTTATCTTTAGTGCATGCATGGAGTAGGACCGAAAATAAACACTTGCCAAAAAGAATGGGAATGCTGCATATTCTATATAAAGGCATCTTGACAGGGACTGTATGCAAAGTGCATCTAGGGAATGTGTCCATATAGGGTGTATTCAGAAAGTTACTATTTTGGTAGAAATCTTTGTGCCACCTTACCTATTCTTTTCCTTAATGCTTCCAGGCTAGACTATATTTCCTGATATACAGTCTTGTAAGAATCAGAGCAGTATGATCCACTGTCCCAAAGTTGATTTTTAAAAGTCCAAACAAGTATGTGAAAGAGATGCTTTATTGTAAGTCACCAATGTCTTTTTTTTTTTTCTTAATGACAGCCAAGTGTAAACACAGTTGTTACAGTGTTATACAGGTCCTTGTTTTGTATGTTTTAACAAAGAGTTATAGATTTTTAACTCCACAGGAAACTCACAAGTGCCTTGCGCAGCACACTTATTTTCATAATGAGGAGAAACCAGTGCCTTCCTCCAAAGTACACATCCGGTTGGTGGTAAGGCCAGTGTTAAATGCAAGTTCACTTGGATTTTATTCTAGGACCCTTCTATACTCACACATCCATCGTCATATTTATGGGAAACCTTCAAATGCCTCTCACCTCTTCAAGGGAAAATGGCTGGCTTTGTCAATGAGGATGGAGGAGGCTCTTATTCACTAAAAGAAGGGATGGAGTTGGAGGAGGGGGTCTCCATGGCGACCCCCTCCTCCAACTCCATCCCAGGCTTTAGGGGGACAAAAACAAGAGGAAGGCAAGGTCAGAGTGGGAAGCCAATGGCCAGTAAACCAGTTCTAATAGTGCAGAGCTGAGGGTCCAGAGCCAAAAATCTGAAGTACCAGGGAGTAGTAATCAGATTAATAGATAATATACAAGACAGAAATAACCTGGGAGATTGCTTGGCAAACCACTGTTGTCTGAAGCCAGCTTTTTTTTGTGCTGGCTGCTAGGCAGAGGATGAGTGGGCCAGCTCATTGAAAGGGCCAGCCTGGCACAGGCAGGAATCAAAGGAGAACATGCGTCAGTGCAGAAGAGAGTGTTGATTTTTATTTTGCTTCCAGAATAAGAGGCAGTTTGGTGAAGTAGAAAGGGAACATAGGCTTTGGAGTCAAACAGATCTGGGTGAAACTTCAGCTCCCTTACTCATTTGATGTGTGGCAATGTGTGGCATGACTCTGAGCAGACGATCCTGAGCCTCCGTCTCTCCTTTGTAAACGGGGGTTTATGATACCCAGCTGGGTGAACGTATGTAGTTAGAGTACTGAGCACATGGAAGGATTTCAGCTCAGTAAATGTGTGTCTTTCCTCACAAATCTCTCCCCTTGCCTTCTCCCCTTGCCATCCCTGCCCCGTCTTCCACACACCGTCTATGTCTGAGACGCACAGTTCGAAAAGAACAGGCGAACAATGGAGGGGGAGTTGCTGCGACTTTCGGTGAGTGAGCTATCAGAGGGGGGAGGAAGAGCAGAGGCACATGACTGTATTCACCTGCAAGTAGGGCTTGACCTGTCCACGGGTGTGAACATGTTCTGTGTGAGCAGCTGCGTACTGGCTATGCCCTGTGGGCTTAGGTCTGGAAGAGCCTGTTCTGTGTGGAGAATCTCAGCATCACCAAAGACTCTGATCAGAGAACACGGTGGGTCTGTGACCAGATTAGCCTTCCCAAACCTTCCTTCTTCCCTGCAGAAGAAGCCAATGTGGAGTTCCAAGACTCCACAGGTTCTTCAGAGCCCCTTCCCTCTCGCCCCAATGGTTGCCAGAATTCCCCTTCTATCTCAGGTTCACTAATTTTCTCTGCCACCTGAACTTTCCAAAATTTCTCCCTAATTTGCTCATCCTAATTTAGTCAGTCAACCCAGAATTGTGGAACACACATTATAAACACAGTATTGTATAAGGGACTTGCCAAAAAATAAATAAATAAATAAACAAAACCAACATTGTTCTTGTTTTCAAAGAGCGTATAATCCACAAGGAAAGTCAGGTATTTCATAATTCATCACGATAGCACTTAATTTATAGGGCTATTGTAACAAAATACCCCAAACCGAGTGTCTTAAACAATAGGAATTTACTGTCTCACACTACTGGAGGCAACAAGTCCTAGGTCAAGGTGTTCGCAGGGCCTGGCTCCCTCTGACGGCACTAGGCCATGCCTCTCTCCTAGCTCCTGGTGCTTACAGGCCATCTGATGTCCCCTGACTTCTGCTGTATCACTCCTATCTCTGCCTTCATCGTCACATGGCATTCTTCCTGTGAGTGTGCCTCTGTGTCTGAATTTCTCCTTTTTACAAGGACGCCAGTCATACTGGATCAGGGGCCCACCCTCCTCCAGTATGAGCTCATCCTAACTAAATATATCTGCAACAACTTTTTATCCAAATAAGATCACATTCTGAGGCATGGAGGGTTAGGACTTCAATTTATGAATTTTGGGGGACACCATTTAACCCATAAAAGCCCTTAATGAAAATTAAGGTGGGGTAAGTCCGGGGTTCTGTGGAAAATTCGTTCTGTCTACTTTCTTCACTGGTGCAAATTCCATAGGTCCTCCTCCTCCCCAAACTCCTGCTTGGCTCCTCTACTCCATGGTGACCTCCCCTCTTTGGTTCACAACCTTCACTGGGCCTATGTCCTTTTTCCTCTACTAGACTCTAAATTTCATAAAAGCAGAGAATATGTCTTCTCCTTGCCTTGTGACTGCTTTGGCAGTAACGAATCATCAAAGCCACAATGCTCAGTGGAGTTGGTGACTTGGTGACTGCAGCATTCAGCAGAGTGGTGCAAACACCAGTCTTCCCTGCCCTCACCTCCACCCTCTCATTAGTCTGTATCCAGCAGCCCTGGCTTCCTTTGGTCATAAAGCCAACAGGAAATCTCTCACAAAGCATACACCCCTCCAGAACCCTGTCCTGTGGCAGGGACACTGAGCAGAGTACTGGCAAGAGGCGCCAGCAAATGTCTCAGCACCTGGACCACTCCCTGTGAAAAAAGCACGGTAGCAAACTACATGATTCATTAATGAAAAATGACAACATCATCAGAGATCCTAATGATATCCTTACAAATCACAGGGTGTACATAGAGCATCCTTGCTTTTAGCAGGGAGATCAGATCCAGGAATATATTCACAGAGCTGTTAGTGTTTTGACACATAACATGGAATGAGGGAAAAAAAAAACCCATACGCATCTTCATTTGCATCCATAAAAAAGTCCAAGAAAATATATGTACTTAATCTATAATATTCACCTATTGTATAGAATATTGAGCCTGATTACAAACTTATGCTTCGGTGACCTTTTTGAATAAATAATTGGGTTTTGTGGACCTGAGGTTAGAGATCCTGGATGCTCCTAAGACAGCAAAGCAGATGGTGCATTAATAACGGGAGTATTAGGAGGATCGGCTTCCCAATTCCAGTGCATTCATTAATATACTTTAGACAGTTTAATTGCTTCCTGAAACACTAATTGAAAGAGGTTCATTTGCAAATGCCTAAGTTCTAATAATATAAATCTGGCACGGTGCCACAGAAGCCCCTTAAATACTATTATAAGATGAATTGTGGCATTTAAATAAAGGCAGCTACATTTTTAAAATAAAATTGGTACATTGAAACATAATGTATAGAATTTTTTCAGAGTAGGAAAAAGAAAGCCCAGTAGGTGCTGAATCTTTCCAATATTGGGGTTTATGAAATACTCACCGACATCACGCTACTTGAGCCTTGGGATTGTGAACATCTGGTAGACTCTGTGACTTCAGCAGCACAAAGCAGAATGTTCTCGTTTACATAAACTCATTTCCTGGAGGGATAGCTCTGGAATCTGTTATTTCAAGAGAATATGTGACTAAATGTTACACCTCTGAAAGAAGGATTTTCCCCTTAGAATCATGCTGCCTATTGACCTTCCTTAAGTTGTATTTCATGCCTTTTTATAGGCATACTGATTCTCCACACACTTCTGCAGTATTTACTAACCAAAACTCTGAGCAGTAGGCTAAGAAGACATAAGGAGTTTGTTTCCATGTGAAAAAAATTAATATGGATGGATCAGCACCAAGATTTTAGTAATTTTGTTTCCTTTGGTGGGGTAATTCTTAAATGAATGGGCATGAGTGTTGGCTGGATTGCTTATTGGCTGATAGAGCTATGGGTAATCTATGAACCTGTACTAGATAACAGTGATCACAAGTGCCAAGTCTTCCACCAATGAGTGGGCCCTTTGATGGTTTCCTTTACTTCTGTGAAGCAGGAGCAAGATACTTGACATAAATGGTCATTGAATAACTTCTAAGAGCTGAACACAGTTTGGTGCCCAGGACTCTTCTGGGAAGAGTGGAAGTCTTTGAGGAAAGACAAGTGAGAGCCACGGACAAATACAAGGCATGGCTTGGTGTTTGATGGGCCAGCGAATTAGGGGTGCACCTGCTTCTTTTCAAGCAGACAAGTGGCATTAAATAGGTGGGAGAAGGGCCTTTCTGGAGACTTTGTGATAAGACCAAGGAGCTCTTTTGTGTCAGGAGCTACTGTACTTTTCAGGGGGGGATAGTTTTCCTCAAGAAAATAGGAAATGACTTGTTGTATTTGAATTTTTTTCTCATTCCCATTGATTGCTGTCCAGGTGTAAATCTTTCTCACTTTTCTACTTTGAGTCCTACTTGTGGCAAAGACTAGCTGGCTTCTGATAGTGTCTATGTATTAAATGTACATGATTCCTGCAATACATTGTACTGATTGTGCTTTTAATTTTATTATGCCCTTAATTCCAGTTATAATTTAAAAATTACATTTTTAGAGGCAAACTAAATTTTTTATTTAAACTATTTTAAATATAAACAACAAAATGATCTTATCTTTCCCTTATCTCTTCACCCCCTTGGCCCTATATTCTTGACAGGGATTCTGACTTTAATCAGATATTGAATGTAGTACCTACCACAGAAGCAGTTATTGCAAAATAACTTATTTTATCCTCTCCTTATCCCATCTTCTGTTCTCTTCTCCTTTTTTTCTCTTGCCTTTATCCCAAGAAATGATCACAAGTAGACCATAAGTAAACTTTGGTTAAATTGACTTGGAGATAAATATTCTTGAGAATGAATTAAAAGAAAATCAACTATACTTCATCCTAGGCTAAAGAGGTCCTAAGTCCAGGGGTCCCCATGTTTGATTTAGTTGCTGGATATGTGGAAATGTTGGTTTGACATCCTGCAAAAGGACAAACTTTGAGAGATGATTTAGCCCTCTTAAATAGATATATAAATATATTGTAATCATTATTAGGGCCAGAAGGAAAATAGGACTCTGCTGGTTCACAAAAGCCAACATACCTTTTCTTTTGTATGTCTAAAAATCTTCACCCTGATTTCTTTCCATTTTGATATGGCTCCTCATGGCCTATTTCATTGCATACCCACAGACCTCTGTCTAAGCTCAGAAATAAGGCATGTCTCCAAATGAACCACCTCCTTCCTCATCCCTTTCTTTACTCCCTATCTCAGTGAATTCTGAGTTATTCTCAGCCCCTCCCCTCTCTCATCATACCCTCATCTCATTGACCACTAATTTTTGCCTGTCCTATCTCCTCAGCTTCTACCTCATGTTCTTGTAATCCTTTCTTCACACTGGTTCCCAGGTGAAATTCCTAAATGTGAAATCTGACCCTGTCACTCTTCTCCTGCTTAAAATCTGCAGGATAAAGTTCAAATGCTTTAAAAGGGTATTCTTCCTTCAAAGCTGCCCAGATCTTTTTTAGTAGTGGAGTTCTGTTCCCTATTCCAGGTTCCCTATTCCCTCCTTTAGGCCTCTATGGAGACTTTTGAGTTGCTCTGTTATAATAGGATTCACAGTCTATAATTACTTGTTTATTTCTCCATCTCCCTAATAGTCGGCCCTTGGAGGCAGAGCCCCAGTTTTGTTTTTCTTTTAAGTTTTTCTATCCTCATCACTTGCCAAAAATGGGCGTGTATTAGGTGCTCCATAAATGACTATTGACTGTAATTGAATGTAACAGGAAGGTGATTTGATTTTTGGTGAGAAAAGAAACTTGACAGAATAAGAACTATATAGTGTCAAAGAGGAGTCAAAGATATGTCACATTAGAAGGTATTGTGCTGAATATTTGAGAGCTCCATCCATACACAAATGTCTACGCTATAGAAACCAGACCTTTGCTAGCTAAGATCTGTATGATTTTGTGGCTCAGAACTTCATAGCTCCTCTGTTTAAAATAACTAGCTCTCTCTATATATTTCTGCATGTATGTACCTTGATATATGGCTCTATGTCTTCAAAGACTGAGAATGCATCTTGAAATGTATAAACAGTGATACATTTTTTTGTAGTTTTTAATTTTATTATGTTATATTAGTCACCATACAATACATCATTAGTTTTTGATGTAGTGATCCACGATCCATTGTTTTTGAAAAACACCCAGTGCTCCATGTAGTACGTGCCCTCCTTAATACCCATCACCGGGCTAACCAATCCCCCCTCCACCCTCCCCTCTAAAACCCTGTTTGTTTCTCAGGTCCATAGTCTCTCATGGTTCATCTCTCCCTCCAATTCCCCCCCGCCCATTTTTCCCTTCCTTCTCCTAATGTCCTCCATGTTATTCCTTATGTTCCACAAATAAATGAAACCATATGATAATCGACTTTCTCTGCTTGACTTATTTCACTTAGCATAATCTCCTCTAGTCCCATCCATGTTGATGTAAAAGTTGGGTATTCATCTTTTCTGATGGCTGAGTAATATTCCATTGTATATATGGACCACATCTTCTTTATCCATTCATCTGTTGAAGGGCATCTTGGCTCTTTCCACAGTTTGGCTATTGCGGATGTTGCTGCTATGAACATTGGGGTGCATAGGGCCCTTCTTTTCACTACATCTGTGTCTTTGGGGTAAATACCCAGTAGTACAATTGCTGGGTCATAGGGTAGCTCTATTTTTAAATTTTTGAGGAACCTCCACACTGTTTTCCAAAGTGGCTGTACCAACTTGCATTCCCACCAACAGTGTAAGAGGGTTCCCTTTTCTCCACAACCTCCCCAACATTTGTTGTTTCTTTCCCTGTCCATTTTTGCCATTCTAACTGGTGTAAGGTGGTATCTCAGTGTGGTTTTGATTTGGATTTCCCTGATGGCTAATGATGATGAACATTTTTTCATGTGTCTGTTAGCCATTTGTATGTCTTCTTCAGAGAAGTGTCTGTTCATCTCTTCTGCCCACTTTTTGACTTGATTATTTGTTTTTTGGGTGTTGAGTTTGAGAAGTTCTTTATAGATCTTGGATACCAGCCCTTTATCTGTAGTGTCATTTGCAAATATCTTCTCCCATTCTGTGGGTTGCCTCTTTGTTTTGTTGACTGTTTCCTTTGCTGTGCAGAGGCTTTTTATCTTGATGAAGTCCCAAAAGTTCATTTTTGCTTTTGTTTCACTAGCTTTTGGAGATGTATCTTGAAAGAAGTTGCTGTGGCCGATGTCAAAGAGGTTACTGCCTATGTTCTCCTCTAGGATTTTGATGGATTCCTTTCTCACGTTGAGGTCTTTCATCCACTTTGAGTTTATCTTTGTGAATGGTGTTAGAGAATGGTCAAGTTTCATTCTTCTTGCATGTGGCTGTCCAATTTTCCCAGCACCATTTATTGAAGAGACTGTCTTTTTTCCATTGCATGTTTTTTCCTGCTTTGTCAAAGATTATTTGACCATAGAGTTGAGGGTCCATATCTGGGTTCTCTATTCTGTTCCATTGGTCTGTATGTCTGTTTTTGTGCCAGTACCATGCTGTCTTGGTGATCACTGCTTTGTAATATAGCTTGAAATCGGGCAACGTGATGCCCCCAGCTTTGTTTTTCTTTTTCAACATTTCCTTGGCGATTCGGGGTCTTTTCTGATGCCATACAAATTTTAGGATTGTTTGTTCCAGCACTTTGAAAAATGTCATTGGAATTTTGATCGGGATGGCATTGAAGGTATAGATTGCTCTGGGTAGAATAGACATTTTAACAATGTTTATTCTTCCGATCCATGAGCATGGAATATTTTTCCATCTTTTTGTGTCTTCTTCAATTTCTTTCATGAGTGTTTTGTAGTTCCTAGAGTATAGATCCTTTACCTCTTTGGTTAGGTTTATTCCGAGGTATCTTATGGTTTTTGGTGCTATTGTAAATGGAATCGTTTCTTTAATTTCTCTTTCTACAGTTGCATTGTTAGTGTATAAGAAAGCAACTGATTTCTGTGCATTGATTTTGTATCCTGCCACATTACTGAATTGCTGGATGAGTTCTAGTAATTTGGGGGTGGAGTCTTTTGGGTTTTCCACATAAAGTATCATGTCGTCTGCGAAAAGAGAGAGTTTGACTTCTTCTTTGCCAATTTGAATACATTTTATTTCTTTTTGTTGTCTGATTACTGTTGCTAGGACTTCTAGTACTATGTTGAACAACAGTGGTGAGAGTGAGCACCCTTGATGTGTTCTTGATCTTAAGGGAAAGGCTCTCAGCTTTTCCCCATTGAGGATGATATTTGCTGTGGGTTTTTCATAGATGGATTTTATGAGCTTGAGGAATGTTCCCTCTATCCCTATACTCTGGAGAGTTTTAATCAGGAAAGGATGTTGTATTTTGTCAAATGCTTTTTCTGCATCAATTGAGAGGACCATATGGTTCTTCTCCCTCCTCTTATTAATGTGTTCTATCACATTGATTGATTTGCGAATGTTGAACCACTCTTGCATCCCGGGGATAAATCCCACTTGGTCGTGGTGGATGATCCTTTTAATGTATTGTTGGATCCTATTAGCTAGGATTTTGTTGAGAATTTTGGAATCCATATTCATCAGGGATATCAGTCTGAAATTCTCCTTTTTGATGGGGTCTTTGCCTGGTTTGGGGATTAAGGTAATGCTGGCCTCATAGAATGAGTTTGGAAGTTTTCCTTCTGTTTCTATTTTTTGAAACAGCTTCAGTAGAATAGGTATTATTTCTTCTTTGAATGTTTGGTAGAATTCCCTAGGGAATCCATCAGGCCCTGGACTCTTGTTTTTTGGGAGGTTTTTGATCACTGCTTCAATCTCATTACTGGTTATTGGCCTATTCAGGTTGTCAATTTCTTCCTGTTTCAGTCTTGGCAGCTTATAGGTTTCCAGGAAGGCCTCCATTTCATCCAGATTGCTCAGTTTATTGGCATATAGTTGTTGATAATAATTTCTAATAATTGTTTCTATTTCCTTGGTGTTAGTCGTGATCTCTCCCCTTTCATTCATAATTTTATTAATTTGGGTCCTTTCTCTTTTCTTTTGGATAAGTCTGGCCAGTGGTTTATCAATCTTATTAATTCTTTCAAAGAACCAACTTCTAGTTTCGTTGATCTGATCTACTGTGTTTCTGGTTTCTAATTCATTGATTTCTGCTCTAATTTTAATTATTTCTCTTCTAATGCATGGCTTAGGCGTCGTTTGTTGCTTTTTCTCTAGTTCTTTAAGGTGTAGAGTTAGTTGGTGAATTTGGGATTTTTCTATTTTTTTGAGTGAGGGTTGGATGGCTATGTATTTCCCCCTTAGGACCGCCTTTGCAGTATCCCATAGGTTTTGGACCAATGTGTTTTTGTTCTCATTGATTTCCATGAATTGTTTAAGTTCTTCTTTGATTTCTTGGTTGACCCAAACATTCTTGAGCAGAGTGGTCTTTAGCTTCCAAGTGTTTGAATTTCTGCCAAATTTTTTCTTGTGATTGAGTTCCAGTTTTAGAGCATTGTGGTCTGAGAATACGCAGGGAATAATCTCAATCTTTTGGTATCGGTTGAGACCTGATTTGTGACCCAGTATGTGGTCTATTCTGGAGAAAGTTCCATGTGCGCTCGAGAAGAATGAGTATTCTGTTGTTTTAGGATGGAATGTTCCGTAAATATCTATGAGGTCCATCTGGTCCAATGTATCATTCAAAGCTCTTGTTTCCTTGTTGATTTTCTGCTTAGATGATCTGTCCATTGCTGAGGGTGGAGTATTGCGGTCTCCTACAATTAACATATTGTTATCAGTATGACTCTTTATTTTGGTTAACAGTTGGCTTATGTATATGGCTGCTCCCATGTTGGGGGCATAGATATTTACAATTGTTAGATCTTCTTGTTGGATAGACCCTTTAAGAATGATATAGTGTCCTTCTGTGTCTCTTATTACAGACTTTAGTTTAAAATCTAATTTGTCTGATACAAGAATTGCTACCCCAGCTTTCTTTTGAGATCCGCTGGCATGGAAGATGGATCTCCATCCCTTCACTTTCAGTCTGGATGTATCTTTAGGTTCAAAATGAGTCTCTTGTAGACAGCATATGGATAGGTCCTGTCTTTTTATCCAATCTGCAACCCTGTGCCGTTTTATGGGAGCGTTTAGGCCATTCACGTTGAGAGTGATTATTGAAAGATATGAATTAATTGTCATCATGTTGCCTGTGAAGATGTTGTTTTTATAGATTGTCCCTGTAAATTTCTGTTGTAGATCACTCTTGGGGTCTTTCTCCTTTTATAGAACCCCCGTAATATTTCTTGCAGGGCCGGCTTAGTGGTCACATATTCTTTCAGTTTCTGCCAGTCGTGGAAGCTCTGCATCTCCCCATCCATTCTAAATGAAAGCCTTGCCGGATAAAGTATTCTTGGCTGCATGTTCTTCTCATTTAGTACCCTGAATATGTCTTGCCAGGCCTTTCTGGCTTGCCAGGTCTCTGTGGATAGGTCTGACGTTATTCTGATGTTCCTCCCTCTGTACGTAAGGACTCTCTTCCCCCTAACTGCCCTTAAGAGGGTTTCCTTGGTTCTAAGATTTGCAAGTTTTACTATTACATGCCGGGGTGTTGGCCTGTTTTCCTTGATCTTAGGAGGGGTCCTCTCTGCCTCTAGGACTCGAATGTTTGTTTCATTCCCCAGATTAGGGAAGTTCTCAGCTACGATTTGCTCAAATACATCTAGCCCTCTCTCTCTCTCCACTCCCTCCGGGATTCCAATTATTCTGACATTGGAACGCCTCATGGTGTCACTCATTTCTCTGATTCTATTTTCATGGATTCTGAGTTGTTTTTCCCTGGCCTCCTCTTTTCCCTTTTTATCTATTATACTGTCTTCCAGATCACTTATTCTCTCTTCTGTCTCAGTTACCCTAGCTGTTAGATTATCTAGATTGGATTGGATCTCATTGATAGCATTTTTAAGTTCTGCCAAATCACCTTTTATTTCTGCCCTTAGAGACTCTATGTTGCCATTAATTGATTTCTCCATTCTAGCCATTGTCTTCACAATTGCTAGCCTGAATTCCATCTCTGACATCTTGGTTATATCTGCATGCATTTGTAAATCTGCAGCATAAGTCATAATCTCTGAGTCTTTTCTGTTTTGGGGGCTCCTCCTCCTAGTCATTCTGTTGATGGGTGTTTGAGGGAATGTATAGAGTCGAAATTATTGATCAGAACCCAAGCAAGATGCACCTGTTTTCTTGGGACCTTAGGGTTGCTGGCCTCTTGTTTTCCCAGCCTGTCTTCTGCGGGAGGGGCCTGCCGCGCTGTTACTCAGGCAACCCTGTTTGGGCGGAGTTGCCCTGCGCCCCTGTGGCGGGGGATGGGCTCAGTGGGAATCAGTCTTTGGGGCTTTTGTTCTCTGGCGCCTTTCCCTGGCGGCTTTCCGCGTCTCTTCCGCGAGTCAGAGCAGAAGAGACCGTTTCCAACCCTCTGCCTCAGAGCAGAGAGACCTCAGTCTGTTCTTCAGTGAGCTCTCCAGGCCACACTGTCTCCGTTTCCGTCCGTGCTGCTATAAACTGCAGCGTCCTGGGTTGTGCGCCCCTCCGCAGCTCTCCCAGTCCTGCCTCCAGGTCGGGGAGCGTCTCTGCCCTTTGTGCTTCTAAAACCGCCAGCTGCTCCCAGTTCGCGCGCGCGCGCCTCTGCCGCTTGGGGTTTCCACCCCCGGGGGTTGCAATTCAGCGGCGCGACCCCGGCGCACCGGGTTTCCATCTCGGAGGCTGCAGTTCCCGTGCGCGCGACCGTCGCTCTGGTTTCTGTCCGGGGGGGGCTGCAGTTCGCGTGCGTGTGACCCCACCGGTCTGGTTTTCCACCCCGGGGGCTGCCCTAAAGTTCTTTCCCGACGCTACCGGTCTGCGAGTCTGTGCCCCGCCCGCAGCGCGCGAGGCTGTCACTCACTGGCGGTGTAGGATCCCCACGGCCAGGCACCCTCCCGCCGCCCTTTATCCTCTGATATCTGCCCGCAGAATCATGGCCCTCTGCTTCGTACTTCAAAACCAACCGCCTGCGATATTCTGTTTGTAGAGATCCAGATCTTCTTACATCTCAGGCTGGTTTCGTGGGTGCTCAGAATGGTCTGGTAGATATCCAGCTCAATTCTGGGGGCCAGTTGAAATAGGGTCCCCTACTCCTCTGCCATCTTTCCCCCCTACCCCAGTGATACATTTTAATGAATATAAAAAGTTACCCAGGTAGGTTACTTGATATCAAATGTACTTTTTTCAACCTGCTAAATCCTATCCAGCCAGAGTTAAAAAGTCTCAAATTACCTTCTTTAGGAAGATACCTTTGTATTATAACACAGTTCCATAAGTAATGTATTGTTTGCTGATGAGAAGTTCACATGATACTGCTTTAGGTAAGGACCCTGAGAGAAAAGGGTTTGGAGAACTGGATCCTAGACCTTAGGGGTAACAATACGATTAGCTGATACTATGGTGTGGGGAGGAATAAAGGGAGGGTAAGGTCTTAGATTTTGAGCCAAGTTTTGACTACCACTATGTTGCTTTTATTTGATTTTGAAATATTGTGAGATTGTCTCTTGTAATTGGTAATTAGTGAAAGCAGATTCAAGTGATAAGAACACATTTAAACACGGGTAAGGGCAAGGTAAGGGTGAGGGTGCTTTAAGGTTAGATACTTTAGGATATGGAAGTCCTGGGTTTTCGTGGTAGAACTAAAAGTGTCATCTCTAAAGAATTAACTACTATAAATGTTACTGACTTGGGTCCTTGGGCTCTCCAAATAATAGAAATTGACTGGGGCCAAGTGGAAATTCCAGGCAAGACTTTTATTGGGGCTCATGCTTGAGCACAAGAGAGACAGCACAAGGGAAGGAGTCCTTCAGGCTGACTCCATGAACAAAGGCCAGGGAAAATTTTTAAAGAAGCTAAGGTGGGAAAGGAAAACACCTAAGCATGTAGAGGCGGGGGTTGACACAGTAGACAGAACATGCTCTGTCATGTATCATAAGTCTCATTAGCATGTTGAGTCTCCAGCCCTGGGCATGATTTTTAGCCTTATAATGAGGGGAAACTTTAGTGAAAGGTCAGTGCTGGTCAGTGCTAGTCAGTGCCCCTTGGTAAGTATCTTCCTTCCACATTTCTGCAAGATAAGAGTTTCAGCTTTCAAGGTTTCACAGTAAGGATTGAGGAGACCTGAGTCCAGTCCCTGCTCTGTCTCATAAACACCAAATAGCCACAGTCTCAACTGCACATAAAGCATTGATTTAAGGATTTTCATTAATGTTTGAATCAGATCAAGAAAGACATTTGAGGATTCAAAAGTTATATCCACCAGAAAGGAATCAGAGCATAAAATGTATGTCTTTGATATTGATAATAATTCCTAAAACATTCTAATAGAAAAATTTAAAGTCAGTTGCCCTAGACTTATATTCATTGATGTAGGTATGACTACATAAGGAAACTATTAACCATTAGTTAACTATTGATCCATTCATTCCCAAACAGAAACCAAGTCCCCCCACTTCAATTTCTATCTCTCGTATACATGTATACATATAGTGTAGATCACTAAAATCTACAGTAAATAATTTCATCTCACCTTGTTTGCATTTTCCTTTGTACAAGTCTTGAAAGAATTAGTCCGAGAAATCTAATATCACAATTGAGAGTGAAAGGAGGCATGTTGAGACTAGAAATAAGATTATTTTTAAGGACTTGGACTGAATTATCTGTGCGTGCAAGTAGGTACCTCTTTCATACTCATTAAAGCAAGTTCAAATAAATTCCTGCTAGGGTATACTTCTTAGGACTTGTCTCTACTTGAATCTAGTGAAAGCTCTCTTTTAAATAATCTCACGTTTCACACTGAACACTTAAGCTGGTTTTGTGTTGGAGACTTTGTCATATTTAATGTGCCTAAATATCTCAATCCCCTTCTTATTTTGGGGGGGCATTGCACTTGATGAGTCTTAGTGGAAGGTCCACGCTGGAATTTAAAGGAAGCCAGAGGCTCCATTTCCCCTTTCCGTTGTTGAAAAGGTGAATCTTACCTAGTAGGCTTCATCAACTGGCTGCTCCTGTCCCAAGACACAGAGATGTAAAGACTATTTGGAATTTATTTCCATGGTGGTGGCATCCAGTGTCAGCAAGAGCGGTATCAATCATTGGGGTCCTCACTGTACTTCTCCTGTGACTTGATTTTGGTGCTGATTTCTGTTCCCTCTTCTTTCTTAATTTAGCTAAGAAATGTTTTTTAAGATTATTAAAAAAAAAGATCTCATGATCATTTTTGGTCAATTTATATAATTTAGGTCCATTCTTCCCCATGTGTACTTTTTGGCCTTTCACATGATATGTGTAGAATAATATGAGCATTCTTACATGTCCAATGTAGTTTTAAATAAATGGATTTCTATTAAATTTTCCTTGGTAAAATTGTTGTATTTGTGAGCTGTCATTACTTGAATGTAATGGAATGACTTTGAAGGCATCTCAGATTTTACCCTGGCCCCTTTCCCTTCTTACAACTAATGCCCTAAATCTGTGAGAGTTGACTAGAGTTAAACTTTATAAAAGAGTACAGTTTGTTCCGTTTTATATTTTGGTGTGTTGAATTATCACTTGACATTATTATCTAATCTGGGTTATGTTTAAAAGTCAAAGTCATTAAATATTTTAAGCTTCCTCTGAGGTTTGTCTTTTCTTATTAGGGCTGGGGCATGGAGAAAATGTACATCTGAAAGAAATTGGTAATGAAGGTGCCAAATCTCATGGGGAAAAAGGGTCAAGTTCTTATGTAAGACAGAAAAATTCTAGCTCCTATAAAGATGAACTAAAGAGAACTTGACTCCAAGTCTGAGACTTTCAAGGAGATTTAGAGGTCAACTTTTCCTCCTCCTACCTAATTGTGTAGATAAAGTCTTAAAAAAAAAGGCTCAAGAAAAATGTGAAGCTGGAGGAGGGGCTGGAAACAACTTAGCAACTTACAGGTCCTGACAGTGGTGTCATTAATAAATCTTTAAAGCCAAATCAGTTTTAAAACCTGTTACGTTGTAATAGAAATCCAGCTTTCTTTTCAGTGATCTGTCTTAGACTAACAGAAAAAAGGTCAGAACTGGGCTGATCAAAATCAATCAGGCTGTAAGAAAATGCTACTCCAGATTTGCCTGCTGGGGGCATTGTCTTAGATGACAAGTCCAGCCAGCCCTCCAAAAATGGTTCAGCGGTGAGGCAGGCTGCCCACCCTACAGTGTGGACAGATACAGTTCATGTGTTTGTGTATCTGCTCTGTGAGGATATTTAAAGAGTTACTTCCTCTTTTCTTTCTCTTCCTTCCTTCCTTCCTTCCTTCCTTCCTTCCTTCCTTCCTTCCTT